>NC_080800.1:101386613-101713175 GCF_028018385.1 Neofelis nebulosa
CTCACATGATCAAGGGCATTGATCTACATATGTAGATGCATGCAAAGACGGTTTAGACACAAACCCTAGCCTGAAGGAGATTCAAGGCAGAGTAGATAAAATACATATATAAGAAACCCTCATATAAATAGAAAAATGACCCAGATGAAATGCTATCAGAGTTTTAAGAGGGAAACATGGGTTTTGGACATGCTGAATTGGAAGCACAAGTGAAACAGCAAATAATCAAAGCAGGAAAGCACAAGAGCACATACCAGGAATCGTAGTTTGTGTAGAGTATAGGGTGTGAGGAGAGAAACAGTATAAAGTGACACTGGAAGGTGGAGGTCAGATTATACAGGATATCAATATTTTGATGAGGAGTTTGAACTTTAAAGTATGCCAGATTATACTGCAGCAAAACCCCCCAAATCAGTGATTTCAAACAACAAGGTTTATTTCCTACTCATTCTACATAACCATTGTGAGTAGTCTGGGGGCCTCTCACTCATGGATCCAGACCAACAGAACAGCCACCACCTGGAGCCAGAGAGACAGAGAATAGGGCAAATTGTACACTGACTCTTACAGTTTCTGCCCCAAGATGTCATTCATCATTTCTCACATTTCATTGGCTAAAGCAGGTCACACGATCACACCTAACTTCAAGGGGCTGGAGTATGATCATTTCAGGTATGATCCTACCGTGTGCCTCGACAAGTGGACAGGCGATATATTTGGTGAACAGCACTAACGACCATCACGGTCTTTTATAAAGGGGAGGACATGGTCCTTTTTAGATATCAGAAAGATCACTTTAGCAGCATGCATTGGATGGATTGGGGGAAGGCTGACCTGGAGGCAGGGAGCCTAGTCAGGAGGCTGATGCAGTATTCCAGGGGAGAGATGGTGATGGTTTGATCTAGAGCAAGGTAGAATTAGGGAGAAGAGGACTGATGCAAGGGACATTTAATGAGATACTAAGGAGAATCAACAGGACTAAAACAAAGGATTGAGCAGTAGGAGGAGTAACTTGGGCTGTTGTTGGTACATATCTGGTGGACAGACATCATGGTGGTGGCCAGGACTGTTGGTTATGGCTAGAAGTGGAGAGTCCTAATGGACAGACGTGATAAGCAGGGCTTAAAGGGTGTGGGCAGGGTTAGTGAGTTGTCAGTGGTTGTTGATTATTGGTGGTGAGCTGGTGGCTGGTGAGTGTGGGTGATGAAATTCAGGTTGACCCATTCATTCTTTAGTAGGGTGTTCTTTAACCTCCATGCTTTTGGAGGTTTTCCAGACTTTTTCCTGTGGTTGATTTCAGGTTTCATAGCATTGTGATCTGAAAGTATGCATGGTAGGATCTCAATTCTTTTATACTTATTAAGGGCTGTTTTGTGACCCAGTATGTGATCTATCTTGGAGAATGTTCCATGGCACTCGTGAAGAAAGTATATTCTGTTGCTTTGGGATGCAGAGTTCTAAATATATCTGTCAAGTCCATCTGATCCAATGTATCATTCAGGGCCCTTGTTTCTTTACTGATCCTGTGTCTAGATGACTTGTCCATTGTTGTAAGTGGAGTATTAAAGTCCCCTGCAAGTAGCACATTCTTATCAATAAGGTTGCTTATGTTTGTGATTAATTGTCTTATATATTTGGGGGCTCCCGTATTCAGCGCATAGACATTTATAATTGTTAGCTCTTCCTGATGGATAGACCCTGTAAATATTATATAATGCCCTTCTTCATCTCGTTTTACAGCCTTTAATTTAAAGTCTAGTTTGTCTGATATAAGTATGGCTACTCCAGCTTTCTTTTGACTTCCAGTAGCATGATAGATAGTTCTCCATCCCCTCACTTTCAATCTGAAGGTGTCCTCAACTCTAAAATGAGTCTCTTGTAGACAGCAAATAGATGGGTCTTGTTTTTTTATCCATTCTGATACCCTATGTCTTTTGGTTGGCGCATTTAATCCATTTACATTCAGTGTTATTATTGAAAGATATGGGTTTAGAGTCATTGTGATGTCTGTAGGTTTCATGCTTGTAGTGATGTCTCTGGTACTTTGTGGTCCTTGCAACATTTCACTCACAGAATCCCCCTTAAGATCTCTTATAGGGCTGGTCTAGTGGTGATAAATTCCTTCAGTTTTTATTTGATTGGGAAAACCTTTATCTCTATTTCTATTCTGAATGACAGACTTGCTGGATAAAGGATTCTCGGCTGCATATTTTTTCTGTTCATCACATTGAAGATTTCCTGCCTTTCCTTTCTGGCCTGCCAAATTTCAGTTGATAGGTCTGTCACTAGTCTTATCGGTCTCCCTTTATATGTTAGAGCGTGTTTATCCCTAGCTGCTTTCAGAATTTTCTGTCCTTGTATTTTGCCAGTTTCGCTGATATTTTGTGCAGAAGATCGATTCAAGTTACGTCTGAAGGGAGTTCTCTGTGCCTCTTGGATATCAATGCCTTTTTCCTTCCCCAGATCAGGGAAGTTCTCAGCTATGATTTGTACACCTTCAGCCCCTTTCTCTCTCTATTCTTCCTCTGGAATTCCTATGATATGGATATTGTTTGGTTTGATTGCATCACTTAGTTCTCCAATTCTCCCCTCATACTCCTGGATTTTTTTATCTCTCTTTTTCTCAGCTTCCTCTTTTTCCATTATTCTATCTTCTAATTCACCTATTCTCTCCTCTCCCTCTTCAATCCTTGCTATGGCCACCTCCATTTTATTTTGCACCTCATTGATAGCATTTTTTAGCTCCTCATGACTATTTCTTACTCCCTTGATCTCTGTAGCAATAGATTCTCTGCCGTCCTCTATGCTTTTTTCAAGCCCAGCGATTAATTTTATGACTATTATTCTAAATTCTTGTTCCGTTATATTGCTTAAATCGTTATTGATCAATTCGTTAGCTGGTGCCACTTCCTGGAGTTTCTTTTGAAGAGAATTCTTCTGTTTTGTCATTTTGGGTAGTCCCTGTGGTGGCTCCAAACTGCAGGGCTCTTCCCCTGTGCTGTCCAGAGTAACTTATGTTGGTGGGCAGGGCCACAGTCCAGTCAGAGTGGCTAAAATGAACAAATTAGGAGACTATAGATGATGGAGAGGATGTGGAGAAATGGGAACCCTCTTGCACTGTTGGTGGTATTGCAAACTGGTGCAGCCTCTGTGGAAAACAGTGTGGAAGTTCCTCAAAAAATTAAAAATAGACCTACCCTATGACCCAGCAATAGCACTGCTAGGAATTTACCCAAGGGATACAGGAGTACTGATGCATAGGGGCACTTGTACCCCAATGTTTATAGCAGCACTTTCAACAATAGCCAGATTATGGTAAGAGCTTAAGTGTTCATCAATTGATGAATGGATAAAGAAATTGTGGTTTATATACACAATGGAGTACTACATGGCAATGAGAAAGAACGAAATATGGCCCTTTGTAGCAACGTGGATGGAACTGGAGAGTGTTATGCTAAGTGAAATAAGTCATACAGAGAAAGACAGATACCATATGTTTTCACTCTTATGTGGATCCTGAGAAACTTAACCGAAGACCATGGGGGAGGGGAAGGAAAAAAAAGTTAGAGAGGGAGGGAGCCAAACCATAAGAGACTCTTAAAAACTGAGAACAAACTGAGGGTTGATGGGGGGGTGGGAGGGAGGGGAGGGTGGGTGATGGGTATTGAGGAGGGCACCTGTTGGGATGAGCACTGGGTGTTGTATGGAAACAAATTTGACAATAAATTTCATATTAAAAAAAAATAAATAAATACATACATACATACATACATACATAAAATTTTTAAAAAGAAATTCAGTGTAGCTGGAGTATAACCTATGACGTGGGGAGTAGCAGGAATTTAGACCGGATGGGAAAGGGAAGGCCTTGGCCACCTTGGCAAGAGATGTGAATTCTATCATAAAGATAATAAGAACCACTTAATCATTTTAAAGATATGTTTGATACACAGGCAGGTATAAAGGTATCAAGTACATGGTCAGGTATAAGTGAGACAATTATGCGGTAGAGTAAGGCCAAAGGTGGCTGACCAACCAATGGTATGTATACATTTGACACAGCAGAAGAGCAGAGTAATGCGTTGTCTAATGCAGACTGTGCCATCATAATTAATATCTACTTGACAACTGTCTGGACAAAGGTGAATTGGAATGATACCTGGTTTCTCATACAGGATTTCTTCCCAATTTTTTTTCATTTCATTCTCATTTTTCCTGTTCATTTCCTGCCACTCAGTGCAATTATTCAACTGTCGAGCATGTGCACAGGAACACCAAGTGTAGAGAAGCCTCTACTATTTCTACCAGCCAGAAACTGTCCTGGTGGATGGCCCTCAAAATCCATCCTTAGGAGAAAAACTGTCTGAGTTCAGAGCAACAGGAGACCATTTGGTGATGGCTGCAAAGAAGTCTAAGAAGTTAGCCAATGTTGGCAGGATGAAAAACTCAGATCTCAAGTTGCTTTCACAAAGCAATTTCAATTCTGTCATCTCCATGATTTGTGTTAATGCAAAATTCATCACACATTAAAGCTCCAAAATTTGGGCAACAAGATGTAAAGAAACCATAGAAATAAAAGGAAAATTAGTCACGGAGATACTCCTATTTGGTAGAGTTCCACAACTGACTTAGAGACAAGTGGTAACTGACACTTTGTAGCCATTGAAGCAAAATGAAGTATCTTACAAGCAGCTAACATGCTACATTAATAATTTTAGAGCACTTTATAGAAAAACAGTTTTAAAGCCAGCAGCTAAATATTTTGAAATAAATCAGAAAATATTTCATATGGAGCTCTTAATGTAGTCTAAGAGAGGATAGGGAGGAAAAAAACATTCTAGTTTGTAAAAAAATATTTAGCAGAGGCAAGAAAGATACATCTAAGGGGACTATTAAGTATGTGTATTTATGCCCACAGCTACACAGAGCAGAACCACTTTATGAGTGTTCACCATGTGCCAAGGCACCATATGACACAATTTGTATATTATTATCTCATTAATCCTTTCAACTTGCTTTGAGGTAGAGTAGTTACATCAGATATTGTCTATAGGTACTTCAGTCCACATCTGGCCTTCTATAATCTCCCCTGTACCGCCGAAAGGTAGAAAACCTACATTTTCAAGACTCTCTTTGCCAGATAGGCTCTGGTTAGCTTTGGCCAGGAGAAGACCCTTCCGTCTTCTCCTGGAGAAGGAGGAAGGGAGAGGCCATTCTGCATTTGGCTCTACCCTTTCCTTCCTGCTTCACTGCATAAGTGACTCCAGGTAGGACCAGCAAAATTCTGTTGGTTTGCTGACCAACAGAATTGTGAGTACATAAAATGATTAGGGCTTTAAGCCCCTAAGTTTTGGGATGAATGGTCATGAAACCAAGCTACCTGAGCCATTGCTTAGCTATGAATGGACAATACTGCACATCCAGGCTCCAAAGATGTGAAATAACAAAAATTTCACAGCATGCAAATGCTGATTACTTGAGACCTGAGAGGAAAACATTCACTCTCAAGAAAAATATCCCAAACATCCCCAACTAATTCAAAATACATTCTCCCATTTGAAAAACATCAATGTGGGGGGGGGGTGTCAAGATGGTAGAATAGCATGGAAGTTTTTTTGCATCTCATGCCCATGAAACACAGCCAGATCAACACTAAGCCATCCTGCACACCTAGAAAACTGATTTGAGGATTAACACAACAATCTGCACAACCTGAACCATAGAACTCGGCAGGTACACAGCACGGAGAGGTGAACTGGGGAGAGGGAAGCTGTGGAGGGCAGGGACTCTTTTTGCTGGCAGAGAGAGGATGGAGATGTGAGAGAGTATAAGAAAAGCACCCCTGTCAAAAGGAGCTGGAGAGAAACTGGAAATAGCTGCAGGGACTGAACAAAAAGGGAAAAAGGAGACAGGAGAGGGTTTAAATTCCATTAAGACTCTATAAACAGGGAGTGCACAGAGTCTGAAACTCTGCAGCTCGACAGCTGGGGGTGCTCTGGTGGGAAGGGCAAACCCCCAGGACCAGGGTGAGGTCCAGGGTCCTCGGACCACATGGGGAGAGGTGGTTCCCCTGTTGGGAGGACATTTGGTAGAAGCTGTGCACATCCCCCCCACACAGCCCCATAGCCAAAGGTCCCAGCAGACCCGAGAGAACAACCACATTTGCTGGTGCTGTAACAAGGACATTAAGGGGAAATCCTGGTGCCAGATGCATGTTGTGACTTACCATAATCCCTGAAATGCTACTGCTACACAACCACGTGAACTATTTCTGGGGAGGGCTGACACCCAGCCACAGTCTCTGGGCATCAGCAGCATCACAGTCTCACGAATGTTCCTGGGGGCAGGCCAGCACCCAGCCATTGCTTGATGAGACCCTCCCCCAGAGGTTCTGAGCAGGTTTTGACTTCTGAAGTCCCTCAGAAGTGAAGGGTTGGAAACACAGCCACATCTGAGATAAAACCCATGAGGGAGGTGCTGCCTGGCAACCTGACAGCTTGGTCAAGGACAGTGTAAAAGCTGGGAATGGACGGAAGCTGGAGACAAAGGACAGGTGCGCAATCGCTGATCGGGGAGAACAGAGTTCCAATACTAGAGTCTGGGTAGCTGGGTGATGCCATTTTCACCCCTTCAGCGCCTGCACATACACACCTACCAGTGCCACAACAATCCACCCCGGTAAGCAAAGAGAGAATGGAGCTGTTATACTAAGCCTTGCCCAACTGGGCCGATCTTGCTCTTCAGGAATTCCACAAATATCTCCACATGATAGGTTTATGAACTATAAAGTGCTTCAGAGTTTGACTTCTAGGGGGAAAATATGTCATTTCAATTGTATTTCAGTCCGTTCACTGGTCCATCTATTCAATTTTTTTCCTTTTTCATTCTTTTTCTTTTTCTTGAATACAGAAAGAGAAAAAATTTATTTTTATTTTCAATTTTTATTAAAAATATTTTTATTTTTTTCTATATATTTTAATTTTTGTAAATTTTTCAAATTCTATTTTACTTCCATCATTTTGTTTTATTCTATTTCATTCTATTCATTTTTTCAAATGTTCAAACATTTTCCTTTTTTTTCTTTCTCCTTATTACTCTAATCTATCAAGCTCCTTTCAACAACCAGACCTAAACACACCTAGGATATAGCATCATTTATTTGATTTTTTTGTGTTGTTTTTAATTTTTTAATTTTAATTTTTTTTACTGTATTAATTCCTTTTCTTCCTTCAAAATGACTAAATGAAGGAATTCACCCCCCCCAAAGAAAGAGCAGGAAGAAATTATGGCAGGGATGTAATCAACACAGACACAAGCAAGATGTCTGAACCAGAATTTAGAATCACGATAATAAGAATAAGAGCTGGGGTTGAAAATAGATTGGAATCCCTTTCTGTGGAGATAAGAGAAGTAAAAGTTAGTAAGGATGAAATAAAAAATGAGACAAATGAGCTGCAATCTCCAATGGATGCCACAGCGGGCAAGGATGGATGAGGCAGAGCAGCAAATCAGCACTATAGAAGACAAACTTATGGAGAATAATGAAGCAGAAAAAAAGAGGGAGACTGAGGCAAAAGAGCATGATTTAAGAATTAGAGAAATCAGTGAGTCATTAAAAAGGAACAACATCAGAATCATAGGGGGTCCCAGAGGAAGAAGAGAGAGAAATAGAGGTAGAAGGGTTATGTGAGCAGATCATAGCAGAAAACTTTCTTAACCTGGGGAAAGACACAGATATCAAAATCCAGGAAGCACAGAGGACTCCCATTAGATTCAACAAAAACCGACCATCAACAAGGCATATCATAGTCAAATTCACAAAATACTCAGACAAGGAGAGAATCACGAAACCAGCAAGGGAAAAAAAAAGTCCTTAACCTACAAGGGAAGACAGATCAGGTTTGCAGCAGACCTATCCACAGAAACTTAGCAGGCCAGAAAGGAGTGGCAGGGTATATTCAATGGCCTGAATTGGAAAAATATGTAGCCAAGAATTCTTTATCCAGCAAGACTGTCACTCAAAATAGAAAGAGAGATTAAAAGTGTCCCAGACAAACAAAAATTAAAGGAGTTTGTGACCACGAAACCAGCCCTGCAAGAAAGGGGGACTCTCTGAAGGGAGAAGGGATGAAAAAAACCAAACAAATAAAGACCAAAAGCAAAAAAGACTAGAAAGCACCAGAGAACACCACCAGAAACGCCAACTCTACAAGCAACATAATGGCAATAAATTCATATCTTTCAGGACTCACTCTAAATGTCAGTGGACTAAATACTCCAATCAAAAGACATATGGTAACAAAATTGATAAGAAAATAAAATCTATCTATATGCTATTTACAAGAGACCCACTTTAGATCTAAAGACACCTTCAGATTGAAAGTAAGGGAATGGAGAACCATCTAGCGTGCCAACGGTCATCAAAAGAAAGCCGGAGTAGCCATACGTATATCAGACAATGTGGACTTTAAAATAAAGGCTGTATCAAGAGATGAAGAAGGGCAGTATATCATAATTAAGGGGTCTATCCACCAAGAAGGCCTATAATTGTAAACATTTGTGCTTCAAATGTGAGAGCACCCAAATATATAAATCAATTAATCACAAACATAAAGAAACTCATTGATAGTAATACCATAATAGTAGGGGACTTCAACACCCCACTGACAGCAATGGGCAGATCATCTAATCAAAAACTCAACAAGGAAACAATGGCTTTGAATGACACACTGGACCAGATGGACTTAACAGATATATTCAGAACATTTCATCCTAAAGCAGTGGAATATACATTCTTCTCCAATGCACATGGAACATTCTCAAGAATAGACCACATACGGGGACACAAATAAGCTCTCAACAAGTACAAAAGATGGAGATCATACTGTGCAGATTTTCAGACCACAACGCTATGAAACTCGAAATCAACCACAAGAAAAAATTTGGAACGGTAACAAATACTTGGAGACTAAAGAACATCCTACTAAAGAATGAGTGGGATAACCAAGAAGTTAAAGAGGAAATTGAAAAGTTCACGGAAGCCAGAGAAAATGATAACACCACAACCCAAAACCTCTGGGACGCAGCAAAGGCGGTCATAAGAGTGAAGTATATAGCAATCCAGGCCTTCCTAAAGAAGGAAGAAAGGCCTCAGATATACAACCTAACCTTACACCTTAAAGAGCTGGAAAAAGAACAGCAAGTAAAACCCAAAAACAGCAGAAGACAGGAAATAATAAAGATTAGAGCAGAAATTAATGCTATCAAAACCAAAAAACAGTACAACAGATCGATGAAACCAGAAGCTGGTTCTTTGAAAGAATGAACAAAATTGATAAGCCACTAGGCAGTTTGATCAAAAAGAAAAAGGAAAGGACCCAAATAAAATCAAGAATGAGAGAGGAGAGATCACAACCAACACAACAGAAATAAATACAATAATAAGAGAATATTATGAGCAATTATATGCCAATAAAATGGGCAATCTGGAAGAAATGGACAAATTCCTAGAAACATATACACTACCAAAACTGAAACAGGAAGCAATAGAAAATTTGAACAGACCCATAACCAGTAAAGAAATCGAATTAGTAATCAAAAATCGCCCAAAAAACAAGAGCCCAGGGCCAGATGGCTTTCCAGGGGAATTCTACCAAACATTTAAGGAAGGGTTAACACCTATTCTCTTGAAGCTGTTTCAAAAAATAGAAATGGAAGGAAACCTTCCAAACCCTTTCTATGAAGCCAGCATTACCTTGATTCCAAAACCAGACAAAGACCTCACTAAAAAGAAGAACTACTGGGGCGCCTGGGTGGCGCAGTCGGTTAAGCGTCCGACTTTAGCCAGGTCACGATCTCACAGTCTGTGAGTTCAAGCCCCGCGTCAGGCTCTGGGCTGATGGCTCAGAGCCTGGACCCTGTTTCCGATTCTGTGTCTCCCTCTCTCTCTGTCCCTCCCCCGTTCATGCTCTGTCTCTCTCTGTCCCAAAAATAAATAAACGTTGAAAAAAAAAATTTTTAAAAAAAAAAAAAAAAGAAGAACTACTGACCCATTTCCCTGATGAACATGGATGCAAAAATCCTCAACAAGATATCAGCCAACCGGATCCAACAATATATTAAAAGAATTATTCACTACAACCAAGTGGGATTTATACCTGGGATGCAGGGCTGGTTCAATATCCACAAAACAATCAATATGATTCATCACATCAATAGAAGAAAGGACAAGAACCATATGATCCTCTCAATAGATGCAGAGAAAGCATTTGACAAAATACAGCATCCTTTCTTGATAAAAACCCTCAAGAAAGTAGGGATAGAAGGATCATACCCCAAGATCATAAAAGCCATATATGAAAGACCCAACACTAATATCATCCTCAGTGGGGGAAAACTGAGGTTCCCCCTAAGGTCAGGAACAAGACAGGGATGTCCACTCTCACAACTGTTGTTCAACATAGTGTTGGAGGTCTTAGCCTCAGCAATCAGACAATACAAAGAAATAAAAGGCATCCAAATCATCCAGGAGGAGATCAAACTTTCACTCTTCGCAGATGACATGATACTCTATATGGAAAACCCAAAAGATTCTACCAAAAAACTGCTAGAACTGATTCATGAATTCAGAAAAGTTACAGGATATAAAATCAATGCAGAAAAATTGGTTACATTTCTATAAACCAACAATGAAGCAACAGAAAGAGAAATCAAGGAATCGATCCCATTTACAATTGCACCAAAAACCATAAAATACATAGGAATAAATCTAACCAAAGAAGTGAAAAATCTATACACTGAAAATTATAGAAAGCTTATGAAAGAAATTGAAGTAGACACAAAAAGTGGAAAAAGATTCCATGCTCCTGGAGAGGAAGAACAAATATTGTTAAAATGTCAATACTAACCAAAGCAATCTACATATTCAAAGTAATACCTATCAAAATACCACCAGCATTCTTTTTTATTTTTTTTAATGTTTATTTTTGAGAGAGAGAGAGAGAGACAGAGTACGAGCAGGGAAGGAACAGAGAGAGAGGGAGACACAGAATCTGAAACTGGCTCCAGGCTCCAAGCTGTCAGCACAGAGCCCAACATGGGGCTCGAACTCACAAACTGTGAGATAATGACCTGAGCCGAAGCTGGACGCTCAACCAACTGAGCCACTCAGGCGCCCCAAAATACCACCAACATTCTTTACAGAGCTAGAATAAATAATCCTAAAATTTGTATGGAGCCAGAAAAGACCCTGAATCGCCAAAGTAATCTTGAAAAAGAAAAACAAAGCTGGAGGCATCACAATACTGGACTTCAAGCTGCATTACAAAGCCGTAATCATCAAGATAGTATAGCACAAAAACAGACACTCAGACCAATGGAACAGAATAGAGAACCCAGAAATGAACCCACAAATGTAGGGCCAACTAACCTTTGACAAAGCAGGAAAGAATATCCAATGGAATAAAGACAGTCTCTTCAGCAAGTTGTGCTGGGAAAACTGGACAGCAACATGCAGAAAAATGAACCTGGACCACTTTCTTACACCATACACAAAAATAAACTCAAAATGGATAAAAGACCTAAACGTAAGACAGGAAGCCATCAAAATCCTCAAGGAGAAAGTGGGCAAAAACCTGTTTGACCTTGGCCACAGCAACTTCTTACTCAACACGTCTCCAAAGGCAAGGGAAACAAAAGCAAAAATGAACTATTGGGACCTCATCAAAATAAAACCTTCTGCACAGCGAAGGAAACAATCAGCAAAACTACAAGGCAACGACAGAATGCGAGAAGATATTTGCAAACAACATATCAGATAAAGGGTTAGTATCCAAAATCTATAAAGAACTTCTCAAACTCAACACCCAAACAACAAATAATCCAGTGAAGAAATGGGCAAAAGACATGAATAGACACTTCTCCAAAGAAGACATCCAGATGGCCAACCAACACATGAAAAACTGTTCAACATCACTCATCATCAGATAAATACAAACCAAAACCAATACAAATGAGATACCGCCTCACCCCTGTCAGAATGGCTAACATTCACAACTCAGGCAACAACAGATGTTGGCGAGGATGTGGAGAAAGGGGATCTCTTTTGCATTGCTGGTGGGAATGCACGCTGGTGCAGCCACTCTGGAAAACAGTATAGAGGTTCCTGAAAACATTAAAAATAGAACTGTCCTACAATCCAGCAATTGCACTACTAGGTATTTATCCAAGGGACACAGGTGTGCTGTTTTGAAGGGACACATGCACCCCAATGTTTATAGCAGCACTATCGACAATAGCCAAAGTATGAAAAGAGCCCAAATGTCCATTAATGGATGAATGAATAAAGAAAATGTGGTATATATATATATATATATATATATATATATATATATATATATATCTCCACACAGTGGAGTATTACTGGGCAATCAAAAAGAATGAAATCTTGCAATTTGCAACTACATGGATGGAACTGGAGGGTATTATGCTAAGCAAAATTAGTCAGAGAAAGACAAATATCATACGACTTCACTCATATGAGGACTTTAAGAGACAAAACGGGGGGCGCCTGGGTGGCTCAGTCAGTTAAGCGGCCGACTTCGGCTCGGGTCATGATCTCACGGTCCGTGAGTTCGAGCCCCGCGTCGGGCTCTGTGCCGACAGCTCAGAGCCTGGAGCCTGTTTCAGATTCTGTGTCTCCCTCTCTCTGACCCTCCCCCGTTCATGCTCTGTCTCTCTCTGTCTCAAAAAAAAAATAAATAAACATTAAAAAAAGTTAAAAAAAAAAAAAGAGACAAAACGGATGAACATAAAGGTAGGGAAACAAAAATAATATAAAAACAGGGAGGGGGACAAAGCACAAGAGTCTCATAAATATGGAGAACAAGCAGAGGATTACTGCAGGGGTTGTGGGAGGGCGGATACGCTGAATGGGCAAGGGACATTAAGGAATCTACTCCTGAAATCATTGTTGCACTATATGCTAATTTGGATGTAAATTTAAAAAAATAAAATTAAGTATATGTTTAAAATAAATCAATAAATAAACAAGCAAGCAAACAAACAAACAAACAAACAGATGAACATAAGGGAAGGGAAACAAAACTAATATAAAAACAGGGAGGGGGACAAAACATGAGAGACTCTTAAATATGGAGAACAAACTGAGGGTTGCTGGAGGGGTTGTGGGAGGGGGGATGGGCTAAATGGCTAAGGGGCATTAAGGAAACTACTCCTGAAATCTTTGTAGCACTATATGCTAACTAACTTGGATGTAAATTTTAAAAAGAAATTAACATAAAAAAAGAAAAATATCAATCAACTACTGATACCACCTGGTGCTAACCAGGTGATGGATTTTCTTTCCCTGAAAGAGATGAAAATTTATTTTCAAAGACTTTTTTTTCAAAGAAATTTTTATAACTTATTGCTTCCATTTTTTTAAGTCAAATAAATATTTAATTCTTACATGGGCTTAACTCTTTGTGCAGGTTCACCTCTTGTCCCCCATTTGTAAAGAGGGGTACATCTTACTTGCCAAAGGATTAGATTTCTAAGATCACCCTTTAAACTTGCAGCTAAAATAATTCACACTCTACTTCTTTCATGTTTAAAGGGTGCACATTTCTCAGTGTCTTTGAGGAGGTGATGCAGCTAATGTTTCTTAAACCCACAATTCTGCTTTCATGAAATCAATAAAAGCTTTCCATGGCTTTCTAGGAAGACAAAAGATGCCATTTCTTGCCACCTAAAGAAAGGATAGCTTGTCTGCACCATAAAGATTCATAATACCTTGTATCAAGTGTCTTTGAGGTTTGGCAACTCTTTGACAACCCTACTTTTCTTTTCTCAAGTAAATCGGAAGCTCTAATAACTCATTCAAGTGAAATTTCCCACAGAATACAATCTTTAGTAACCGTAGAATCAAGTTAGAATGACAAAAATGTGACTTTTCTCTTCTGTGTCTAGGATCCTTTGTTAGAATTCTAAAGGTTTTCTTTCACTATTATTTTTCAAGAAAACAACTTATCATATGCCCAGGCTTTTTTCCCTGGGATCATTAACTCAATTGAGTTGTGCTTATTGTTAATGAGGCTAAGGTCTTAATGGATTCAGTCCCTGCGTGGGCCAGTTGGGCTTTCCAGAGACAGGCTGCACCCTTGACTCCAACTTCAATGTGACCTCTGATCTTGGCCAAGTCACTTTCCGCCCTAGAAGGACAAGTGACTTGATGGCCATGTCTGTGCAAAAGCTCCCAGCAGGGGAATAACTCAATCTCTATTCACAGGTATAACAAGGCTTGCCTTCACCTGCACAAGGTTTAACAGCAGCAAAAAGGTACTAACTGGGGCTCTGGTATGAGTCCATATAGAGTGCATTTGCAGTGGTTTAGGGCAAAATGGTAAGCTGATATAACAAAGAGTGCTAACAATACAGGGATTTTTTAAAAAGAAGTTTATCTATCTCTCTCATAATATTTGTGACATAAACACAAAAGTCATGGTAAACAAGGCAGCTCTGACCTGTGATCACTTAAGGATCTGGTTTCCTTTTATGGGCCTGCCCCTCCAGCTCTTAAATCATGGATATCATGTTTGGTTCAAGTTAGGTCATGATGGGTTGCAGTGCCTAGGAGGCACGTTCACTTTCTGAAGGCCTGGACGTGGCACACATCACGTTCGTTCACATTCCACTGGGGAGAACATAGTCAAATGGCTCCACCTACCACACACGGGACTGGGGAAGATGTAGCCATACACCATGTTCTTAGGGAAAGAACATATTTTGGTAATCAACCAGCAGTCTTTGCCACAGATGGAGAGTCAAGACTGCCCCTATTTTGCTGTTTGCATACTCAAAACAAGCACTGGGATGAAAAGCCGTATGCAGCACAAGGTCTATGATAGCGTTTCATTTTTCATGTCAGCACCCATCACCCAACCAAAGCCACAAACTAGAGGAAGGAACATAGCAGTCCAGGCAAACTCACCAATGTGAGAAAGGATAAGAAAAACATTGTTCATCCCCCAATGTATTAATGCCATGACCCATGACGGTACAGATTGTGCTAAGGAATGCTTGCGCATTTCCCTAACTCCTTTGGAAAAGGGAAAAGAGGAGCCATGGAGGAACAAGAAGAGAATTGGTAACATTATCAAGAGTTCTTTTCTCTGATCTAACCAGAACACCGGGCCCTGCATTTTCATTTTGCACTGAGTCCTTCAAATTATGTAGCTGGTCCTGCAGGAGGGATGGGGAGCTGATGGATAAATGCTTTTCCCTTTCTTTTCTTTTCTTTTAAATCTTTAGTTTTGAGAGAGAGAGAGAGAGAGAGAGAGAGAGCGAGCGAGAGAGAAAGAGAGGCAGAGAGAGAGGGAGAGAGAGAATCCCAAGCAGGCACTTCACAGGCAGCACGGAGTCTGATGCAGGGCTTACACTCACAAACTGTGAGATCATGACCTGAGCTGAAACCAAGAGTTGGACACTTAACCGACCGAGCCACCTAGGAGCCTCTGCTTTTCCCTTTCTAACTCCCAGAAAATGGTGCTGATACACGTGGCATGCATATCTCAGCTATCCAGCAGGATTGAGAAAACACTCTCCCATAGCTATGGTCAACTCCATAACTGATCTTAATACTGGCTCTCCCTCTTTTCCTGTTTCATTTTCCTTGCCCCTTACTCCTGCTCCCTTAGGTCACATTCCCAAAGCAACAATTTGCACAAAAGCTACTATGGTCAGCATTTAAGAAGAGACCTTTAGGTGATGAATGATCTCTGTAGCTATCTAGAGGAAGATCATTGCAGCCAGCAGGAAAAATAGTAAGCAAAGATCCTGGGATGGGAGCATGCCTGGTGTGTTTGAGCAGCAAAGAAGTCACTGTGGCTAGAGTGCAGTGAGTAGTAATAGGTGAGAGAAATAGGAAATGAAGTCAGTGAGGTCATGGAAAGGCTTATAGATCTCTGTAAGGACTTTGGCTTTTACCCGGAGAAATAAGTTATATGATTTGACTTTGGTTTTGAAAGGGTCACCTGGCTGCTATGTTAAGAAAAGAGGAGTGCCTAGGAGACTCAGTCAGTTAAGCATCTAACTCCTGATTTCAGCTCAGGTCACAATCTCATGGTTCATGACATCAAACCCCGCATCAGACTCCACACTATCAGAGCAGAGCCTGCTTGGGATTTTCCCTCTCCCTCTCTGCCCCTCCCCACCACCCATGTGCTCTCTCTCTCTCTTTCTCTCTCTCTCTTTCTCTCTCTTTCTCTCTCTCTCTCTCCCTCTCTCAAAAATAAAGGAAGGAAGGCAGGAAGGCAGGAAGGCAGGAAGGCAGGAAGGAAGGAAGGAAGGAAGGAAGGAAGGAAGGAAGGAACAGACTGTACAAGACAAGGGTAAGAGCGGGGAGAATATTTACAAAACTACTGCGATAGTCCCAATGAGACAGAAGATGATGGCTTGGACGAGAGTGGTAGCAGTAGAGGTGGGGAGAAGATGTCAGATTCTAAATGTATTTCAAAGTAGAGCCAAAGGATTTGCTGATGAATTGGATGAAGGCTAAAAGAGAAAGAGAGAAGTCAAGGGTGTTTACAAGGTCCTCAACCTCAGAAAGAGGTGTGGCCTGGAAACTTAACAGAGAGTAGGTCCTTGAAAGAATGGGAGAGAGGATGGAATGGGGATGGTTCAGATAGGAAGCACGATGATCTGGAGAATAGACAAGGGAGTGTCCAGGGAAGAGGACAATGGGTGTCATGGCTCAAGGTAAATATTTCCTCCCATTACCCAAAAAGCAATGACTAATGAGTAAGGTAACTGGCTATATGCAAATCACACATCTGATAAGGGGTTAATATGTAAAATATAT
The DNA here is from genome assembly GCF_028018385.1 of Neofelis nebulosa. NCBI lineage: Eukaryota > Metazoa > Chordata > Mammalia > Carnivora > Felidae > Neofelis > Neofelis nebulosa. The sequence continues at coordinate 101,403,472 of NC_080800.1, forward strand.
TACAACCCAGGAGCAAAAAATAGAGAACCCCATTTACAAATGGGCAAAGGACGTGAATAGACATTTTTCCAAAGAAGATATATGAATGGCCAACAGGTACATGAAAAGATGCTCAACATTACTAATGATCAGGGAAAAGAAAATCAAAACCTCAATGAGATATCACCTCACACCTGTTAGAGTGGTAATTATCAAAAAGACAAGAAATAACAAGTGTTGGCGAGGATGTGGAGAAAAGGGAACCCTACTGTACTGTTGATGGGAATGTAAATTGGTGCAGCCACTGTGGAAAGCAGTATGGAGGTTCCTCGAAAAGTTAAGAATATAACTACCAGGGGCGCCTGGGTGGCGCAGTCGGTTAAGCGTCCGACTTCAGCCAGGTCACGATCTCGCTGTCTGTGAGTTCGAGCCCCGCGTCAGGCTCTGGGCTGACGGCTCGGAGCCTGGAACCTGTTTCCGATTCTGTGTCTCCCTCTCTCTCTGCCCCTCCCCCGTTCATGCTGTCTCTCTCTGTCCCAAAAATAAATTAAAAACGTTGAAAAAAAAAATTTAAAAAAAAGAATATAACTACCATATGATCCAGCAATTCCACTGCTGAGTATTTATACAGAGAAAACAAAAACATTAATTCAAAAAGATACATGCATCCCTATGTTTATTGCAACACTATTTACAAATCCCAAGACATGGAAACAACCTAAATGTCCATCAATGGATGAATGGATAACAAAAATGTGATGTATGTATACACAGTGAAATACTATTTGACCATAAAAAAGAATGAAATCTTGCCATTTATGACAACATGGATGGACCTTGAGGGCATGATGCTAAGTGAAATAAGTCAGACAGAAAAAAGAAATACTGTATGATCTCACTTATATGTGGAATGTAAAACAACAAAACAAACAAAAACCCAAGTCATGGATATAGAGAACAGACTGGTGGTTGCCTGAAGTTGGGGGTGAGGGTTGGGTGAAATGGGTGGAAGGGCATCAGAAGGTACAAATTTCCAGTAATGAATATGTCAAATTTGGTTTGCTAATATTTTGGTAGGGATTTTTGTTTCTATGTTGAACAGGGATACTGGCCTATAATTTTCTTTTCTTTTCTTTTCTTTTCTTTTTTTTCTTTTCTTTTCTTTTTTTTTGTAGTGTCTTTGTGTGGCTTTGTATCATTATCTACACAATAGCCAAGGCAAGGAAGCAACCTAAGTGTTCATTGATAGATGAATGGATAAAGAAAAGATGTAGTATATATACGCACACACAATGGAATATTAGCCGCTCAGAAGAATGAAATCTTGCCATTTGTGACAACATAGATGAACCTAGAGGGTATTATGGTAAGTGAAAGAAGTCAGACAGAAATAAATAAATACCGTATGATCTCACTTATATGTGGAATTTAAATAATGAAACAAAGGAGCGAAACGAAACAGAAACAGACTCAAAAATGCAGAGAACAAACTAGTGATTGCCAGAGGGGAGAGGGGTTGGGGAGGATGGGCAAAATAGGTGAAGGGGATGAAGAGTTGCAGTCTTCCAGTTATAAAAAAGTAAGACATGGGGATGTAAAGTACAGCATAGGGAATACAGTCAGTAATACTGTAATAACTTTGTATGGTGACAGATGGTAACTACACTTAATGTGGTGAGCATTTCATAATGTATATAAATGTAGAATCACTATGTTATACACCTGAAACTAATATAATATAATCCAACTGTACTTCAATTTTTACAAAACGATAACAATAATAAATTTAAAATAAAGTGAATAAGTCATAAGGATGTAATGTACAGCATGGTGACTACGGTTAATAGAAAAAAAAAATTTGTAACCACGTACGGTGACGATTATTGGCTGGACTTGTGGTGGTGATCATTTTGCAGTATATACAATTGTCGAATTATTACATTGTGTACCTGAAACTAATATAGTGTTATGTCAATTATACCTCAGTAAAAAAAAACAAAAAACAAAAAACAAAGATAAAAAAGAGGGAGAGGGGTCAGTACCACAGAGGTAGCCACTCTATGAACCCTTGGGATTGACCTTATACAGAGTCACATTTGGTCTCTGAGGATCTCAGATACCAGGACAGCTGATGATAACAGGCCTACTTGAATAAGACAAATCAGCTGTCGTGGAAAGAGCGTGGGGCTGAGGTGCGCGTGCGCTGGGCTACTAGAACACACAGGTTCATTATTCCCAGGGGCAGCACCTGTTTTTCCTCACCAGTGTTGACACTTCTTCGCACACACACTCCAAAGCCTATTGACAAAGCACTGAAGATTATACTGAAGATTTCACAGGGAGATAGAGGAAACATTTACATCATACGCAACGTCATCAGCCCCCTTTTGACATGTCTCCTACTCTCAGTCTCTCTGTCCAACCATCCCACCAATGGGATACTTTTGGCACCGCCGACTTAGAGCTGCCTAGCCTCACTAACCTCTACTCCTGGACCTCTTATTCCTACCCCTGATCCAACTCCAGCGTCTCCAAACTTGTAACTCGGCCCGTTGAGGCAGGGGGAGAGGATTTGATAGTTACCATGATGCCGCCTTGGGGGGATGGGGGATGGGGGAGAGCAGAGAGGGATTATAAAAACTTTTCTTTCTTTTGCACTAAGTGCAGAAGATTGTATCAAAAGACAGTCCCTGGCCTCAAGCAACCAACCGACATGTCAGTGGATCCTTGTAACTCAGCACCGTAAGTGTTATGGTAGAAGTAAACACAAGTACTGTGGCACCACTAGGGAGGGACACCTAATCCAGACTGAAGGGATGGTAGTCAGGCATGCCATTCCAACTTTTCTTAGCACCTACTATGTGCCAGACCCCGCACTGTACACCAGTGTGTGCAGATGAGTGAATGCTACGTGGCTTCTGCCTCCAGGAAAGGCATCACTAGTTGGTCCCTTTGCTCTTGGCTGGTACCCTAAGCAGGTGTCTAGTCAGCCTGTTGGGTAACCCCTTTCTGCCTCCTGAGGCGGTTCTCCATCTCTGAGCTCAGTTTCCCCATCTGTCCATTGAAGGAATCTGGCCAGTGTTTGGTAGAACCAGGGTCACAACCTGGGGCTTTGGGTTTTTACTACATGGTACTTGGAAAATCTTCAAGTCTGAGAAGTGTTGACTCAAACACTTTGTTCTCATTGCTCATTTATCAGCCCAAATGTATTGTTAGTAGAAACAGGAGGCTGTAGGCATTATGCAGGGCTCTAGAGAATTCTGGGCTGCTCTGCCTATTTATTTTTCTTGCCCCAATCTCCACGGTCATTACCAAGACCAAAAAGGCTTGTCTTCACTGCATTTCCTTGGAGCCACAGAGACATTCGGTGGCCACTGGAGGTTGAAAAGCAAGTGTCAGAGAAAGCAATGTCTTCGTAGTGCAGAATGGAGTAAGGTGAGTTTCCCAGCAATTTTCTCATTCAAACTATTCACAATCTGATCCACTCTTGTTATTGCTTATGGAAATTTAGTATAGGTCTAACAGGCTGGACTTGGCCCAAGACCACTATGAACACAAATGATTTATCCTCAGTCAGTTGCCTTTATAGACAAAAGAAAAAACCAAAAGAGTTTACACTGTAATAGTGATTTCTAGGTTTTTTTCCCTAGAAAATGCTTTCGTAATGCAAAACAATTGGGAACAAAAAGCTGAACAACACAAGCATTAAAATCATCCATAACCTTACCACCCAGAAATAAACCTCATTAATATTTTATTTCCTTTCTTTCTATGAATAACACGATGTTATCAATACACTCAATACACACAGATTCGTTGCCTGCTTTTTGCACTTAGTGGTATACCACAGACATTTTCCATGTCATTCTTGTATAACATTATTTTTAGTGGCTGAATAGTATTCCAACACACACTGTGATTCACTGGTGGATGTATCATTCAGTTAGCCAATTCCATATTGTTAAGGCATTCAGATGGTTTCTAGATTTTCAACATTGTAAAATAGTGTTGTAGGAGTTTCCTTACAAATCACATATCTGATTATTTCCTTAGGATCAATGCCCGTGATTTTAACAACTCCGTGAAAGAGTATGCACATTTAGTACTTTTGAAACATACTGCCAAAGTACCCTCCAGAAAGATGATACCAATTTATTCTCCCAACAGCTGTATTTGAAAGTGCTTATTTCCTCATGTCCCAGTCAACACCGGCTATTATCATTACCTTTATTCTTTGCCATGTTAGGCAAAACATGGGAAAAAGTTGATAAATGGCATGGTGTTTTGGGCTCATTTTCCTTTTTTTATTATCAGTGAATTTGAACTGCTTTCATTTTTTCATTGGCTATTTGTATTTGTTCCTTTGTAAACTGCCTGTCCTTGTCCTTTGCCTATTTTTTTTTCCTGTTGGAATATTTATCTTCTTTACTGATTTGTTAACACCATATGTGTTAACCCTTTTCCATAGGTCACAAGTCTTCTCGGCATATCATTGTCTTTTTATTTCTTCAGCATATAGAAATTTTATTTTTGTTTTATTTAAGAAGCTGAAACCTCATTCTTTTAGTATATTTATTTTTTTAAGAGAGAGTGTGTGCATATGAGCAGGGGAAGGGCAGAGAGAGAGGGAAAGGATCCCAAGCAGGCTCCACACTGTTGTTGTGGGGCTCAAATCCCACACGGGGGCTCAAACCCACGAACCATGAGATCATGACCTGAGTTGAAACCAAGAGTTGGACACTTAACCAACTGAGCCACCCAGATGCCCCAGAAATTTGATTTTTATACAGCCACATCTACCCTTTCCTTTATGGTTTCTGTCTTGGGGGCCTTGTTTTAAAAGGTCTTCCCTTTTCCTAAATTATATTTTTTTCCTCTAGATCTCTTGTTTTGTTATTTACATTTAACCAAGTCATCCATATGCAATTTATTTTGGTGAAATGTGAGGTCAGACTATAGCTTTATTGAATAATGGTGACACAATCGTTAACTAGAAGAAATAACAATTTCTCCTTAACTTCTTTTTGCCACTTTCAATTATTAAGCATTGATTTCTGATGGTGTCTGTTTCTAGGCTTCTTATTCTGTTCCACTGATCCACCTCTTCCCTCACTTGTAGCAGCTGGACATTTCACAAAAGAGGAGACCCACACTATCTGACACAGCAGATGTATACATTCACACCTGTAGGCATAGGAGTGAGAAAAGTGAACCTTCTCAAAGATGCAAATGTACAAATTTGGAGCCAAGGAAAAGAATGAGGACCTCCAGGGCTGTGTCACTTCTATGAGGCTCGCTCAGACAGTAGCTTCCATCCTGCCTGTGCTGGATATCTTCCATTTGCCCATCAACTCCATCTTCAACCTTCTCTACCATGCTTTGTGCCCCAGAAAACTGGCCTGTATGGACTGAGCCAATGGCCTCCCTTGCCTTTTGGCTTCTGCTTGGGTTTGGCCAACGGGGAGCACCAGTAGGAGTTTAGAGGATGGTGAGAGAGTATTTATTCTCCCAGCTCTCTCCCTTTGGGACCTACTGAAGGCAACAAGCTGCTATTAAGAGGATCTTTCCACATAGTTACCTTCCTCACATTCTGGTAACCACTGGTAATGTCATAACCACATTCTGGTAACCACCCTTTAGGCATCAGATGTAATAAATCCTCCACTGTTGCTAGCCCTGAAGTCCTGTACTCTCCTTTGAGGATTCCTTAGAGCTACCTATATCTTTAATTAAATTCTTGTCAAATTACTCAAATTGTGTCAACTATTCCTAGCTGGGACCTTGACTGATACATACCCCTACAGATGGGCACTTTTTCCTTCAGGATGTGGTCTCATGCTATGATCCTGCCAGAGATAATGATCTTAAACCCAGGTATAATGAATCCTGCCCCTCCCCCCCTCCCCCCCCCCCCCCGTTTAAATGCACTAAAAGCATTATCTCAAACCCTAGAGTATACTAAAGAAAATACAATCAAGAAGCAAGTATGGAACAGTTTTTAAAAAGCTGTAAGTGAGGCCCAAAACTTTAATCACATAAAATGCAGGGCCATATAGCATTGCAAAGCTAACAAAAAGACATATTTTTCACTTGGTCTCTACTGTCTCAAGAAGCACAAAAGTAAAGATCTGGTAAACTTACTGTACCCAGGAGACCTTATGCTGAACTGAAAAGTCCCCAGTGGTCAGGAGACAGTCGTTCCTACATCCCTCCCCCACCGACCACCATCCCTGCAGAAAATATAGGACCTTAGTGAGCTGGGGGCAGGTAAAGAACAGGCACAAAACGACAGATGTGTTTTATCAGAATTACCAATGTAATCAGGATTTACTGCAGTTTAGAATTCAGATGGTACTAGGTGGCAGGCCCAGTCCAAGGGGATCCTGAGAGCCTTCACAGACTAATATGTAGGATAGCATTCAAAACACTGTGGATTCACCCTTTATTCCCACCTTTGTTCCCACCTGCTCCTAGAGTGTGCCTTCTGTGCTGTAAAGACTGGAAAACTGAAAATACATTTCATAGACTCTTTTGTTGTTTTTTTTTTACTGTATATGTTCCCTATTTTCCTATTTTCCTGTTTGTTCTTTTTTCTTTTTTCTTTTAACTCCAGTGTAGTTAACATACAGTGTTATATTAGTTTCAGGTGTACAATATAGTGTTTCAACAGCTCCATATATTACTGTGTTCATCAGGGTAGGTGTACTCTTCACCAGGTGATGCTTGGGATTGTTGAGTCACCGTATTGTACACCTGAAACTAATACAATGCTTTAAAAAAACAAAGTTAACGTTTACACCAAACAACAACAAAAAAGAGGAATGTACTCTTAATCCCTTCACCTATTTCACCCATCCCCCACCCATCTCCCCTCTGGCATCCATCACTTTGTTCTCTATAGTTAGGAGTCTGTTTCTTTTGTTTTATTTCTTTTGTTTTCCTTTGTTCATTTGTTTTGTTTCTTAAATTTTACATATGAGTGAAATCATATAGTATTTGCCTTTCTCTGACTGGCTCATTTCACTTGGCATTATACTCTCTAGATCCATCCATGTTGTTGCAAATGGCAAGATTTTATTCTTTTCTATGGCTGAATCATATTCCATTATACACTCACACACACACACACACACACACACACACCCCACATCTTCTTTATCCATTCATCTATTGATGGAGACTTGGACTGCTTCCATAGTTTGACTCCTGTAAATAATGCTACAATAAACATCAAGGTGCATATATCCCTTCAAATTAGTGTTTCCATATTCTTTGGGCGAATATCCAGTAGTGCAATTATTGGATCATAGGATAGTTCTATTTTTAATTTTTTGAGGAACCTCCATACTGTCTTCCACAGTGACCGCACAGTTTGCATTCCCACCAACAGTGCATGAGGGTTCCTTTTCTCCACATCCTCACCAACACTTGTTTCTTGAGTTTTTATTTTAACCATTCTGACAGGTGTAAGGTGATATCTCATTATGGTTTTGATTTGTATTTCCCTGATTATGAGTGATGTTGATCATCTTTTCATGTGTCTGTAGGTCATCTGTATGTCTTCTTTGGAGAAATATCCATTCATGTCTTCTGTCTATTTTTAAATTGGATTATTTGTGGGGGAGGTTGGTATAGAGTCGTATAAGTTCTTTATATATTTTGGACACTAAACCTTTACTGGATATGTCATTTGAAAATATCTTCTCCCATCCAGTGGGTTGTTTTTTAGTTTTGTTGGTTGTTTCCTTTGCTGTGCAGAAGACTTTTATTTTGATGTAGTCCCAATAGTTTATTTTTACTTTTGTTTCCATTTCCTCAGGAGACTTATCTAGAAAGATATTGTTATTACTGATGTCAGAGAAATTACTACCTATGCTCTCCTCTAGGATTTTGATGGTTTTAGGTCTCACATTTATGTCCTTAATCCATTTTGAGTTTATTTTTGTGTATGGTATAAGAAAGTGGTCCAGTTTCATTCTTTTACATGTAGCTATCCAGTTTTCCCAACACCATGTGTTGAAGAGACTGTCTTTTTCCCATTACATATTCTTGCCTCCTTTGTCAAAGATTAATTGACCATGTAGCTGTGGGTTTATTTCCGGGCTTTTTATTCTGTTCCATTGATCCTTATTTCTGGGTTTTTATTCTGTTCCATTGATCCATGTGTCTATTTTTGTGCCAGCATCATACTGTTTTGATTATTACACCTTCGTAATATAACTTGAAGTCTGGAATTGAGATGTCTCCAGTTTTGTTTTGTTTTTGCAAGACTGCTTTGCCTATTCAAGGTCTTTTGTGATTCCACACAAATTTTAGGATTCTTTGTTCCAGCGCTGTGAAAAATGCATTTTGATAGGGATTGTATTAAATATTTCAGACTCATAGCTAGAATTCTGGGTGTGCAATAGCTTCTACCAATTATGTGCACTCGTATGAGATTTGGAAAGCAGAAGTTAAGCCAAGGCCACTTTCCCTGACCTTTTGGGCTCCTTTACCCTGATAATCCTGAGAAAGTTCTACAGCCATGTACCAGAATCTAGTCTCCAGCTTCTTGGTGTCAAGAGGCAGTTCGCATCAGTGACAGAGGCATTTCCTGATGCCAGCTTCTATTCCCTGGGCCATAGCCACGGTGCTATGCTCTTGAACTGAGCCTTCCAGTGGTGGTATCAGAGGTAGTAGCCAATTGGTAGATCAGTTCTACAAGATTCTGAGAGCCATTTCTTCAGGCCCATCTTAGAGCCCACTCTTCCAGTCCTTCCAAGAATTGTTTCTTCAAATCTAATTTCCTTATTAAATCCCTTTCTTCTGGAAATACCTAGAGTAGCTTCCGACAGACACAGGCAGACAGGGTCAGGGTCAAGTTCTTTTACCAATTCCCCTCAAGACTTGAGTCTGGAAAAATATGAGTTATATACAGAGGCCTTTCAGGTAACAGCCGGCTAATAGGAAAAAAAAAAACTCTTTAACCTTTATTGGCCTGAGTCACAGATACTGGCATCCTGCCCTTGACTGAGCCCAGCACTACATATCCACACATAGGTGGTGGGGGAGGACAAAGGAAGGGAGCCAGGAAGGTAGACTAAGTACCTATTATGTGTCAGGTACTAACCTAGACCCTTCCACATATTCTCATTTAATTCTTAGAATGGTTCTGGAAGATAAGTACATTTATCCCTATTAACCCAATGCTACACATACACATTTCTGAATACAGTATGTCCATTTCTCTCTGGCTTAGATCACTGCTAAAATAAGACACCTTACCTAGCGTGGGGACCTAGATGGTGTGTGGGTTTAGATTCTAAGCCACCCTGAGGAATACTCTGGTTTCTCTTCAGATCGCATAAATCTTTCGCCTTTTACTAAGCCACCCTGAGGACCTCAGTTGCAGAAGTGTGTGACCTTGTGGCAAGGGCTCTGCAATTAACGTGACTTGGCTCCAGTCTCCATGTCTACTTCTTTCTGCTCTGCTACCAACTAGTAAATTTCTGATGTGTCATGAAACAAACTTCCCAAGGTAATAATATGCCCCTGTTCAATTCAAGCCGGGGCCACAAGAGTTGGCTGCCATCCTATGGGTCAGCAGCATCCCTCAAATACAGGCATCTGTCCCTGGTGCAATCAGCAGTGACTAAGAAGAGGGGTCTCAGGTCCTGGCAGCGACTCAGCAGGAGGATGAAAAGAGAAAACCAAATTTGGGCACCTCATGAAAAATCAGAATATCTAGAAACACTAAGCCCACACCTCCACAACCAACAAGGGGAGGGGCCCCCCTTTATACTGCAGTTTGCTGCACATCATTCATTTATGTTAATTACCTGGCCCTTTTAGATATTTGACTTTGAGAAATCCTAAGTTCCTTCCAGCTCTAACAATCTTTAATTCCGAAAGAATTAAATATCTATAGAAATTTAGAATTTAATTCTATACTCTTCCGGATTCCTTTACACTGAAAACACTGTGGATTGACATGGGCCTCACTGAACAGATAATTTGGAAACAAGCTGGGAATGCATTTCATTTATCCACCGATTTGATTTTCTAAATAGGGACTCTACATTTCCACACTATAAAGCCATTATTCTCCTCTATTCGAGTTGCTGTAATTCTCAATGTGCCATGTATTATCATCATCCCGTCAAAATGAAAATCTTACAGAGAGCCTGTGAGGGCCTTATCAAATCAAGTGGAAGTGATTAAGGACAGTAGAAAAAATGCAGACAATTACATATACACGATTAAATAATGCAACGGATGAAAACCCAGCTAGTCTTCAGATTTTCACAAGTAAGGTTTGCAATTTGATATTTTGTTGACTCAATAGCAAATTATCAATTCATTAAATGATTAAACCATTTATCAAAACTGTGAATGACAAAGCAATCAGAGACTGGGATAATCAGACTCCGAGTCTGTTCTTTGTGTAAAATTCAAATGCACCCAGCACAATACAATTTTGTACTTAATGTCATTCATCTAATCAGCATATTTCTGCTCCAATGTGAGATCTTTGTTTGAACACGAGATGCAACAGATATGGAAGCCACAAAAATCTCATTTGTATAATCATAACAAGCATGTTATCATGGTTGTCAAATTTCATTAAACCTAATTCGCTCTATTTTCTGAGCTTCAAATTGACATAAAACGTTTCTGTGAAAGGCAAAAATGCTAAAGGATCACAGAAATAGGTATAAAGTGAATACTTTTAGATGCCTACATTTTGTTTTAGATAGCTAACAAATATTGATAATAATAGATTAGATCCCCCAAGTTTTTCAAGTTTGTATTTAAATTCCAGTAGAATGAGTCTCTTCTCCAGACTCATACAGTGTTATATTAGTTTCAGGTGTACAATATAGTGATTCAAGATCCCCCAAATGTTTTCAAACATCGGTTGAATGTGAACATTCACGCTACGAAAGTCTAAACCTTTGGCCTCCTTTGAGTAATAATGAGTCCCATGGGTGCAATTACAATAAATGTAAATATAGAAACCCTCCGTTAACACACGACTTCTCAGGAAGACATGCTTTCCTAAGGCAAGGGACTTATTTCAAATTACACTGTCATCTTACCCATCCTCCATTTAGAGCCAAAGTTCTGCTTAGACCCGTGCTTCTCCAACTTTAGTATACATCAGAAACACTTGGAGAGCCTGTTAAACGTGGAGATTCCAGGGCCCCACACTGGCCTTGATTCCAATGATCCTCGCAGGGCCTGAAAACTCTGTACTTTTAACAAATAGCCCAGATAGTAGTTTTGTAAATGATTCAAGGACCACATTGGGAGAAACACTGACCCACACAATGTTTTCTTCTCCCTTTGCATTAAGTTGTTTTGAACCCTTGCGTACAGATCTTTCCGGCATTTCTCTTGAGTGCCTTCTGGATGCCCTAATCAACTTGCACTAATATTCCCTGGGCCCCATCCCACCTCAGTAGCCTGTACGGCAAAAAGTTACATTCTCTACATTTTCCTTCTCCAGACTCATACCTCTCAGGCCTTCACACGTGTGCCTTCCCCTCTGAAAGCACCAGTTAACTGCACCCTTCTGGAAGACTTGCAGTCTTCCCTAAGCCAATAGGATTCCTGTGTGTCTCAAAGCAGGAGCTTTTCAAGTCCATACATAAGCTCTATTTCTTGCAAACCTCCCTGTTAACAAAGAAGGACTTATCTAAGCCTTTTCTGTCCTTAATATCACCTCACAGAGTGGACAAGATAAAACAAAGGGGGCTTCAAACCCACGCATTTAGCATCTTATTAGCAGCTCAAGGAAAAAAAAAAAGTTGTCAGTGAAGAGCTAGGATCGTATTTCCTTGAAAATTCACAATTATCTCTTGATATGAGTTATCCAAGTTATGACTGAGGCTTCATGCCACAGGTAGACAATAGATAACAAGCTACCACCTGGAAACTCACTCGGGGAGCTTTTCGTGTAGATCAATAGCGGGGCCTTGCCCAAGACCCGGGTTTCTCAAGTTTGGTGCTACTGACATTGTGGTCAGATAATTCTTTGTAGTGAAGGGCTGTTCTGTGCCTTGTAGGATGTTTCGAAACATGACTGGACTCTACCAACTACGTGCTGGTTCACTGCCCGCCCCTCGTCAGTCATTACAACCAAAATTATCTCTAGACATTGGCAAAAGTCCTTTGGCAGACGGGGAGCAAGAGTGCCCCCACTTGACAGCCATGGTCTCTGACCAATTAAGTCAGAATTTCTCGGAGTAGAACCTGATATTCTTTCAAAGCTCCCCAGATCATTCCAATGTGCAGCCAGGGTTGAGAGCCACTGCTTTGGACCGATCTTTGAGCCTCAGTTTTCTCCTCGGTAAAATGAGAAGATGTGAATGTATACTTCAGGGAGTTGGTCTAAAAATCAAATGAAATAATATGTGGGAAAATGTTTTGGGAATTGTTAAATAACTGTAAGGTGATAGCTCTCCCATCTCTTCTGAAACGCGAATCCAGGGGTCATCAAATTGTAGCCTATAGGACAAATCCAGCTCATCAACTGGTTTTGTGTGATCTGTGAGCGGAGTGGTTTGTACATTCTTATTTTTTTTAATGTTTATTTACTTATTTTGAGAGAGAGAGGCAGGGGGAGAGGGAGAGAGAGAATCCCAAGCAGGCTCTATGCTACTCGGTGTCTTATGTACATTTTTAAATGGTTGAGTAGAAATCAGAAAAAGAGGACTATTTCGTGACCCATGAAAATTGTCTGAAATTCGGATTTCAAAATCTATAAATAGAATTTTTTTGGAACTTACAGAGTTTATGGCTACTTTTGCATGGTAAGTTGAGTAGTTACGACAGAGACCTTACAGCCCACAAAGCCTAACATATTTACCATCTGGCTATTTACATAAGAAGTTTGAGGCCCTCTGCACTAACTGAATTAGCTACTTACTCTAGTTCTGAGAGAGACTGAAAGAAGGGAGGAAAGGCAAAAGTGAGACAGTGAACTTCTCTGTTCTTTGTTTTCAACCACATAAATGAAGTTGAGATAGCTTAAAATAGCTTCCAGGGGCACCTGGGGGGGCTCAGTCAGTTAAGCGTCTGACTTCAGCTCAGGTCATGATCTCATGGTTTGTGGGTTCAAGCCCTATGTCAGGCTCTGTGCTGACAGCTTGGAGCCTAGAGCCTGCTTCATATTTTGTGTCTTCTCTCTCTCTCTCTCTCTCTCTCTCTCTCTCTCTCTATCTCTCTCTCTCAAAAATAAAAAATAAACATTTTTAAAGACAGTTCTATATTTTATTGTTGTTATTATTATTATTATTATTTGAGAGAGAGAGAAAGAGAGAGAGCAGGGGAGAGGACAGAGAGAGAGAATCTTAAGCATGCTCCACGTCTAGCACAGAACCCCACACAGGGCTTGATCCCACAACCCTGGGATCATGACTTGAGCTGAAATCTAGAGTGGGTTGCTCAACTGACTGAGCCACCCAGGGGCCCCAGTAATAAAGCTTTTCATACCCTCTTCGTGTATGTGTGGCACCATCAGTCTTGACATCCAGACCAATTTGGGGGAGTGGGGTTCCGTCGTGTTTCTTTAGGATGGTCACTATTGGTTTGCAAACTGGCCTTCTACAGGGAGGGCAAGGAGAGACCAAATAAAGAGGCTGGCCACTCCAGATTGGAAGGTGGTAGGTTTCATAACCAAGGAAACTTAAATACCAGGCCTATGTCTGGTGGCCGTGAGAAGAGTTGATCTCCACATCCACCCACCAGAATCCTAAAAGTTTATATAGAAGCCTTAGTGGGGTTCTGTCACCTATTCAGTCCCAATGTTCTCAACGAGTCTTTGCTCTCTCAAGACTGCATCCTTAAAAATGGCTCCCAATGGGGCGCCTGGGTGGCGCAGTCGGTTAAGCGTCCGACTTCAGCCAGGTCACGATCTCGCGGTCCGTGAGTTCGAGCCCCGCGTCAGGCTCTGGGCTGATGGCTCGGAGCCTGGAGCCTGTTTCCGATTCTGTGTCTCCCTCTCTCTCTGCCCCTCCCCCGTTCATGCTCTGTCTCTCTCTGTCCCAAAAATAAAATAAAAAATGTTGAAAAAAAAAAAAATGGCTCCCACTGAGAGAACAATGGGTAGAGTGTACATTCCAAGGACAGGAGAGGGGGTACGGAGCCTCCAATTGCCCAAGATCGGTTCAAGGGTCAACCAGTGGTCACGTCCTCTCTATTGACCTCTTCCAACAATCACGGCAGAGACAGGGAGATTTGAACAGAAGAAGGCAACCTAATGACTAAAACAAAATGCTGTGTTGCTGGCTTTGAAATGGAGGAAGGGGCCATGAGCCAAGGAATGAAGGACTGTGGCTCGTGATGCTGAAAATGAATAGCAAACAAACGAATTCTCTCCTAGAGCCTCTGGGGGGAGTACGGCCCTACCAACACCTTCATTTCAGCCCAGTGAAACTGATTTCAGACTTCTGACCTCCAGAATTGCAAAAGAATAATATGTGTTGTTTTGAATCACCAAATTTGTAGGAATTTGTTAAGCAGCCCTAAGAAACTAGGAAGTAGTACCAAATGGTACTAGTGGTCATTGTCTTTGTCACCACCATATGCAGTTTTATTAAAAAAAAAAAAAAAGAAAAAGCCAAGGGGCGCCTCAGTGGCTCAGTCGGTTGAGCGTCTCCCTCTTGATTTCGGCTGAGGTCATTGATCTCACAGTTCATGGGTTCAGGCCCTGCATCCGACTCCACGCTGACAGTGTGGAGCCTGCTTGGAATTCTCTCTCTCCCTCTCTCTATTCCTCTCCCCTACACTCTCTCTCTTTGTCTCAAAATAAATAAACTTAAAAAATTAAAAAGAAAAGAAAAAGCCAGCTGCACTTAAGAATGTGTTTGACAAGGGGGGTGGGCTGGGTGGCTCAGTCAGTTAAGCGGCCAACTCTTGGTTGCAGCTCAGATCATGATCTCGTGGTTCATGAGTTCAAGCCCTGTATGGGGCTCTGCACTGACAGCGTGCAGCCTGCTTGGGATTCATTCTCTCTCTCTCTCTCACTTTCTTTCTCTCAAAATGAATGAATAATAAAAAGAATGTCTTTGATGGAGCAGTGAAAATTATCGATATTATCTATGTTGACCCTTAAGTACACGGTTTCCTAATATTCTGTACGACACACTGGGAACCACATATAAAGCACTTGAGCTGCATCCTGAAGTATAACAATTGCCTCAAAGACAAACACTTGTGCAATTTTAAAGCCACCTTTTTCACAAAACACCATTTTTACCTAGAAGAACCACCGACAGGGAAACTTTGGTTATTCAGACTTGGGTTCTTGGCAGCCGTTTCCCCTAAAATTAACAAAGTGAGACCGTCACTTCAAGGAAAACAACTGACAGCATTTTTTTTTTTTTTTTGCCAGTTAGAAAATTCAGGTTTTTAAGTAAAAATTAGAGATTTAGAAAACTTGCATCTGCCACCAGGAGCTTGACAACTTTCCAAAACATACTTTCCTGGTGCGATCCATGGTTAGAGTAACAAATGTGATATTTTTATATCGTATCATGAATTAGGTCAATATTTAGAAGATCTACATAACTCAGTGAAGCAATATTTTTCAAAGGATCAATGCGTGATGTCACAAAATCATGCATAGCTAAAAAATATCCATTCGAAACGAGGAGACAGTAATGGATTTCTCATGTACAAAAACACCAAAAGTTCACGGATATTGTTTCGGATTCCATGTTGGAACTAACTTCTAAGAAACTTCCACTTGTCAGATGTTGGTGCATTATCGAGGAATATCCACAACAGTAGTGCCCGATTATGACCAACTGGTGAGTGCTTGTCACATCCAATGTAGAATCTACAATAATGGGGTAGTATTTAGTGTCTGCCTTGCTAACTTCATTTCCCCCTTCATTTCCTCATTGGTTCCATAAATTCTTGTAAGCTACTTTGAATAAATAAGTCACATTTTAATTTTTCCATTTTTCCAAGTACTTATGCAATAATCAACCCACTTTATTAATTTGTTGAAAGATTCCCATGAAATTTGGTTTTTGAAGAATGCTGCTTTTCTTTGTAACTTCTGAAAAGAAAACCTCTTTCACTTAAAAATTTAATAGCTGCAACTATACTGAATGTCTTTTCTTATCTGTTTTTCAAGACATTGGTTTAGTGCATTTTCATTTGACTTTCAGGTATTCCAAGTAAAACATAGCCTCCTGGGGCGCCTGGGTGGTTCACTTGGTTAAACGACCGACTTTGGCTCAGGTCATGATCTCACGGTTCGTGAGTTTGAGCCCCGTGTCGGGCTCTGTGCTGCCAGCTCGGAACCTGGAGCCTGCTTTGAATTCTGTCTCCCTCTCTCTCTTCCCCTCCCCGCTTGCACTCTCCCTCTGTCTCTCTCAAAAATAAACATTAAAAAAAATAAAAGAAACATAGTCTCCTGGTGCTCTGTGGAGTCTTCATGAGTTAATATATTCATCCAGTCTGTTTTGATGAAGAGTTTATAAGCAAAACAATAATCTTTAGTCTTGAGATAGGCTAAAGAGGATCTCATAACAGCTTAATTTAAGCATTTATAAGATTCATTTTACATTGTGCTTGATTCTGTGCAAATACTATTGGGATAATAACTTGGGGAAAACACGTCTTTCATTAAACAATGTGGAATGGAATTATTCTTCATCACAAAGAGCACAGGGAAAGTTCACAGTTCTTACTGAAGTCAATGAATGGAACTTTCATACACGCTCGGTTGACCCTACAAATTGTGTTTTACATTGTTATTACCTTCATCCTCCACTTTTTCAGTTCCTCTTGAGGTGTGTCTGATGCTTACAACTTTCTTTCTTTTCTTTTGTCATCATCTCCTCTATCAATGTTTTCTTGGTTATAGTTGTTCTTTTCCTTCATTCTACAATTTTTTTTTATTTTTAGAGTGTTTAGTTTCGATTGTGATAGAAGAGGTTTTAACACGTTGATGCTTCTGACAGTCTTTCTTTCAGTTTTGTTTTTGGCTTCCAGTACACTTTTCTTCCAGTCCTATTCTAATTTGGGTCAGTGAATATTTCTGAATTAAAATGGGATCCACATAGGATACATATTATCCATTATACATCACATCACTCTTATGCTCCAGACCTTGACACATTGGACATTACGTGTAGGCATTTGCCACTGGAGAATTTGTTTCTGCAAGCCATTTTGTTGTATTAGTGGCAATTTTACAAGCTGGTCCATGCAAAACTGCCAGACTCCGTCTGGAAAGCATGGATCATTTATACAAAAAACAGTCCAATACGCTGGGATGCATAAAACATGAGACTTCATACACATACTAATTGCTTATGGTACTGCTATAGGTTTGAGCTTACAGAGAAATTCCGGTAAAGTCCTTTTAATTAGATTTCCATCAAAAAGAAAGAAAAATGTTTATGGTATATTTATAATCATTTACGCTGCATTACTGATTTTATCCCTGTCAGGTCAGAACTTATGTTTTGATTAGGTGTTGCTAAGAACCAAATCCTCCGAGTAAAATGTTACAAGTCTGGCAATTAGAAGAACTTTCTATAGACTAGCTTCTGGCTCTGTACACTTCCAGCCTTGTTCCTTCTGCACAAACCACATACTCTCTGTGCCAGGCACGAGAGGCACATTCGTTACTGCTGCACAACCCGTGGTCTCACACTTTAGGCACACTTTGGGGAGTAGAAGTGTTCCCGGAAGACATTCTTACATTGTCAATAACCTAACTACACACAATGCATTTCCATCAATTACCCAGTAGCCAGATCCCAGAGATTCCCATAGGCCACCAACCAACAACGGGGGAAATATGATGGAAGGGAAGGCTCAATGAAAAGAGATGGAAGTTATAACAAATTGTTAAAATATCTGACTTGTGAAAATATTATTAAAACATATGGCCATGGACACACACTATTAGGGCTCCCCATAGGCCCTTAGAAGGGAACGATTAGTTTCTTGGTAAATTCATTCACCTCTGGCTCACACGACAGCCAGACTGATTTTTTTAAATTTTTTTAATGTTTATTTATTTTTGAGAGAGAGAGAGAGAGACAGGGTGTGAGCAGGGGTGGAGCAGAGAGGGGGAGAACTGAATCTGAAGTAGGCTCCAGGCTCTGAGTTGTCAGCGCAGAGCCAGATGCAGGGCTCGAACCCACACACTGTGAGATCACGACCTGAGTTCAAGTCGGAAGTTTAACTGACTGAGCCACCCAGGTGCCCCTGATTTTTTTTTTTTAACTACAAACCAGTTTTATCACTCCTCTACCTAATATGTCCTGATGGTTTACCACTCTATTCAGAATAAAATACAAAATCCTGGGGCACCTGGGTGGCGCAGTCGGTTAAGCGTCCGACTTCAGCCAGGTCACGATCTCGCGGTCCGTGAGTTCGAGCCCCGCGTCGGGCTCTGGGCTGGTGGCTCGGAGCCTGGAGCCTGTTTCCGATTCTGTGTCTCCCTCTCTCTCTCTGCCCCTCCCCCGTTCATGCTCGGTCTCTCTCTGTCCCAAAAATAAATAAAAAACGTTGAAAAAAAAATTTAAAAAAAAAAATAAAATAAAATACAAAATCCTTACCAGACTTTACAAGAGTCTGCATGATCTGGTCCCTATCTGTCTCTCCAACCCCACTGACCACTCTCCCCCTTGCTCACTACTACACTTTTTCCACAAAGACATATTCTGGAAGAGACCAAATTCTTTTCTACCTCAGGGGCTTTGCACTTGCTATTTCTTCTATCTGGATGGAGTCTTTTACAACAATTTTGCTCTATTGGCTACTTACTATCCTTCAGATATCAGCTTAAATGTAACCTCCTTAGAAATGCCCCATTAGTCCAATCTGCTAACCATGTATCACACTACCCTACTTCAGTTCTCCACATAACACCTCTAGCAAATTGTTTCCTTCTTTATACATGTTTCTATTTATTAACTGTCTCCCCAAATTCCAAACGAGCAGGGACCTTGTCTATCCTGTGAATTACTGAATCACCATGATTTAAAACAGTGCCTGGCATATGTGAGGTCCCATTCAATGAAACACAGGAAGAAAAAGAACAAGTGTGATAAGAGAAACTGATGAGTTCAATTTTGGACACATTGCACTTGAGATGCCTGTAGGACACCCACGTGGACATACCTAGTAGGTTCCAATGTTGGGCGAGAGACTGGATGGAAGACAGAATTCTGGAAGCTGTCAGCATCAAGATGGTGCCTGGAATAACAATCACGGATAAGACTAGAAAACATTTACGGTTCTCAACCCGGGTTCTGGATCAAAACCAGCTGAGAGGTAGTTTTTTTCCCTTACTCAAATGTGGTTCCTCTTGAAATACACAAAGTTTTGAAAGTCAAAACTAATTTTGCATATGAACTGATTCATGATAGACATTCCAGAGAATAGACTCAAATATCATAGAATCACCCAGACTTTGTGCCTGACCAAGAGAAAGAATACTAATTGAACAGGGATATATTTTTTTTTTTTAATTTTTTTTCAACGTTTTTTATTTATTTTTGGGACAGAGAGAGACAGAGCATGAACGGGGGAGGGGCAGAGAGAGAGGGAGACACAGAAGCGGAAACAGGCTCCAGGCTCCGAGCCATCAGCCCAGAGCCCGACGCGGGGCTCGAACTCACGGACCGCGAGATCGTGACCTGGCTGAAGTCGGACGCTTAACCGACTGCACCACCCAGGCGCCCCGGATATATATTTTTTTAAGTTTGTATTGAGAGAGAGAGAGCACACAAGTGGGGAAGGAACAGAGAGAAAGAGAATCCCAAGCAGGCTTTGCACCGTCAGCACAAAGCCCGCTGCAGGGCTCAAGCTCACAAACCCTGAAATCATGACCTGAGCCTAAGTCAGAGACTTAACCTACTGAGCCACCCAGGGTCCCCCGAAAAGGGATATGTTTTGATGAATAAATCAGCTTTTAGACGTTTGTTAACCTATGACTTCAATATTTCCCCACTCCTGAATCATAGAGGCACTCCCTGTGCTGAGCACAAGGAAATTTTAAGACCCTGCAGTAAAGTACCCTGACTTGTAAACTTCGTTCCTTCTAGTATACTTTTGCCAAATAATATATGAAAGCCTGCTAGACAGTGAGCACTAATTTGCAAATTTAACAACCAACAAATAAAAGGAACCAGGGTTTCTTGGAGAAATGGTTGATTCCAGGCAGGGGAGAGAAATTGTACAAAATGAGCTTAGGAACTCTTGTCATACCAGAAAGCAAGGAAGTCATCAAAGACATAGAGGTTCCCTATATTACTCTGTCCACATTTTTTTGAAATTTTTCCAATAATTTTTAATTTCAACAATTAAAAATAATAATACTTCAAAAAGACTGAGGCTGGGTCATTGTCTTTTTCCATTCTTTTAATCTTCAACCTATTCGTGTTGCTGAATCTAAAGTATGTTTCTTGTAAACAGCATCAAGTTGGATCATGTATTCTCAGTCCATTTTGCCGATTTCTGCCTTATAGTTGGAGTGTTTAATCCACTTTTATTTAATGTAATTGTTAATAAAGTATCATTTATACCCATCATTTTATTTGTTTTCTATATGGCTTCTGTTCTCTTTATTTATCTTCCTCCATTACTGCCTCTTTTGTGTTAAATAGATACCTTCTAGTGTATCATTGCATTCCTTTATCATTTCTTATGTTATATATTCTTAGTCAGGTTCTTAGTTGTTGTTCTGGGGATTACTATTAACAACTTAATTTTGGGGCACCTGGGTGGCTCAGTCAGTTAAGCTTCAGACTTCCGCTCAGGTCATGATCTCACGGTTCATAGGTTCGAGCCCCGCATCGGGCTCTGTGCTGACAGCCTGGAGCCTGCTTCGCATTCTGTGTCTCCCTCTCTCTCTGCCCCTCCCCTACTCATGCTCTTTCTCTCTCAGTCTGTCAAAAATAAAAACATTTAAAAAAAATTTTTAAACTTAATTTTTTTCTACTTCTATGACTCCATATTCACTTTTAATCTGTCGGCATACATGAAGATATAAGGCATAGTTCTAATATTTTATGCATACTATTTTTGTACTGTTTGGTTACCCAATATGTATGTATGTCTACTTACATTTACAAGTCTACAAAATTGCCATTTTTAATACCCATGTAACTATTAAACTGAATGGAATCATCATGTTACTGACATCTTCTTAGTGTTAAGAATACTTTTTAATTTTTAAAGATCTAGTTTCGATTTATAAATATTTAGTTTTAATTTATAAAAATCTAGTTTTTCATTTCAATAGTATACAAAAACTTTACTCTTATATAAATCTTTATCCACCCCCCTCCTTTGTGCTAACATAGTCATATGAACCACATTTTTATCCAGTGTATGCCCATCAACATTATGCATAAGCTGGTATTGCTTGAGGTCTCTGAGATTATGTTCACTTTTCTTCACCTTTTTCTTTCTGCTCCCCAGACTGGATGATCTCAAGTGACCTACCTTTGAGTTTGATGCTTCTTTATTCTGCCAGTTACAATCTTCAGTTATATCCCACTTGGGAATTTTTCACTCAGTTATATTGTACTTTCCAACTACAGAATTTCTACTTGCCTCTTTTTTCTAATTTCTTTTTATTGATATTCTCTGTTTGGTGAGATTTTGTTCTCACATTTTCCTTTAGTTCTTTAGAGATGGTTTCCTTTAGTTAATTGAACATATTTTTAATAGCTACCTTAAAGTCTTTGTTTATTCACTCTAATGTCTGGACTTCTTCGAGGGAAGTTTCTATCGATTCCTTTTTCCCTTCAGTATGAGCCATACTTACGTGTTTGTTTTCTGTGTGTTTGTTTGTTTTGTGTTTTTGTTTTGTTTTGGTTTGGGTTTTTTTGCCCAAAACTGGACATGTTAAATAATACAATGTGTCAACTCTGAAAATCGGTTTTTTCCTTCTCCCCAGGGTTTGCTGTTTTTGTTGTTGCTGCTGATGTTTGTTTGGTGATATTACTGCACTAATTCCTCAAGTTTGTATTCCTTGACAAATGTAGTCCCTATAGTCTCCACTTGGGTAGATTAGCAGTCAGCTCATTATTGAACAGAGATTTCCTCAAATGCCTTGAAACAATAAGTCTCTGAGCCTTTTCCAAGAGGCTGTGTGTGTGTGTGTGTGTGTGTGCGTGTGTGTGTTTGCGCTGGGGCATGCCTTCAACACTCTGGCCGGCAGTGTACAACTCAGCCTTAGTCTTGCATGCACACAGCCCCAAATGTGCATGTGGCCTTTGAGATTCCCAGGAATATGTCAGAGCTTTCAAACTTCCCTGTGGACATCTCATTCTTCAGTTTTTCTGTTTAAGTTTTTTGGACAGCTTCCTGTTAGCCCCTTATTTACCACTCTCTTTTTAAAAGGTATCACCACCTCAGACAGCTGTGATTTTAAACAATTGACACTGACTGTTTTTAACAAGTAATCTGGAGACAGAGCTCTTCATACATTACAAGCTCTGAGTCAGGTCAAATAAACGAAAGCCCTGAGAAAGGATCTTTTCAGAAAGTTTCAGATGGGTCAAATAGTGACAGTTCTCTAAAGATAGAACTTTCCGGGAAACTCCTAACCCCTCCAGTGGTTTCTAGGCTTGCTGGGTTTTATAGCTATCATGGTTTCAAAAACTTGCTGGCTTTCTATTGTCGCAGAAATGGTGAGGAAGGAATGGGATTAGGCAAGTTAAAATGGCACAAAGCTCACTGTTCTTACTAGAGTGCACATTTTCTTAAATCTAGAATTTGTAAGGTTCTGTTTTTCTTAAATAAATACTCCTCATATCACTGAAAGTTCTGGTTAATTTCCAAAGTTCCAAAAAAGTTGATTTTGACAATTTTTGCCCGTGACCTTGTTTTTATGATAGAGCAAATTTTCAGAAGTCCTTAATCCACCATTCTGGAAATGCATTTCCTTTTGCTGGTTGGTTTTTGTTTTTTGTTGTTGTTGTTGTTTTGTTTTTGTTTTTTGCCACCATATGGACTTATATTGGATGTCAAATCAGATTTTAAAAGGATAATAAATGTTTATGTTTATAAAAAGAGAGGCAGGACATGAATTTTAACAAACATTTAACAAACATGAATTTTGATAAACTAGGCAGGGAGGGTTTCCAGATGTTGTTTTTAGAACCTGTGGTGGTGCTAAAAGAGCGGAATTTTTTTGCTTTGTGAATCTGGTGACTCCTGAGGAAGTGCAATGTCCAATAACTTTAAACACCAAGTTTAAGAATCCTTAGGATTCCTGGGGCGCCTGGGTGGCTCAGTAGGTTAAGGGTACGACTTCAGTTCAGGTCATGATCTCACGGGTTGTGAGTTCAAGCCCCACATAGGGCTCTGTGCTGACAGCTCAGAGCCTGGAGCCTGTTTCAGATTCTGTCTCCGTTGCTCTCTGCCCCTCCCCCACTCATGCTCGCTCTCTCTCTCGCTCTCTCTCTCTCAAATATAAATAAATATTTTAAAAAACAACTCTTAGAAAAAAAGAATCCTTAGGCTTTCCTTCAATGAAGCAATTTGGGGGACGTCCTGCCATCCAAAACCAAAATCAAAGCATGGTTCTTCCTCCATTGTTGGTTGCTTATAACCTTTGTCTTAACCAGTTCAGGCTGCAACCCATGTCTCCTAACTAGTTTTTTGTTATTGAAACTTGGCAATTCTTTCTATCCTTTGTCAGTAATCTACTCTTTACATGTAACTTATGACCTGAGTTTTAATTGCTAAGGATCTCATGTTTTGTGTTTAAGGCAAGAATTCTTCACTCTCTTCAAGCTAGCTTCTCAAGTGATTAATCGTTCCTAAATTTAAAAAAGACTTTTTATAAAACGATTTTCCTGATATTTTTTGTTATTATCCCTAATAGCAAAGTAATAAGAAAGTAGCATCATTAAGAACTTACTGGGGGGAGGAGCCAAGATGGCAGAACAACATGGAAGCTTTTTGTGTGTCTCGCATCCATGAAATGCAGCCAGACCAACACTAAACCATCCTACACACCTAGAAAATTGATTGGAGGATTAACACAACAATCTGCAGAACCTGAA
Organism: Neofelis nebulosa; assembly: GCF_028018385.1. Taxonomy (NCBI): domain Eukaryota; kingdom Metazoa; phylum Chordata; class Mammalia; order Carnivora; family Felidae; genus Neofelis; species Neofelis nebulosa. Next base: position 101,427,486 of record NC_080800.1, read on the forward strand.
CCACAGAATTCAGCAGGTACGTGGCACAGTGTGGGAAAGAGAGGTGTGGGAAAGAGAGAAGGCATGGAGGGCAGGGAGCTGATTTTGCGTGCAGAGAGAGGATGGAGACGGGGTGGGGGAGAATACAGGAAAAGCATCCCCCCCAAAAGCAGCTGGAGAGAAAGTGGAAAAGTGGAAACAGCCATAGGGACTGAACTAAAAAGGGAGAAAGGAGAAAGGAGAGGATTTAAATTCCATTAAGACTATAAACAGGGGGAGTGCAGAGTCTGAAACTCTGCAGCTCGATACCTGGCGGTGCTCTGGTGGGAAGGGCGATTCCCCAGGAGCAGAGTGGGGTCCAGGGTTCTTCAGGCCACAAAGGGAGAGGCAGTTCCCCTGCTGGGAGGACACCTGGTAGAGGCTGTGTGGGTCCCCCAAAGGCAAGGCCCCAATGGACCTGGGAGAACAACCACATTTGCGAGTGCTGGAACAAGGTCGTTGAGGGTGAAGCCTGGTGCCAGAAGTGCGTTGTGATTTTCCATAATCCCTGAAACGCTGTTGCTACACTATCTCGTGAACTTTTTCTGGGGCGGGCTGGCACCCGGCCAGATTCTCTGGACACTGGCGGCAGCACGGACCCACAAACGTTCCTGGGTGTGGCCAGCATTCAGCCATTGCTCAGTGAGACCCTCTGCAGAGGGGCGGAACAGGTCAAAGCCACAGTGCCTCAGAAGTAAGGGGTTGGGAAAAACAGCCACATCGGAGACAAAACTCAGGAGGGAGGTGTTGCCTGGGGCTTGGTCATGGACAGTGTGAAAGCAGGCAGCGGACAGAGGCCGAAGACAAAGGACGGGTGCATGACTGCTGATCAGGGAGAACAGAGTTCCGATACTAGAGACTCAGTAGCCGGGTGACGCCATTTTCACTGCTCCCGCGCATATGCATCCGCACCTAAAGCGCCACAACAATCCACCACGGTAAGCTAAGCAGCGCCACCTAGTGGAGAACGGAGCCGTTACACTAAGCCCCGCCCAACTGGGCCAACCTCGTCCTTCAGGAACACAAGTCTCTCCGCCTGCTTACTTTATGGACTATATAGTGTTTTATAGTTGACTTCTGGGGGAAAACAAAGTAATTTCAGTCGTATTTCAGTCTATTCGCTGGTCCATCTATTCAATTTTCTTTCTTTCTTTTTTTTTCTCTTTTGCATTTCTTTCCTTTTTCTTGAAAACAGAAAGAAAAATTTCATTTTTCTTTTCAATTTTTATCAAAAATATTTTTCTTTAATTTTTTTCTACTATATGTTTTACTTTTGGGTAATTTTTTTCAAATTCTATTTTACTTCCATCATTTCATTTTAGTCGACTTCAGTGACTATTCATTTTTTCAAATTTTCAAATGATTTCCTTTTTTTCTCTTTTTTTCCTTTTCCCCCTTTTCTCTAATCTATCAAGCCCCTTTCAACACCCAGACCAAAACACACCTAGGATCTAGCATCATCTATTTGATTGTGTGTGTGCGTGTGTTTGTTTTTAATTTTTTAATTTTAATATCTTTAATGTTAATTTTTTTAATTTTATTTTTTACCTCATTAATTCATTTTCTCCCTACAAAATGATGAAACAAAGGAATTCACCCCAAAGAAAGAGCAGGAAGAAACAACACCCAGGGACTTAACCAACACAGATACAAGCAAGATGTCTGAACCAGAGTTTAGAATCACAATAATAAGAATACTAGCTGGAGTTGAAAACAGATTAGAATCCCACCTTGGAGATAAGAGAAGTAAAAGCTAGTCAGGATGAAATAAAAAATGCTAGGGGCACCTGGGTGGCTCAGTCGGTTAAGCGTCCGACTTCAGCTCAGGTCACGATCTCACGGTCCGTGAGTTTGAGCCCCGCATCGGGCTCTGGGCTGCTGGCTCAGAGCCTGGAGCCTGCTTCCGATTCTGTGTCTCCCTCCCTCTCTGCCCCTCCCCCATTCATACTCTGTCTCTCTCTGTCTCAAAAATAAATAAAAACGTTAAAAAAAAATTAAAAAATGCTATAACTGAGCTGCAATCTCCAATGGATGCCATGGCGGCAAGGATGGATGAGGCAGAATTGAGAATCAGTGATATAGAGGACAAACTTATAGAGAATAATGAAGCAGTAAAAAAGAGGGAAATTAAGGCAAAAGAGCACGATTTAAGAATTAGAGAAATCAGTGAGTCATTAAAAAGGAACAACATCAGAATCATAGGGGTCCCAGAGGAAGAAGAGAGAGAAATAGAGGTAGAAGGGTTATGTGAGCAGATCATAGCAGAAAACTTTCTTAACCTGGGGAAAGACACAGATATCAAAATCCAGGAAGCACAGAGGACTCCCATTAGATTCAACAAAAACCGACCATCAACAAGGCATATCATAGTCAAATTCACAAAATACTCAGACAAGGAGAGAATCACGAAACCAGCAAGGGAAAAAAAAGTCCTTAACCTACAAGGGAAGACAGATCAGGTTTGCAGCAGACCTATCCACAGAAACTTAGCAGGCCAGAAAGGAGTGGCAGGGTATATTCAATGGCCTGAATTGGAAAAATATGTAGCCAAGAATTCTTTATCCAGCAAGACTGTCACTCAAAATAGAAAGAGAGATTAAAAGTGTCCCAGACAAACAAAAATTAAAGGAGTTTGTGACCACAAAACCAGCCCTGCAAGAAAGGGGGACTCTCTGAAGGGAGAAGGGATGAAAAAAACCAAACAAATAAAGACCAAAAGCAAAAAAGACTAGAAAGCACCAGAGAACACCACCAGAAACGCCAACTCTACAAGCAACATAATGGCAATAAATTCATATCTTTCAGGACTCACTCTAAATGTCAGTGGACTAAATACTCCAATCAAAAGACATATGGTAACAAAATTGATAAGAAAATAAAATCTATCTATATGCTATTTACAAGAGACCCACTTTAGATCTAAAGACACCTTCAGATTGAAAGTAAGGGAATGGAGAACCATCTAGCGTGCCAACGGTCATCAAAAGAAAGCCGGAGTAGCCATACGTATATCAGACAATGTGGACTTTAAAATAAAGGCTGTATCAAGAGATGAAGAAGGGCAGTATATCATAATTAAGGGGTCTATCCACCAAGAAGGCCTATAATTGTAAACATTTGTGCTTCAAATGTGAGAGCACCCAAATATATAAATCAATTAATCACAAACATAAAGAAACTCATTGATAGTAATACCATAATAGTAGGGGACTTCAACACCCCACTGACAGCAATGGGCAGATCATCTAATCAAAAACTCAACAAGGAAACAATGGCTTTGAATGACACACTGGACCAGATGGACTTAACAGATATATTCAGAACATTTCATCCTAAAGCAGTGGAATATACATTCTTCTCCAATGCACATGGAACATTCTCAAGAATAGACCACATACGGGGACACAAATAAGCTCTCAACAAGTACAAAAGATGGAGATCATACTGTGCAGATTTTCAGACCACAACGCTATGAAACTCGAAATCAACCACAAGAAAAAATTTGGAACGGTAACAAATACTTGGAGACTAAAGAACATCCTACTAAAGAATGAGTGGGATAACCAAGAAGTTAAAGAGGAAATTGAAAAGTTCACGGAAGCCAGAGAAAATGATAACACCACAACCCAAAACCTCTGGGACGCAGCAAAGGCGGTCATAAGAGTGAAGTATATAGCAATCCAGGCCTTCCTAAAGAAGGAAGAAAGGCCTCAGATATACAACCTAACCTTACACCTTAAAGAGCTGGAAAAAGAACAGCAAGTAAAACCCAAAAACAGCAGAAGACAGGAAATAATAAAGATTAGAGCAGAAATTAATGCTATCAAAACCAAAAAACAGTACAACAGATCGATGAAACCAGAAGCTGGTTCTTTGAAAGAATGAACAAAATTGATAAGCCACTAGGCAGTTTGATCAAAAAGAAAAAGGAAAGGACCCAAATAAAATCAAGAATGAGAGAGGAGAGATCACAACCAACACAACAGAAATAAATACAATAATAAGAGAATATTATGAGCAATTATATGCCAATAAAATGGGCAATCTGGAAGAAATGGACAAATTCCTAGAAACATATACACTACCAAAACTGAAACAGGAAGCAATAGAAAATTTGAACAGACCCATAACCAGTAAAGAAATCGAATTAGTAATCAAAAATCGCCCAAAAAACAAGAGCCCAGGGCCAGATGGCTTTCCAGGGGAATTCTACCAAACATTTAAGGAAGGGTTAACACCTATTCTCTTGAAGCTGTTTCAAAAAATAGAAATGGAAGGAAACCTTCCAAACCCTTTCTATGAAGCCAGCATTACCTTGATTCCAAAACCAGACAAAGACCTCACTAAAAAGAAGAACTACAGACCCATTTCCCTGATGAACATGGATGCAAAAATCCTCAACAAGATATTAGCCAACCGGATCCAACAATATATTAAAAGAATTATTCACTACAACCAAGTGGGATTTATACCTGGGATGCAGGGCTGGTTCAATATCCACAAAACAATCAATATGATTCATCACATCAATAAAAAAAAGGACAAGAACCATATGATCCTCTCAATAGATGCAGAGAAAGCATTTGACAAAATACAGCATCCTTTCTTGATAAAAACCCTCAAGAAAGTAGGGATAGAAGGATCATACCCCGAGATCATAAAAGCCATATATGAAAGACCCAACACTAATATCATCCTCAGCGGGGAAAAACTGAGGTTCCCCCTAAGGTCAGGAACAAGACAGGGATGTCCACTCTCACCACTGTTATTCAACATAGTGTTAGAAGTCTTAGCCTCAGCAATCAGACAACACAAAGAAATAAAAGGCATCCAAATCAGCCAGGAGGAGGTCAAACTTTTACTCTTCACAGATGACATGATACTCTATATGGAAAACCCAAAAGATTCTACCAAAAAACTGCCAAAACTGATTCATGAATTCAGCAAAGTCACAGGATATAAAATCAATGCAGAGAAATTGGTTACATTCTTATAAACCAACAATGAAGCAACAGAAAGAGAAATCAAGGAATCGATCCCATTTACAATTGCACCAAAAACCATAAAATACCTAGGAATAAATCTAACCAAAGAGGTGAAAAGTCTATACACTGAAAACTATAGAAAGCTTATGAAAGAAATTGAAGTAGACACCAAAAATGGAAAAAGATTCCATGCTCCTGGAGAGGAAGAACAAATATTGTTAAAATGTCGATACTACCCAAAGCAATCTACATATTCAATGCAATACCTATCAAAATAACACCAGCATTCTTTACAGAGCTAGAATAAATAATCCTAAAATTTGTATGGAACCAGAAAAGGCCCCGAATAGCCAAAGCAATCTTGAAAAAGAAAACCAAAGCAGGAGGCATCACAATTCCAGACATCAAGCTATACTACAAAGCTGTAATCATCAAGATAGTATGGTACTGGCACAAAAACAGACACTCAGATAAATGGAACAGAATAGAGAACCCAGAAATGGACCCACAAACGTATGGGTTTTATAGGGTCTTTGATAAAGCAGGAAAGAATATCCAATGGAATAAAGACAGTCTCTTCAGCAAGTGGTGCTGGGAAAACTGGACAGCAACATGCAGAAAAATGAACCTGGACCACTTTCTTACACCATACACAAAAATAAACTCAAAATGGATAAAAGACCTAAATGTAAGACAGGAAGCCATCAAAATCCTCAAGGAGAAAGTGGGCAAAAACCTCTTTGATCTTGGCCTCAGCAACTTCTTACTCAACACATCTCCAGAGGCAAGGGAAACAAAAGCAAAAATGAACTATTGGGACCTCATCAAAATAAAAAGCTTCTGCACAGCGAAGGAAACAATCAGCAAAACTACAAGGCAACGACAGAATGGGAGAAAATATTTGCAAACAACATATCAGATAAAGGGTTAGTATCCAAAATCTATAAAGAACTTCTCAAACTCAACACCCAAACAACAAATAATCCAGTGAAGAAATGGGCAAAAGACATGAATAGACACTTCTCCAAAGAAGACATCCAGATGGCCAACCAACACATGAAAAAATGCTCCACATCACTCATCATCAGGAAAATACAAACCAAAACCAATACAAATGAGATACCGCCTCACCCCTGTCAGAATGGCTAACATTCACAACTCAGGCAACAACAGATGTTGGCGAGGATGTGGAGAAAGGGGATCTCTTTTGCATTGCTGGTGGGAATGCACTCTGGTGCAGCCACTCTGGAAAACAGTATAGAGGTTCCTCAAAACATTAAAAATAGAACTGCCCTATAATCCAGCAATTGCACTACTAGGTATTTATCCAAGGGACACAGGTGTGCTGTTTTGAAGGGGCACATGCACCCCAATGTTTATAGCAGCACTATCGACAATAGCCAAGTATGGAAAGAGCCCAAATGTCCATCAATGGATGAATAGATAAAGAAGATGTGGTATATATATGCAATGGAGTATTACTCGGCAATCCAAAAGAATGAAATCTTGCCATTTGCAACTATGTGGATGGAACTGGAGGGTATTATGCTAAGTGAAATTAGTCAGTCAGAGAAAGACAAATATCATATGACTTCACTCATATGAGGACTTTAAGACACAGAACAGAGAAACACAAGGGAAGGGAAGCAAAAATAATATAAAAACAGGGAGGGGGACAAAACATAAGAGACTCTTAAATATGGAGAACAAAGGGTTACTGGAGGGGTTGTGGGAGGGGGGATGGGATAAATGGGGAAGGGGCATTAAGGAATCTACTCCTGAAATCATTGTTGCACTATATGCTAACTAATTTGGATGTAAATTTTAAAAAATTAAATTAAGGGGAGCCTGGGTGGCTCAGTCGGTTAAGCGTCCAACTTCAGCCTAGGTCATGATCTCACGGTTTGTGGGTTCGAGCCCCGCGTTGGGCTCTGTGCTGACCGCTTGGAGCCTGGGTCCTGCTTCGGATTCTGTGTCTCCCTCTCTCTGTTCCTCCCCCCACTTACACTCTGTCTTTCTCTCTCTCTCTCTCTCAAAAATAAATAAACATTTTAAAAAAGAACTTATTACAGTTCAGACACTGTGCCTCTTTATATTGATTGCTGAACCTGATGATAGTGGTGATATAATTTGCTGTCCAAATCAGGACACTTTGAAGAGAAAGAGGGCACTATTACATAATCATGCATGGATAAAACACAAATCATGCATGGGATAGTCCCAGGCAAACTGAGATACAGAATCATCCTACCTATGAAACAGGTAGTATTAGCCTTCTCATTTTACAGATAAGAAAACTGAACCTCAGAAATGTAAAATAACTTTCCCAAGGTAACACAGCAAGTTAAGTAAGAGAAATGTGTTTCACATCCAGGTCCGTTTGTTCCCAAAGCTTCTGCTCTTGTTATACTACATGTTGCAAAGCTGCATTCATTGCCTTCACTCAAGAGAATGGGTTCAGTTGCTACATATATTTAACCCTCGATGCTCCAAAGTAGGTTCCCAGTAACCCCAAGAAAATCTTCCGGAAAAAAACTCATCAACAACTTCCCGTGGTTGCCCTACTATATTGGCTTTTATTCCTAGGACACTGGTTTCCAGTGGCAGGAATCCATTGTCTCCCAAGGGGCTTTTCAGAGTGATAACAAGTATACGCTGGCCTGGCATGCAGTTGCTACTCAGTACTCAAAGCGGAAAGATGAGCTATCTCCCAACAACATCACCTGGGTGGTCCCTGCCATCTTGAAAGATGCTGATCTTGGCAAACTTGGTCCAACATGCACTTCGTAATCCTGGACCTGTCGAGCTTCTGCTTAAATTATGTAATAGGCATCAATCTAAAATCGACTTCATTCTTTTAGTACATATGCCCACAAATGAGGACCACTGCAATATTACAGAAGTATCTTGTCAGGTATCCTGTCTGGGTCTGCAACATGACGTGCAAAAGTTAAGGCCATTCAGTGTTAAGCGATGGGTATTGCTGGAACAGTTCTGGTATGTTAAACGGCATGTACTTCCTCCGCCAGGCTTTCGTGCACATTGGATGTAGAAGCACAGTGCAAGCTACTGCCCTCAGTCTGGGCAAGACTGAAGAGTCTGCAATGACCTAAAGTAATATGCAATGATGGCAAGATGCTTGTTGTTTCCCTCTAGGCAAGTACAACCTTTTCCATCTTGATTATGTCAAGACAGAACAAAAGTCTTGATACAGATGCTACCAGGAAGCAGGCCAGCTACCAGCAAACTTACTAACATGATTCAGAGCGGCCATTTTAGCATACAGTCTATTCGAATTTTAGGCTGGATCCTGCATGATTGTTTCTCAAGGGCAATTGGGAATGGCCTGTCAGAGCCAGCTGTTGACCAACTTTCTAGAATTCTCTAAGAGAATCCTGTCATTATCAGTATTATAACAGGCAGAGGCTGAGGCAAGATGAACAACAGAAACTTTTTTTTAAAATGGAGGTAGAGGCTATGTAACTTACCCCAACCTATTTCCTCTAGCTGTATTTAGCATATAAATACCAGCATTTTAAAGGGTCGAAATCAGGGGCGCCTGGGTGGCTCAGTTGGATAAGCGTCTGACTTTGGCTCAGGTCATGATCTGACAGTTTGTGGGTTCGAGCCCCGCATCAGGCTCTGTGCTGGTGGCTCAGAGCCTGGAGCCTGCTTCAGAGCCTGTGTGTGTTTCTCTCTCTCTCTCTCTGCCCCTCTCCTGCTTGTTCTCTGTCTCCCTCTCTCAAAAATAAATAAACATTAAATAAATAAATAAATAAATAAATAAATAAACAAACAAACAAACAAATAAATAGGGTCGAAAATCAAACAGAAAAAATTCCAACCCCCTTTTACCCATAATGATCCCTAACAGCCACATCACCCCTCTTTACAGCTTTCAAAGATGGTTTTGAATAAAGGGTACCAAGAATCCCTCCATCAACACTCCACTGGGGCATGGTCTATCAGTTGGCCTAGGATTACAGTAGTTATAGATCAAATAACTTTTATCTTCTTGGATAAAAAGGAGAAAGAGTGTGAGGAAACATGGCATGGGAATCAGAAGTTCTTCAAACCACATTCTCTGTGGAGTGGAAGTTTCCTTAATAAATGCCTAGAAATCAGGGAGCTTGGGTGATTCAGTCACTTGAGCATCCAACTCTTGATTTTGGCTCAGGTCATGATCCCAGGGTTATGGGATTGAGCCCTGCATTGGGCTCCACACTCAGCATGGAGCCTGCTTAAGACTTTCTCTCTCTCTCTCTCTCTCTCTCTCTCTCTCTCTCTCTCTCTCTCAATCTATTTCTCTCTCTTCCTCTGCTCCTTTCCCCCACTTTCTCTCTCTCAAATAAAAAAAAAAATTTTAATGTCTAGAAATAAAAATTTTAAAACATACCAGCAAAAGTATAAACAATTAAATGCCTGACTTGGAAATGCTTCATGAAGCTGGGCCTAATCTTCTTTCTGGACTGTGTGCACTCATCTCACTTAGGGAATAGTATCATGATCCAACCCCACATGCTAGGACAAGAGCAATGACAGGAAAAGGTGACAACCCAGGCTCCAGAGGGACCCGCTGGGATCGGAACAATAAAGGACAATAAACTCCTGCAGGGCCTTGCTCCTTCTAACTCTCCCCTCTCTCATCTGCAGAGAAAATTTGTATTTGCAAATCATGACTGTCTGCCATTTAGAAGCTCCTGACACCTTAAGTTTTTCTAAGAGTTTGAAAAACCTAGTCTGGCTTTTCAGCCAGAGGTCAAGACGGCAACCACATTTCCAGGGTGAAAACTGGCTGGATATGACTGGACACCTGTCTTTCAGTTTGAGACCAAAAGTCTGGATATATATCATCCTGGCTACAGTAAGACTTACCTGAAAGTTTTTAAGTTTCAAAAAGTCGAATTATGGACTTACAGGGGTTTTGTCAGTGTTTCTCTTATTTAAGTAATTCCATGGATTAGGGATGATAAGTCCCAGATCAAATAGAAAGAAACTAGTGGTTCACATCAGTGTGTCATATGGCTGAATAATGGTGACTATCCCACAAAAAATTATTAGGATGGGCATTTTTAAAGTTTATTTATTTTGAGAGAGAGAGAGAGAGAGAGAGAGGAACAGGAACAGAGAGAGAGAGAGAGAAAGAATCCTAAGCAGGCTCTTCTCTGTGAGGGCAAAGACTGATGCGGGGCTCGAACTCACGAACCGTGAGATCGTGACCTGAGCCGAAGTCGGATGTTTAACCGACTGAGCCACCCAGGCGTCTCTAGGATGGGCATTTTTATTTCTTTTTCCCTCTAGTGAATGTCACATATGTATTTGTCTCTGTATTTCCTTTTGCTCCCGGGCTAAAGACACTTAAGTGTGTGTTTAAGTGAGAAAAACCTTTACTCCCTCCTCATAGAGGAAATTAGCCATGTACATTCATCTGTTTACAATCGTAACCCTTTGTGTCTGGCTTTTGGGAGGAGCATTTTCAGAGATTAATCGATGTAGGAATCTGCCATTTGTGCACGTGATGTAAATACCTAATCCAGACAGACAGACTTATTATCCAAGTAAGAGAAATAGACTTGAAACAGGCTTTGCATAGCTTACCGAGCAGAGTTTTCACTTCTAAAGAATTTACCTGGCCTGTATAACAATAATATGAATGAGTTTATATAGGTACTTAAAGCCTTAAATTTTACATGGAATGAGAAAACAGGAAATGGGGTGTGCCCATCTGCTTTTGGTTTGTCCAGAAACTTTATGGCCTCTAATTATCTGAGAAATCTGAAGAATTCTTGAGTCCATTTTCTTTTTCTCTCTCTTGTAAGAAGTGAGGAAATCCTATAGACATACATGAATAAGCCAAGTCAAAATGTAAAAAAAAAAAAAATGTGTGTGTGCTGGCATTGAACCTCTAGCTCAGCTCATACATTGACTGGATAAGTGCTACAGAAAATAGCACATAACAAAATAGAGGAGCAAAAACTTCAGCCATGAACTCCAACTTGGGCATATCCAGCTTGTCTAAAAGTGTGATATGATTCTTCCACTATATGAATGTAAAGTATTTTCTAGAGAAATAATTTAAAACATTTCCTCTTACCTTCAGAGAGAGGTAATAAATTTGATTATAAGGTCTTAAAATTAAGAAGACATTCTGCTCTGTTTAGCTTATTGAGAGTAACAAGTGCTTATATAAACCTAGAAGGAAAGAACTCAGGAATTCCTACAGAAGGAAGAAATCAGATTTCTGATTTTTTTTTTTGAGAGAGTACATGCGCATGCAAGAGGGGGAGGGGCGGAGAGAGAAGAGAGAGAGAGAGAGAGAGAGAGAGAGAGAGAGAGAGAGAGAGAGGATCTCAAGCAGGCTCCACACTCAGCACAGAGCCCATTACGGGGCTTGGTCCCATGTCCCTGGGATCATGACCTGAGCCAAAATCGAGAGTCAGACACTTAACCATCTGAGCTACCAAGGTGCCTTGAGGCTCCTGATGCTTTAAATGTACTGACCTTTTAAGAAAACTTGTTCACACACAGAAACTACCAATTCAGAAATGGACAACCTGAGACAGTCAAATGGTTGCATGTTAGGCTCCCAAGAAAGAAAGAAATGAAAATACATATCAAGCTATCAACTAGTAATCATAAAAAAGCACTACTGAAAACTTCTGTGAAGTATTTTTAATATTTTTAAATAAATATTAAAATTCACATATCCAGGTTCATCTAATATTCCTATCAAAGTGAATCCTCCCACAAATCAGTGATTTGATAAATTTGGTTTCTAAGAAGCTGAATGTCTTCTCCTTGATTTTACTCCGTTAAAGACTATAATGCAAGTGTAATATTGCATTACATACATGCAACCATTTTTAAAGAAATTCAAATAAAGAGATACAGAAAAAGTGAAAATACCTGGTCATTATAAAAATTCACTTTTAATTCACTCATTAATATATAAATGTATTTGTTCTTCATGACATTTAGATTACAAGGGAAAACCCAGACAATAAAAGGTCTTACAATATGCTTGTAAGATTAACTTTTAAGCTAACATTTAAAGCTTTAGCGAGGTCATCTATCCTTTTATATATGTACATATTAAAGTCTACTATTTGACTGGGGCCCCTGGGTGGTTTAGTCAGTTAAGCGTCTGATTCTTGATCTCGGCTCGGGTCATGATCTCACAGTTCGTGAGTTCAAACCCTGCATCGGGCTCTGTGCTGTCAGCGTGGAGCCTGCTCAGATCCTCTGTCTGCCTCTCTCTCTCTGCACCTCCCCCGCTCACACACGCTCTCTCTCTCTCTCTCAACAATAAAATGAGCATTAAAAAAACTATTTGATTTTAAAAACAGAAGCTATATAGAGGACTGGTAACTCAGGGGAAAAAAAGGTGGTCTTTGAGTATATGGTTTGTTCTCAAACATGAGGGTGTAAAATGTTATTTACCTCTGCAGGTTCTACCCACATGGCAGAAGGTTGTTTTTCTCACCCTACCCAAATACAGTAGCTCAAAGGGGGCCTGTTAGTGTTCTTGTTTTTGTGCTAATTTTGCATACTTTAAAACTATACATGATTACAATTAAATAGAGTAAGGGCTTCCGCAGTTATAAAGTAGCTGAAATTACTAACCCTTGTTTTTTTCTTTCAGTTCTTACAAAGTATTTGTTTCCTGATTAATAACACAGACAAGGCTGTGGCCATTTCCTATTTGGGGATCTGTGTTATTAACTAGAAACCCTTGCTGATGTTGCCCTTCTCTGAGACGAGCCACAAATTCCAAGATTCAAAGAATTAAAATTACCTGGGTGTTTTTTATACCCAAATTATTGCCGTCACTTCCAAATGGCCCCTAGGTAGCACCAAAGGCTGCTTCCTCCCCTTTGTAACCTCTTGCAAAGCACTCACAACAAAGAGGATGCTAGAAAGAATTAGGTGCACTTGATAGCTTTTAAAATTTTCAGCCACTATTTTTTCACATATTTTGTCTTCCTTTTTTCCTCCTCCCCTTAAGGGATATCAATTACACATATGTTGGACCAGTGTCTCTTCCTGTTTCATTTTCTTCAGTCTTTTCTGTTCTTCAAAGTTACATATGTATGAAACACACACACGTACACACACATATATGTGTGTTATTCATCAATAACACATTTTCCTTTAATTCTTTCAAAAATTTCCTTTAATTCTTTGAACATATTCATAATAGATGTTAAAAATTTGTCCGCTAAGTCTGATATTTGAACCCACTCAGAGTCCGTTTCTATTGACTGCCTTTTCCCCTAGGCCTGAGTCTCACTTTTCTGTTTCTTTCATGGTCTGGTATTTTGGTTTGAAAATTAGGCATTATAGAAAATATGCTGTAGTGACTCTGGATTCTGATGTATTCCTATAATTACTGGGTGTTTAATCTAGTAGACAGTTAACTTACCTGAATTCAAACTGTGAACTTTGTGTCCTTTGTGGTATGCAGCAAATGATATCTTTGCTTTGCTCTTATAGCTATCCACTTGGATTTTTAGCCTGACTCCCTGTGGAGTCTCTCATGGGTCCATGTAATTTGACAGTCGGCCAAGAATTTGGACAGAGATGAGGCTGAGAGCTTTTCCATGGCTTCCTTGCCTCTAAGGTTTTATACCTAATTACCAGCTGTCCTGCTGGCCTTCAAGTCCACAGGCTTCATTTTTCTGCTGCTCCATCAAAGCACAGATGGAAATGCATTTAGTTAAAAAAAAAAAAACAACAAGCACTTCTAGATATATACCCAAAAGAACTGCAGACAAGTAACTCATAGCAACGCTGTTCACAATAGCGAAAAGGTTGAAACAGCCTGAATGTCCATCAATGGATGAATGGATAATTCTGGTATATAAAGACAGTGGACTATTATTCGGCCATGAAAAAGGAAAGAAGTACTGATCTCCACTCCAACGTGGATGATTATAAGTGTGACAGGATGCTAAGCAAAAGAAGCCAGACAAAAAGATCACAGATTACATGAATTGGTTTATATGAACTATCTGGAATAGATAAATCCATAGAGCTAGAATGCAGATTGGTGAGTGCAAGGGGCTGGGGGGAGGGGGGGCTGAGGAGAAACCACTTAATGGGCACGAATTTTTACTTTGGAGTGATGGAAATATTTTGGAATCAGATGGAGGTGGTGGTTTCACATGTATGTATTAAATGCCACTGAATTGTCCACTTTAAAATAATTAATTTACGTTGTGTGAGTTCCACTGCAATGTTATTTCTTATTTTTTCAATACCATTAACCATTAAAGAAATGCAAATTAAGGCCACAATGAGATATAAATACACACCTATTAAAACAGCTAAAATAAAAACTAGTGACAATACCAAATGCTGTCAAGTATATGGAACAACTGGATCCCTCATACATTACTGGCGGGAACGTAAAATCAATGATTACAGTTTGACAGTTTCTTACAAAACTAAACATTCAACTACCATACAACCCGGCAATCATAATCCTAGGCATTCATCTCAGAAAAGTGAAAATTTACATCTACACAAAAACCTGTACACGAACCCTCGCAGCAGCTTTATTTGTAATAGCCAAAAAATGCAAACCACTAAAAAATCCCTCAATAGGTGAATGGTTAAATAAACTGTGGTACATCTGTTTCATGAAATATTAATCAGAAATAAAAAGGCAAGGCGACTGGGTGGCTCAGTCAGTTAAGTTTCTGACACTTGATCTTGGCTCAGGTCATGATCTCACGGCGCGTGAGCTCGAGCCCCATGTTGGGCTCTGCACCGACAGCACGGAGCCTGCTCAGGATTCTCTCTCCCTCTCTCTGCCCCTCCCCTGCTTGCACTCCCCTCCCCTGCTTGCACTCTCGCTCTCTCTCAAAATAAATAAATAAACTTAAAAAAAAAAAAGAAAAAGTCGGGGCGCCTGGGTGGCTCAGTCGGTTAAGCATCCGACTTCAGCTCAGGTCATGATCTCTCAGTTCGTGAGTTTGAGCCCCGCGTCAGACTCTGTGCTGACAGCTCAGAGCCTGGAGCCTGCTTCGGATTCTGTGTCTCCCCCTCTCCCTGCCCCTCCCCTGCTCATGATCTGTGTCTCTCTGTCTCTCAATAATAAACAAACGTTAAAAAAAATTAAAAAAGAAAAGAAAAAGGCATGAAATATTGAAAACGCATGGATCTCAGGGGAATTATGTTAAGTGAAAAAAAGCCAATCTTGTAGGGTCAAAAAAATTCATATGCTATATGATTCCATTTATATAACATTCTCCATGTAACACAATTGCAGTGATGGAAAACAGATCATTGGTTATCAGGGGTTAGGGATGGTGGGGAAGAGAGCGGTGAATGGGACTAATAAAGGGGTAGCACAAGGGACATCTTTGTGGTGACAGGATAGTTCTGCATCTTGATTGTGCTGCTGGTTACCCTAATCTATACACGTGACAAAATGGCACAGAACTGCACACACACAGTCTATCAATGTCAATTTCCTGGTGCTGATACTGTACTACATTTATGTAAGATATATAACCACTGGGCGAAATTGAGAGAAGGGTACACAGATCTCTCAGTACTATTTTTTGAAACTTCCTGTGAATTTATAATTGATTCCAAATAAAAAAGTAAAAAAAAATACAATGTGAAATAAACCTCAATAAAGTTGATTTTTAAAAATAAAGATAATTTTTTAAAAGTTAAACCAAACAGCCTAACAAAACAAAACAAAAAAAAAGTAGCAAATACCCCGATCTTGCTCTATGTCGTGCCATATATCAAGTGTAGATTTCTCTCTGGTCTTTACCTGTTCTGTGTTGGGTCTCATGAATCCTCTTGCACATGCATAGTTTAGCTGTCAAAAAGGATTTGGGCAGAATTTATATTCGAAATTTGGGTCTCATTCTTTCTATACTTCCCTTGCTGCCAGGATTTTCCTCATTTTTTAAATGTTTCTTATGAATATAATTTATTGTCAAATTGGCTAACATACAACACCCAGTGCCCATCCCAACAAGTGCCCTCCTCAGTGCCCATCACCCATTTTCCCCTCTCCCCCACCCACCCTCCACACTCAGTTTGTTCTCTTTATTTTAGAGTTTCTTGTGATTTGCCCTCTCCCTCTCTGTTTGTAACTATTTTTTTCCCCTTCCCTTCCCCCATGGTCTTCTGTTAAGTTTCTCAAGATCCACATATGAGTGAAAACATATGATATCTGTTCTTCTCTGACTGACTTAATTTCCAGCTGATTTTCCAGCCCTGAAAGGTACCTTGAGCCAATAAGGCTGTGTTTTCCCACTGCGACTTCTTCCAGCCATAGCCATGAGGACCGAGAAATGTCTTCAGACCAGAAAGCTACAAACTCACAACTCACTCCTCGCAGTTTGGTCTTGTGTCTGATTTTGTGCACTTTCAGATGTCTTTAACGAGTTTTTAAAATCAATTTTGATAACTGTTACCTGCAAGAAGTTACATATGACCACTTCATTCCTCCACAATTACTAGAAGCCTCTGTTTTATATTTTAAAAGTATATGAGGGTGCCTGGGTGGCTCAGTTGGTTAAGCATCTGACTCTTGATATGGGCTTAGGTCATGTTCCCAGGGTCATGGGATGGAGCCCCACATCAGGCTCTGCATTGACAGTGTGGAGCCTGCTTCAGATTCTCTCTCTCTCTCTCTCTCTCTCTCTCTCTCTCCCTCATTCTCTCCTGCTCCCTCTCCCTCTCTCTTTCTCTGCCTCTCCCCTGATTGCATTCTTTCCCACTCTCAAAACAAATAAATAAACATAAAAAATTAAAATCATATGAACATTATTATAAAGGCTTTCTTGTCATCACACCCACAATATGAGAAACGTTGCCAAATAAAGAGAAGCTCCAACTCCACCAGTATTTTTTATAGGTCAAATGTTCTTAATACGAGTATTTCAGCTACTTTGTCCCTCAGGATGGACAGAAGCATAGTCAAGCTCACAAGCACTGTTCAAAAAAACTGCCCGTCTGGGGGTAATAGTTTTATTGAAATATAATTCACACACCACATAATTCACACACTTAAATCGTACGGTTCAAAGGTTTTTAGTATATAGAGAGGATTTTTCAATCAGTACCGTAATCAATTGTAGAATATTTCATCACCCTAAGGAAAAACCTGATACCTTTTAGCTACATCATTCCCCTTAATTCCTCCAGAATTAGACACTGCTTTCAACATCTACAGATCTGCCCATTCTGGACATTTCACATCACTTGATCATATAATATGTAGTCTTTTGAGACTAGTTTCTTTCACTTAGTGTAATGTTTTCAAGGTTCATTCATGTGATAGTTTCATTCCTCTTTATGACCAAATAATATTCCATAGTATGGATATAACACATTTTGTTTATTCATTCATCAATTGATGATGATCAATGGTATTGTTTTACTATTATGAATAATGCTGCTGTGAACATTTGGATACAGGTTTTTGTGTAGAAGAATGTTCTCAGTTCTCCTGGGTATATGCCTTCGAGTAGAATTGGTAGAGCAAAATTATAAACTCTGTGTTTAACCATTTGAGGAACAGCCACTCTTTTCCAAAGTGATGGCGCCATTTTACATTCCCACCAAGGGCATATGAAAGTTCTCATTGCTCAACATCCTGGTCAACATTTGTTACGATCTTTTTTAGTATAGCCATCCTGTTGGTCTCTATCTCATTGTGGCTTTGATTTGCATTTGCCTGATGGCTAATGATGTTGAGCATCTTTTTGTGTGTTTCTTGGCTGTTTCTGTATCTTCTTTTTTTTTCTCTATCTTCTTCGAAAAAATCATTTCAGATCATTTGCCCATTTTTTAAAGTTTTTACTTATTCATTTCAGGAGAGACAGAGAGAGCAAGTGGAGGAGCGGCAGGGATAGAAGGAGAGAGAGAATTCCAAGCAGGCCCCGCAGAGTGCGGAGCCTGACACGGGGTCAAACCCATGAACCATGAGATCATGACCTGAGCTGAAACCATGAGTCAGACATTTAACCAACTGAGTCACCTTAGGCGCCCCTCATGTGCCCATCTTTTAGTTGGAATTCTGTTAAGGACTGAGTTGATTCTATAGATAAATTGGGGAAGTATTGCCATGTTAATACAAGAGGTCTTTCTATTTATTTACTTCATGTTTAATTTCTTTCAAAAATGTTTTGTAGTTCTAAAAATACAAGGTTTGCACTCCTTCTCTTAAATTTATTCCTATATACTTTAATCTTTTCGATACTATTAAAAGTGGAATTGTTTTCTTAATTTCATTTTCAGGTGGCTTGTTGCCATTGCATAAAAATATAATTGATTTTTGTATATTCATTCTGTATCCTCCAACTTTGTGGAACTCATTTATTAGTTCTAATCGTTACTAATGGACTCCTCAGGATTTGCTATGTACTAGATCGTGTCATCTGTAAACAAGGATGGTTTTACTCCTTCCTTCACAGTTTAGATACCTTTAACTTCACTGTCTTGTCTACTTGCCCTGCCTAGAGCAGTGTTGAATAGAAACAGAAAGAATGGACATTCTCATCTTATTCTTGACCTTTGGGGGAAATCTCAGTGGCTTGCCACTTTTATTTTTTGTTCATATTACACGTAAGCTGTGGCCTTATGACAGGCTAGTTGCAACCATGATCAGCTCTTAGCTTTTCTGCATAGATATAAATAAATGTCTTCTCATTCTGGGATCCAGCCTGAGGCCTTACCTGGGCTATACTATTGTCCTGGCTAAAACAAGAGGTTAAGCCAAACTATGTAATCGCCTTGAACTTTACTTGGATGTGGCATGCGTCATATCCACTCACACTCTATTAATTGCCAAAGCATGTCAGTTGTGCCCCAAGCCAAATCTGTACTCCTGCCACCAAAGGCGTGGCAGGTCACCTGGCAATTGGGCAGGAATACATAATCCTCTTACAGGGAAGGTGGAGAGTAAAGAACTGTGAACAACATCATCTACCCTACTGAGTCTACATCTAATTTCCATCACCTCCAAGAAGTATAGAAAATGTGGGGCGCCTGGGTGGCTCAGTCAGTTAAGTATCCGACTTTGGCTCAGATCACGATCTCAAGGTTCGTGAGTTCAAGCCTGGCGTCAGGCTCTTTGCTGACAGCTCAGAGCCTGGAGCCTGCTTCAGATCCTGTCTCCATCTCTCTGCCCCTCCCCTGCTCGTGTTGTCTATCTGTCTGTCTCTCTCTCTCACAAATATAAAATAAAACATTAAAATATTTAAAAAAAAAAAAAAGAATTACAGAAAATGATTAACTAAGCAATAAGTCCAACTAATTGTCTTGACACAAAACCACAATGAGACCAGCTTTGTTGTGCGTAGCTAAGACCACTCTTTAGAAAGGGTCCAAGGTTGGGGCAACTGGGTGGCTCAGTCGGTTAAGTGTCTGACTTCAGCTCAGGTCATGATCTTACGATTCATGGGTTCAAGCCCCGAGTCGGGCTCCGTGCTGACAGCTCGGAGCCTGGAGCCTGCTTCGGATTCTGTGTCTCCCTCTCTCTCTGCCCCTCCCGCACTCACACTCTGTCTCTGTCTCTCAAAAATGAATAAACGTTTAAAAAAATAAGAAATGGTCCAAGGTCCCATAAGACTATATGGGAAAACTTACCTAAAACTTGAAAATAAGGAAAAATGATGACTGCAGAATGTATTAAATATCATGGCAGCACAGTTTCTAATAAGCCTGTCAGTCATCTGGCTCTAGGTTGTAACTTTAACTATCTACAACTCATTTAGGGTCCAGGGAATTTTAGTCTTATAAAGTTAGAGGCTAATGTGCAGAAAACTACCAAAATGCAATTTATTTCTTGGAGGATGTTTGGTTCAGTAAATAACCCCCAAAGTTTCAGTTTATTGCACTAGAAAACATTAGTCAGTTTTGAATATAACTTAATCATCTTATTTTGGCATTCTTTTCCCAACTGGTTAGATGAAGCCCTATTTTTCAAATGCTCTTTGAAAAAGCATTCTTGTGTATCTGCTGATTCTTTCATTAACTGGTTGAATAAAACATTGACATGTGCTAACAAATCACGTTGTCTGAGACTCGCACTTTTATAGACATCGCCTACCCCAAGCAATTTTCCCTGAACCCCTCTCTCTCCAACCTCCCACTCATCTTCTGTGCTCCCACAGCAGCCTGCACGTCCCTCTCAAAGCGCTATTCACACTGCATAGGAACTGCCCATGGAGTCTCCTTCTCCTTTACCGGATGGCGAGTACCTTGGCACAGATCTTGCCTTGGTTGATTGTGGATCCCCATGGCAAGTACAGTACCTCCCACACCCTACATGATCAATCACCATTTGTAGAATAAACGATTGTTCTGTAACTGTGACAGTTGGCAACAAATAACCAAAATGAATAAATGAAGTAAGAAAATTTCATTTCTAGCATTCAGGGGGAATATCACAATAGCCATGGGAAAAAATGAGGGGCACCTGGGTGGCCCAGTCGGTTGAGCGTCCAACTTTGGCTCAGGTCATGATCTCATCGTTCGTGGGTTCAAGCCCCACGTCGGGCTCTGTGCTGACAGCTCAGAGCCTGGAGCCTGCTTCAGATTCTGTGTCTCCCTCTCTCTCTGCCCCTCTCCCACTTGCGCTCTCTCTCTCAAAAATGAATACACATTAAAAAAATTATAAAAAAGAAAAAAATGAGAGACAGAAAACACAGCCAGTCCTCACTTTCAGGAAGGGAAATGTATGAAATTTGAATTTAGGACACAAGAGTACACATTTTCCTAAAGCTTCGTTGTTTCATGAAATAATTCACCAGAGTTTCCCTAAAACAGTAGAATCCCTTTCTGTGTTTAAGTACCTCTTATTAAGTATCTGACTGGGTTAGTTTAATAATCTGTTGACAAATGAAGATCAGAAGTGAAAGTGTGAGTTGATGAGAAAATTATTAGATTTATGTATGTGTGCACTCTGGAGAGCTTTCGAGGAACATAGTTATTGTGTAAAGTGAACCAGGAGTACCTAGGATGGTAAAGAAGTTTAGTTTACAGGCTACTAGCTCTCTGACCTCTAAAGGCTTTGGGTAAAAAAAAAAAAAAAAAAAAAAAGGTGGGGCAAGGGCAGGGTGTTGTGCAGGGAATAAATGATGCTTCTATGCTTCATTCTAGCAGCTATAAAAATGCTTGCCATCTTGGGGTGCCTGGCTGGCTCAGTCAGAAGAGCATGTGACTCTTGTTCTCAGGGTCATGAGTTCAAGCCCTACGTTGGGCGTAGAGATTACTAACAAATAAATAAACTTTAAAAAAAAATGCTTGCCATCTTATTTCACTTTCTCCCTGACCAAGCCCGTCCTCCCTCTCCCTCTAAAATAAGGTGTCCTACCATCCTTCCTCAAAAGAAAATACTGTTTTGTTCTGCTTTTTTAATTTTTTTCAATGCTTACTTATTTTTTTGAGAGAAAGAGAGACAGAGACAGAGTGTGAGCAGGACAGGGGCAGAGAGAAAGGGAGACACCGAATCCGAAGCAGGCTCCAGGCTCTGAGCTGTCAGCACAGAGCCCAAAGAAGTGCTTGAACCCACGAGCCACGAGATGATGACCTGGCCGCTTAACCGACTGAGCCACCCAGGCACCCTTAAAAGAAAACATACTCTGGGGCGCCTGGGTGGCTCAGTCGGTTAAGCGTCCGACTTCGGCTCAGGTCACGATCTCGCGGTCCGTGAGTTTGAGCCCCGCGTCGGGCTCTGTGCTGACCGCTCAGAGCCTGGAGCCTGTTGCAGATTCTGTGTCTCCCTCTCTCTGACCCTCCCCCGTTCGTGCTCTGTCTCTCTCTGTCTCAAAAATAAATAAACGTTAAAAAAAAATTAAAAAAAAAAAAAAGAAAACATACTCTTAATAATGATAACATTTACCTAAGCTACATGAATCAGAATTTTAATAGAAATTCATTTGCCTCTTTAATTTTAGCTTGTATCTCAGTTAAGCCACTGAATATGTTCAAATGCGCTAGGTAAGTGGAAGTTTAGTTAACTGAACTATGGTTTAAAAAAGTCCTAAGGAAGCTTTCTGGTTAAACATAAAAGTAAATCAATTATTCCATGCCTCAACAGATGTAATGTTTCACCAAGACAAAGAACGCAAAGTATTTCTTACTTTGAGAAAGAGATTAAGCTCTATTTGGGCTAGCAGGCAGAGTCAGAATTTCCTGGACATATCCCACAGGGAACAGTGAGATGTGGCTCCTAAAATATTCCTAATGACTTCATCTTTCAACATACCAGCTCTAAAATAATTGGGAGCTGACGGCATGAAAGGTCCCTCTGGCTGATATCCTCTATTACCCATAATGTTCTTTCTTCAAAGGTTAGCCTATTCTAGCTCTTAGGACATTAGACATCTACATTTTATGTCTGCCAACAGAGTTGAACAATGACAGAGACCCTGGGAAATCTGCCATGTAAATTGCCTCAGTGAGTGTTATTTTGATTATAAAGAGAAAAAAAATGTATTTGAAAAAATTTGAACTCCAGTATTTTTTTAAGTTGCTCTAAACTAATATCCTTCCCCAAATAATGGCCACTAACACCAAAATAAAAGTAACCAGAAAGAATTTTCTTCAGCCAACTCATCTTCTGTCAAAAATAATTATATCAACCTTGAAAAGAGAAACTTTTCTATTGGTCCAGAGTTATAGAAAAGGAGTTGCACCATTGTTATATATACAGACCAAACTGGAAACCCATTTACTCGAGCTTCCTGGTGAAAAAAGCGTGGATGAATTAGCCTAACAACCATCTCAAATTTTTCAATGGGCTGTGTTCCAAAAGTTATTTGTAGGTCAACTGTTTGGAAATCAGAACATATTTTCCCACAACAAAGGGTGGTCAGGGTCTCAGACCAGCTCACAAAAGTCAATAGACTGTAAATCTACCTCAATCATGGAACTACTGGTACCAGTCTGCAGGCTGGGTCCTGAGAGCAATAGGTTGCAGTATAGAAGAGGAGAGGAAAAATACCTCCTTCTCCTTTCCTGTTCCTATTCACCTGGACAAAATGACAAATGGGTCAAATATGTATTTCTTAAGATTTTATTTTAAGTAATCTAGGGGCGCCTGGGTGGCTTAAGCATCCGACGTCAGCTCAGGTCATGATCTCATGGTTCGTGGGTTTGAGCCCCACGTCGGGCTCTGTGCTGACAGCTCGGAGCCTGGAGCCTGCTTCGGATTCTGTGTCTCCCTCTCTCTCTGCCCCTCTCCTGCTCGTACTCTGTCTGCCTGTCTCTCTCTCTCTCAAAAATGAACATAAAAAAGTTATTTTAAATTTATCTTAAGTAATCTCTACACCCAACATGGGGGCTTGAACTTACAACCCCGAGATCAAGAGTCGCATGCTCAACCCACTGAGTTAGCCAGGCGCCCTTGGGTCAAATATTTATTGAGTACCCTGTGCCATGTGTTAGGTGCTGGCATTAAACAACAGTTCTGTACTTGTGAAGCTTACATTCTAGAAGAGTACTGAACAATCCACAGGACCCA
Source organism: Neofelis nebulosa (assembly GCF_028018385.1). Lineage (NCBI taxonomy): Eukaryota > Metazoa > Chordata > Mammalia > Carnivora > Felidae > Neofelis > Neofelis nebulosa. The sequence continues at coordinate 101,450,988 of NC_080800.1, forward strand.
AACAAATCCTCAATGAAGAAACAAAAGGTGGGAAGGCACAACTGTTCCCAGCCCACCACCAGTTAGACTTCCAAGCCAGCCACCTCACCTTTTGGAGGTGAATAAAATATTAAGTATGACCAAGTCCAAAATTGTAAAAGCCAAACAATCAAATGTCAGTTGTGACATATCCCTCTTACAAATGAACCTGGAGGAGGACAGCAGCAGATACAGAACCCAGAAGCTGAAGTTCACAAACAAACCCACGATAAAACCACCAATGGGGCCAGGTCCATTTGGGCAGTTTTCTCACGTCTCCTTTCACCCTCCGGCAGCCACCTCAGCTGCCCACTGTGGTGTTCTCCCAGCATCAGGCTGTGCCCCTTTCTCTGACTTTTGTGGAAGCAAAACCTCTCAGTGCCTTCCTAGGAAATATGGGAGCATGACGGGGTCATCAGAGATCATTTGTGCTTCGGTACTTCTGAGAAAATGGATTGGCCCTTCTCTCAATGCCTTAATGGATACGCGCATCTCCAAGTTCCTACAAAATGCTTAATGGTGAGAATTTCACACACCTCGGCTGGCCAGTAGGGGGGATATTTGGGAATCAGGGCCTTCCAGTGCCCACTCAGACTACACCTGTAGACAACTACTTAACTGCCATGTATGTACATAACAGCTCTAGAACCTAAACTCTGGGCAGAGTTGACATCCTAAGGAGCTCTTCATCCTCTGATTAAAAACAAAATTTATCTAGTTCTATATAAACATGCACCAAGCACCACCATATAAACTCTCTCACTTAATCCTTAGAAGTACTGTATGAAATGGTTGCTATGATTAGCCTCATTTTACCAGTGAGGAAACTGAAGCACAGTTCATCTAAAAGAAGGCAGGGAAAAAAGGAAGAGATGATGGGGCAAATTGGAGACAAATAGCAAGATGTCAGATTTAAACCCAATCATATCAATAATACACACCCCAATTAAAAGGCAGAGATTGCCAGGGTGCCTGGCTGAGTCAGCTGGCAGAGCAATATGACTTTCGATCTTGGGGTTGTGAGTTCAAGCCCCACACTGGGCATAGATATCAATGAATGAACAAATGAATGAATGAGTGAATTTTTTTAAAGGCGAGATTGTCAAATTGAATAAATAAGCTAGAAACCCATTTTCAAAATTAAAAAATACATATATACCCTGCAAATGGAATTTAAAAAAAGCGGGAGAAACTATATTAATATGGAAGTGGATTTTGGAATGAGGAACATTACCAAAAATAAAGACGAGTATTTCACTTTGATAAAGGGGTCAATTCGCCAAGAATGCATAATCCCAAATGTGCATGCACGTAAGCACAAAGTTTCAAAATACGTGAAACAAAAACTGACGAAACTAAAAGAAGAAATAAGATAAATCCACACTTCTCTTTGTAAATTTCAGTACACCTCTCTCAGTAATTGAGAGACCAAGCAGACAGAAAATCAGCAAAGACACAGAAGATGTGGAACACCACCAACCACCTTGACCTAATTGGCATTTATAGGACACCACATCCAACAAAAACAGAAGACGCATTCTTTTCGAGTGCACATGGAATATTCACCACGGTTGACCGGCTATTGTGCTATCAAATAAGCCTCACTACATTTAAGATAACTTAAATAATTCAAAGTATGTTCTTTGACCACTACAGAACTAAAACTAGGTATCAACAACAGAAGGATACCTGGGAAATTTTGCAAAGATTTGGAAATTAAACAACACACTTCTAAATGACACGTGGGTCAAAGAATAAATCATAAGGGAAATTGGATAATATTTTGAGCTGCATGAAAATGAAAATATCACATGTTAAAGTTGTGGGATGCAGGGGCACCTGGGTGGCTCAGTTGGTTAAGCTTCTGACTCGACTTCAGCTCAGGTCATGAGACTGTGACTCAGAAGTTCGGGCCCCACATCGGGCTCTGCGCTGGTAGTGCGGAGCCTGCTTGAGATTCTCTCTCTCCCTCTCTCTCTGCCCCTCCCCTGCTCTCATGTGCTTACTCGTTCTATTTCTCTCTCTCTCTCTCTCTCTCTCTCTCTCTCAAAATAAATAAATAAACATTAAAATTGTGGGATGCAGCTGGAGCAGGGGTTGGAGAGAAATCTATGGCACTGAATTATGAAACACTTTATACAACCCACCTCTCGCCAACATCAGGATATTATGCAAGGAAAAGTAAGGAATGGAGGATGAAACCCAGCCCTGAACACAACAATCATAGAAAAGTGAACCACTGCAAGTTAAAGGAGACAGTATGAGTAGTATCGAAAGCAGCTCTGAAGTCCAGACTGCTTACCTTGGTAGTGGACGCGTGCTGACGACATACGTCCAGGTTCACAAGCGGTTAGATCCAGGAAGGTAAGTGAAGGGAGGCCGTAGAAAGCAGGGGGTCAGAGCGAACAAGGGCAGCATGGGCTAGCAGAGTTGATGAACTCTGATCCCAGGACAGAAGCTGTCACTCTTACCTTTAAAATACTTCTTGCTAAGGATGAGTTGTCCCTGGAGCTTAATACTTGATAAGAAGAAATAAGAAGTCTTGGGGTGCCTGGGTGGCTTGGTCGGTTAAGCACCCAACTCTTGGTTTTTGCTCAGGTCATGATCTCACGGTTGGTGAGATCGACCTGCCCCCCCCCCCTCCGCCCATCGGGCTCCATGCTAATAGCACAGAGCCTGCTTGGGTCTCTCTCTCCCTCTCTCTCTGCTCCTCCCCTGCTCATTCTCTCTCAAAAATAAATAAATAAGCTTCAGGGGCACCTGGGGGGCTCAGTCGGTTGAGTGTCCAATTTCGGTAAGGTCATGATCTCACAGTTCGTGAGTTCAAGCCCTATGTCAGGCTCCGTGCTGACAGCTCAGAGCCTGGAGCCCAGAGCCTGCTTCAGCTTCCGTGTCTCCCTCCCTCTCTCTGCCCCTCCCCTACTCATGCTCTGTCTCTCTGTCTCTCTCTCTCTCTCTCAAAAATAAATAAAACCTGGGGCGCCTGGGTGGCGCAGTCGGTTAAGCGTCCGACTTCAGCCAGGTCACGATCTCGCGGTCCGTGAGTTCGAGCCCCGCGTCAGGCTCTGGGCTGATGGCTCGGAGCCTGGAGCCTGTTTCCGATTCTGTGTCTCCCTCTCTCTCTGCCCCTCCCCCGTTCATGCTCTGTCTCTCTCTGTCCCAAAAATAAAAAATGTTGAAAAATAAATAAAACCTTAAAAAGGAAAGAAATCAGCAGGCTCTGGATGGGTTCTGTTTCTAACTGAGGGAAGAACAGAGACGTCAGGATTGCAGGCTGGTTAAACTCTGTAATTCCAAAATATCATCCCTACCTTAGAATCACCTGAGGAACTGCGTTAAAAAAAATACTCCAGGCCCATGCTTCAAAATATCTAATTCAGTACATTTAGAATGTGGAACCTAAAGTTTCCCAATTAAGTCTGATGATTCCCAGTTTGAAACTACTGGTATAAATATTATCACTATTAAAAATTGCTAACAGTTACTGTTAGCCACTACCAGGTCCTCTTTATGTGCTTTACCTGTATTGTTAGATTTAACTCATTAACAAAAGGGCACCGCGAAGACCAAGTGAGGAAGTTTAAGCGGAGTTCATCCCCACTCAGAGGAAACAGGTACGGGAAAAATCATCTTGACATAGAGGCAATAACTTTGCAATTACCTGTAAAGTTATGAAAAATGTGATTGATGAATGCAATAAATAGACTGGTGATGTCAGACACAGTCATGAGAAAAGACAAAAAGGGGTGCCTGGGTGGCTCAGTTAAATGTCTGACTCTTGATTTTGGCTTGGGTCATGACCCCTGGGTCATGGGATTGAGCCCCCAATCAGCTCCTCACTGGGTGTGGAGCCTGCTTGGGATTCTCTCTCTCCCTCTGTCCCTCTCCCCCACTCGTGCTCTCTCTCTCTCTCTCTCAAAATCAATAAATAAACATTTTTAAAAAATATATCAAAGAGAGATAATTTTTTAAAGAGACAAAAGAAGGAAACTGTCTCGAGGCAGCATGGAACAGTATCCAGAGGAAGTATTTGCCTCTCAAATATGTTCCAATCTTGCAGTAGTATAGGAACAGTTTGGCTTCAAGGATTCTGCACGATACCAAAATGGGTCTGAATTCCAAGTTCAACATTCTGTCTCCTGAGAGAATGGCTTCCTGACCATCCAACCCTTCCTGAAGTCTTCCCAGATTGACCTGTTGAGAACAAGACTTCCCAAATCACACCTAGTCTTATGGCATTAACCCTGAGTAGCCCAGATGCATGTTTTAGGAATACCTGACTCATTTTACACTTCATTTTCTGCTTGTATCTTGAAAGCATGATCTTTTGTCTCTATTATTATTGATGTCCTGGATCAATTAACCTGAAAGGCACAAAAGGTGTCTGCATAATAGTAACTAGCAGTGGCATATCTAATTACAATTCATAAGTATTCTTTGATAATGATTATCTATGTAACCCTACAAGAGAAGTACCACAACAAACCGCATGAAACCAGGACCATGAAGTCCTCGAATACAGTACAAAAATATCATCCCATTTAAAATTCCGTGGGAACAGGGGTGCCTGGGTAGCTCAGTCAGTTGTGCCTAACTCTCGATTTCGGCTCAGGTCATGATCTGTCCACTGCATCCAACCCCATGTCAGGCTCCCAGCTGACAGCGCCTGCTTGGGATTGTCTCTCTCTCTCCTTCTCTCTGTACCCCTCCCCCACTCCCTCAAACCTTTTAAGTAAATGAATAAATAAATAAATAAATAAATACAACAAAATCTGTATGCAACTGGCATGAATTAGCATCTCTTACGCAGCTCCTCTTTTTTATTTTCAACTCTAGACCCAATAAAATCTCTTTGGCCCCGACAGTGTCTCTAGAGATGTTACTTCAATTTAAAACAAATTAAACATTTAAACCATACTTCTGAAAAGTGGTAAGATAGAATATGAAGTGGCTGTAATATCATAAACTCCGTTCTACCTAAAAGGTAGCCTTAGAGATCAGTATTCATAAAAACAAACAAAAAAAAAAAAAATCAAAGGCCAGGCACAGCTTTTAAACTAAGGAGATCTTGTTTACGTTTCTTGTATCATGGAAACCAAACAATGGTCACATGAGTTTTCTGATCTTTGCAAACATGCTTATAAAAAGTAAGGCCATCACAAATCCCTGTTTAGAAAACCTGTCCTGAATATTTGAAAATGTTTTCCTGGACTGAACCAAATCATCAGAGACCTGGGTGCCTGGACCATGTATTTTGGTGTCATTGTAGAAATATCCTTACTAGAATGAGTTGAGGTGTTGGCCATCAGCTAACATTCAGGGCCCTTACAAGATATATCCCCTTGTTTTGTTTACCGAAGACCGCGCTTGCTCTTCATGAGAATGCGAAGGAGAAGTCTCAGGCTTCATTGTCAGAAAACGTTCTTCTCCATGACTGGTGTTTTATTTAATGGACACTGTAATTCTTGTAACTGACACATCACCTTCTGCGTGTGGCCTTCCAGGTTTCTCAGAACTGATTCAGGCCTAGGTGTACATGACATTTTGGGGTGTTAGCTTCATTTTAGGTATTCACCTCACCCAGAAATCAAATTTTCCCCTTTACTTTTTAAATACTGGACTGTTTTTTTTTTTTTTTCATAAATCATTTCCAGAACATGGTAGGGTAGAAATAAAACAATTACACAATTGTTGGAAAAAAATAAGGCTGCTAGGATTTCCACCCATATTTGGCTAAGGTGCTTCCAGGAAATAGAGAATGGCCCTACACATGGGCCAGTGACTTTCCAACAATAAACTGCTAATCACTTATACATTGTTTGACAAGGCAAGGGAAGATATTCTAACTTTTGCCCCTACTGTTTAAGACGAGGTGGATGGAGGACTGTCTTCCAACTTCCCACCCACTCGAGAGAGACAGGTTCAGGGTTATCTGTATGTGTTTACGTAGTTTAGAGTTCTTTGGATCAAGACCCAGAAAAACAGACTTGCCACCTTAAAATCCATCTTTTTGAGAACCGAGCAAAAACTATAGACCCAGAAAAATGCACATACCACAAACTTGCACTCAATTTCTGGAGGGGGCAGGGGCCACAGATCTCCTCCAGGTCCATTTATGAGCCTAAAGGTACAAACTCCTAAAAGATGGCAAGATTAGGGGCGCCTGGGTGGCTCAGTCGGTTAAGCGTCCAACTTCGGCTCAGGTCATGATCTCACAGTTCGTGGGTTGGAGCCCTACGTCGGGCTCTGTGCTGACAGCTCAGAGCCTGGAGCCTGCTTCAGATTCTGTGTCTCTCTCTCTGTCTCTCTGTCTCTCTCCCCCTCCCCCGCTCACACTCTCTCTCCTAAAAATAAACATAAAAAAAAAATTAAAGGAAAAAAAAAAAAAAGATGGCAAGCTTAGACACCAGCCACTACAGTTCAGAGCCTAGGTCCTGAGAGGAATCCTGCATGTTACATGATTTTCATTTAAAAGGTTCCAAGATGGGTAGGGGGTTAGGGATGACTCCCACTCGTATTACTTAGTAATAAAATATTCATACCGGGGGAACTGCCTCAAAATATCCTGCTTTGCACCTCTTCATTCCACACGGTCCCTCTAAATAGAGAGCAATAAGCCCTGCCTCACCCAGGTTCCTATTTCCTCAGAGGTCCTCCCCCCACCTAACATCAAATATTCCTTTGGCCGCATTGAATAGAATGGAAGGCATGTGAGGGTAAGCAGGCACTTTGTTGTGCTCAAAGGCTGTACCTCTACTGCCTAAGAGGCACTCAACTCTTTTTAAAATAAATCTTCTTTTTTTTTTTTTTTTTTCAACGTTTTTTATTTATTTTTGGGACAGAGAGAGACAGAGCATGAACGGGGGAGGGGCAGAGAGAGAGGGAGACACAGAATCGGAAACAGGCTCCAGGCTCCGAGCCATCAGCCCAGAGCCTGACGCGGGGCTCGAACTCACGGACCGCGAGATCGTGACCTGGCTGAAGTCGGACGCTTAACCGACTGCGCCACCCAGGCGCCCCTAAAATAAATCTTCTATAGGAGGCTCTATAGCAGGTTTTTGTAAATGAAATTCTACTAGAACTCAGTCGTGTTTAGCCATTTACATATCACCTGTCATTTGCATATAGCTGCTTCATGCTATAGTGGCACAGCTGAGGAGTTCCAACAGGGTATATACATAGCCTGTAGAGTCTCAAGCATTCACTATCTGGCCCTTTACATAAATAGTTTGCTGACCTCCAATAGCATTCATTTGGCCCTTGTGTCTCAAGCTACCCCGTACCCTAGGTACAGGAGTTACGTCTTAATAGTCCTTTGTACCAAAACACAGTAGATGCTTAAAAATAGCTATCACTACACAAATACAGATTTCCTACTTCCAACATAAACGATTTTGGCCCAGTTAAATCCAAAGTTAGTATTTTCTACCCTCAATGTATTTCTAGCAAGGATACAACCAAAGCTCACCTATATTCAATAATATGGGGGATAAGGAGAAGAGATACTGATGCCAAGTACTGAACTTTTTAGTTCAAACTCACAATCCTGTATTCTTTAAAATGTGAATGCAACATAACTGGGAAGCCCCCCTCCTCCCCGGTAGGTTTCAGACCAATGATTTTGAGGTTAACCACAGTTATTTTCTCAATGTCAAAATCATTTTAACAATGTAGAGTTTCTTTTTATGCCAGGCTCATTATGGGTGCTCAACAGTCACTGAATGGATCATTCTCCCATAATTATTGTGCCCATCAATTTTTGCAAATTACAATTACCTGAAAAGGGGCATCAAGATTTGTATCCCTTTGCCAATTCTAAAGTATGCTCAGCATTTTTCAATCCTTTAAAAAATTATAGCCTTGTCATGCTCTAAAAATTAATTTGCACAGGTATCACTGGTTCCAAAGAAATAGAGTAAATGGATAATTCTAGGCATGGTTTCAGCCCACTGTTTACCCGCCCCGGTGCAGAGGTGAGCAAATAAGATTTTTTCATATTATTAGGTGAGATATCATTTCAAAACACTGTAGACCACGGACTAGGACAGAAATGAAAAGAGAGAGCTGGGAACCCTACTGAATTATCTTTGCTAAGTTATTGTGAATAAGCAACAATATACACAATGATATACAATCATTTGAGAAAACTATTGTTTATTTAGAAAAAAGGTTATACACTGGTAGAATTCAGTAGATAAAAAAATTTTCTTTTAAAAATGTCACTGTGAAACTTTTCCAGACGAAAGTTCAGCAATACAAAGCTCCTGTAGCTGTAGAATTAAAACACAATTAAGTTTTTGATTTTTACCCCCCAGATTTGTCTAACATAATTACAAGAAAAAAATGGCAAGGGACAAGTGAGTGCTAGTACCTTTTTCTTTTTTAAACAGGTTTTAATGTCATACACGTACTATATAAAATGATTCTTAAGCACTGCATAAGACACTGCTCCCACTTTGTTTTTAGGGACTAATATTAAAAACAGGCCAAAAAATAAATTAAAACTTGAGTTTTAAAATGAGGTAAATTCAAAATGGTTCAATAATTGTTTATTTTCAGTTTCAAGCAATAAAAAGGAAGCATCTCAGATCGAAAGAAAACAAAAACAAAAATCAAACAAAAACCAAAACAACTAAACCCAGGCAATATTTATAGTTAGCCTAAAGTGAAATTCTGTACACAAGTAGCCTTATTTGCTTGTTGGGAACTGTATGCAGCACATTGTGCTAAAAATATGGAACAGTTAACACTTTCAGCCATTTACTGAAAATAAACATGTAGAAAACTAAGCAACAAGTTAAATACAGTAATGCACAACTCAACAATTTTTAAGTTTTCGGCATGGAGCAATAAAGCAGATAACTAAATAACTTAAGAAGATGCAAATGGGCCCTCTTGATTCATAATCCTTGGCAATCTACTCAGGAAAATAAATTTCTGGTCACAGCTGAACCATTTCATTCCAATCTCACCTGAAAGAAACAAAGTGATTATATTGATAGATAAGGAAGGAAGAAAAGAAGGCAGGCAACAGGGAGAAAGGGAAGGAGGGGAGGAACAGGTGGAAAGGAGGGGGAGAGGGAGGGAAGGAGAGAAAAAGGAAGCAAGAAGGGAAGGAGGAAAGGAGGAAAGGAGGAAAACAAGAAGGAAAGAAAGAAGGAAGACTTAAGAAATAAAAGCCAATGAGCTCTGTCAATAACCAAGGCTTGAATTAAGTCTCTAGATAAGAATGAAGTATTTGTGTATTTCTCATTGCCCACTCTCCGAAACCATTAAAGATAGGTACACTGTGAGGGCTTAAAAAAAAAAAAAAAAAAAAAAAAAAAAACCACTGAACATTCTGTGAGGGAGGGAGGATAAAATGAAATAGAAACAAGTAAAATACTCCACAGGGGCAAGCAACAGCTTGTCAAAAGGAAACAGAACACACGGCAATGAAAAGGAACCGATTTTACATGACCAACAAAAAAAAAAAGAGAAAAATGACATCACATTTTTCACAAGGACACGATTTTAATAGTGACTTATATTAAGATGCAATGTCTGCTAAATTATAAAAATTGCTTTAAAAATATATTGACTTAATTATACTCATTTCCTTTATGTACTGACATTTTCAAATACTGCATATTGAAATAAATTCAAAACATGATCGTTACAACATGTGGCAAATAACTTCATATCTGCCTAACATTATTCTCAAATTTTAAACTAATGCTTAAAGCATTAAACTTTATTGACGAAAATACTACATTCACATATTTCATAAAACCAGAGCTAGAAGGGCCTTGGAAAGTAATCACACTTGCATGAAATGCTGACAAATAATTTACACATCATTTCTATACAGCATTCTGTTCACACCATGTATAACCTTGACATTACCAATTATAGTTGTGGATACACTAATGTTGAACTTACAATTTTAATACTTAAAAATCATTGTTCCTGTCCATCACGGATGAATGGATAAACAAAATGTGGTACACATTCATACAATGGAGTATTATTCAGTTATAAAAAGAAATGAAGTTCTGATACATGCTACAACATGAATGAATCTTGAAAACATGATGCTAAGTAAAAGAAGCCAGACACAAAAGGTCACACATTGCATGATTCCATTTTTATGAAATGTCCAAAACAGGCAAATCCATATAGACAGAAAGTACATTAGTTGTTTCCAGGGGCTGGGGGGAGGGGAGAACCAACCGGGAGCGACTACTAGCGGGTATGGGGCCTCTTTTGGGGGTGATGGAAACGTTCCAGAATTAGTGGCGATGGCTACAACATAGTGAATATGCTAAAAACCATCTTAAAATGGCAAATTTTAGGTCATATAAATTTTATCTCAATTTTTCCAATTGAAAAAAAAAAAAGTGTTGCGATAAAGAGATTATCATGGTATCGGGATGGCCATAACTAGAATAAGAAATGAGGGTCTCAGTCATGATGATGTCACAGTAGGAGAATTACCGGGCAAGGGAACTTTTGCTGACGTATATTTAAGGGCACATTAAAGGATAAAACTGCTGTTGCCATTAAAACATGTAAAGATGATCTTTCCTGGGAACTGAAATTAAAATTTTTACAAGGTGCCAAAATCCTCAAGCGATATAATCATCCTGATATTGTCAAACTTATAGGAGTTTGCACACAAATACAGCCTATGTATGTCATTAAGGAATTGGTTCCAGGAGGCGACTTCCTCTCCCTTCTGAGAAAGAAGGATGAACTAAAACAGTTAGTGAAATTTTCATTAGATGCTGCTTCTGGATGGCGAATTTCGAGTACAAATTGTATACACAGGGACCTTGCTGCAAGAAACTGCCTGGAGGTGAAAATAACGTTCTGAAAATCAGTGACTTTGGAATGTCTCGTCAAGAGGATGGTGGTGTGTATTCATCTTCTGACTTAAAGCAGATTCCCATTAAATGGACAGCACCAGAAGCTCTTAATTATGGGAGATATCGTTCTGAGAGTGACGCATGGAGCTTTGGCATCCTCCTCTGGGAGACCTTCAGCTTAGGGGTCTGTCCATACCCTGGAATGACAAATCAGCAAGCACAAGAGCAAGTGGAAAGAAGATACTGGATGTCAGTCTCTCAGCAATGTCCAGAGCGTACTTATAAAACAATGCTGAAGTGCTGGGATTACAAACTTGAAAACCACCCCAAGTTCAGTGAACTTCAGAAAGAACTGCCATCAAGAAGAAAGTCATATAGTGATGAAACAGTGCCAGACTCAGCCTTTAGGACTCTATCCTCCGGCAGAGTAATATTTTCTTATTACCCATGCGTTCATACCACATTACCCAGAACATTCTCCTAAGATTTTTTTTTTATTTACTATTTTTTTAAACATGTGCCACTTTAACAATTGTAAACAAGAAAGCACAGACTCTAAATGCAAGAGATAACACAGATCTTTTTCACACTTAGGACTGTGGAGGTTTCTCACAGAGTTTCTACTGCGGGCTTTGGTCCGGTCGTCTGTCCTCCACCCTACACATCTCTGCTCTATCGGTGCTACAAACTGCACCGGTAATACCACGTTTGCAGAAAGACAAGATTACATCTGTAAACATTACTTTCTACTGGGTATCATCTGGACAGGACATCCTGAGGTTTTTTTCTTTCCTCCCCCCAACACCCCCATTAATAGGCCCTGATGTATTAGTAAGGTTGCAATCTCCCCGATGCTCCAGCATACCCTCCCCTCCTTTGTCAGGGCATCAGAAAACCATGCATGGAATGCCCTCAAAGAACACCCTCTCAGAGCTGAGGCAGCCAACTTTAAATAATGTTAACTTTATAGAGAGTTGTGACAGCAAGAAGCAAGTTTCAAAAGTAGGGTGGTCTGGAGAAAAGTACAGCTAGGCTGGTGATCAAAGTAGAGAAGAGAGGCAAACACAAATTCAGCCTTCTTACCAGAGGTATGTCTTTATGCACGCGCGCACGCACGCGCGCGCACACACACACTCTCTCTCTCTCTCTCTCTCTCTCTCTCTCTCTCTCTCTCAGATCAGATTCACCAAAAAGGTCCTAAAGAAATGTTTCAATAGTACATAGATTCTTCATAAAAGAGCCCTCTTAATGGCAACAAAATTTTTTTTAGAGAAACTATAAAATATGAACCCACAAAATAGATTGTTTTTGGTTAAGTGTCTTCACCTCAAAGGAGGCATCTGAGAGCTTAGTTACCTTCATTTTCACGAGTTTCTGAAACGGTCAGGATTTCGTGATCCTACTTCTCTCTCTCTCCCTCTCCCTCCCTCCATCTCTCTCTCTCTCTCTCTCTCACACACACACACACACACACGCACGCACGCACGCACGCGCATGCAGTAGAAAGGCATGTATGGATGAAGCTGACAGAAAGTCAAATGAACATTTATGAGGAAGAAAGAAGATACAGGAGAAAGACACAGCGACAACCATCCTAATGCCACTTTACTCCTTTCATTTGTCCTTACACTGCTACCTAGGAATTCTTATCACAATAAACACACTTCCCAAGATGTTTCATGTAGAGAAATGTAACACAGAATTAAACTGGGATTCTGATGAACTGAATCTTAGCACACCCAGGGGTGCCTCTTAGGATAATGGCACGTGTAAGGGACAGTCACACTCAGAGGTATATGTGGCATGGGAGCCCTCTTCTAAGTGCTCATGCCTATGTCCCGATAGAAACAGCACAGCACCTAGTCAACATTTGGTCTACCTTAAATGGAAAAAAGGAAAAGAGAAAATTCCTCCTATTCTGCCCAATTGTTTGGTACGTACGAATAGCAGTATAAAGAATGCACACCCATTAAAGAGTATAAGTGATGGTAACGAAGAGAAAAATAGTCGGTGTCTATCGTTTCAATCTCCTAACAAAACTTTCTAACACATTTAATGATTACTACATACAGACCCAAATAAAAGCATGTAAACCCGCCCTCAAAAAATACGTTGCAGTATACAAAGAAAACTTCTTTTAAACAGGGTAATATCAAATACTGTAAGTAAAGTGAACCACCTTTTGAGGGCAATAAAAAGTCAATGCTCTTTCTCATCAATCCCAAAGAGGTATACGTAATACTTCTGTCCATAGCTCTCCATATGAAGTTAACAGAGTATCTGAAACATAGCAGGTAATAAAGAAAAATACCTCGTTGTGTGATTAGAAGGAAAGGATGAAGTCACTGCCTTCAACAAGATCAGAATCGAAGGAGGGGGATAAGTAACATACTCGTACATTACACAGGAATCTGTGGCTAGGACTCTAGGCGAACTTACATGCCCACATGTAAGCAATGGGAAACTGAAAAAGAAACTTAACCGCACACTCCCCACTCCAACACATATTACAAGTACCTAGGACTGTGCCTCACCATGGCAACATGTTCCTAAAATGAGCCATCTCTGAGCACTTAGGAAGTCAATTTCCAAGTATGGACTGAAGAAAAAAGGCTGAGAACAGGAATTGCAAAATCAATCGTTTACAGAGGCTAATACGTAATGGAAACAAATGAAGTCAACTGGGTGGGGACTGATTGAGGTAAACTATTAAAAAAAAAAAAAAAAAAAGACCCACTCTCTATATAAGGGGTGGGGGCGGGGGGGGGGGGCGGGGGGAGGTAGCCAGCACCTAGGCAGGTCTAGCAGGACACAATGTTGCCAAATATTCCAATTCTTCGAGAAAAGCGGAAATTCGGATTTTGTCAACTCTTCTGATTTTTAAAGGAAATCAATTAAAACAATGTTAAATATTGTGTGAGGCCAAGAAAATACACTGACAAGCCACATTCTGCCCTGGGGCTAAGAATCTGCAACCCTGGGTTTAAAGGATAAAACAGGTTACAAGGAGGATACTGGAGGTGAGAGAAGAACTGGAGACCGATCGGGCCTGGATGGAGTGGGGGATCACAACTGGAGCGTTAGGACACTACGATTGCAGATGGACAGGGTAGCGCTTCACTGCTCATGTTCTCTGAAATCAAAAATTGAAGTCCCAGAAGACTGAGCTTCTCAAAGTCTGGGAGCAAGCCTCAGCACAGCATCTGGCTCACAAAGGACTCTTAAAAGTTAGCTAACCTTGACACTCATGAACTGAGGACCACACATATCAAATAAATACTGAGAAGCTAAAGGATTGTTGTAAGAGACAAATTTTAATAGGCAGGAATTCTTAGAGATTAAACCTCGGGGAATAAAGGCAAAGCAGCTAGTAGTGTTCAAAAGACTAAATCAAGGAGATAAGATAAATGTGGACAAAAAAACGTTAATAACAAGTAACAGAAGATTCAGAGAACAAGGAAAAAGGATTTTACCAATAAAAATTATGAGATAGGAAAAGATTACAGAAGACTTTGGAAGGAATTTAATCTGGGTCACATTTATGTATTTTATTCTCTTATCTCTAATCTTATCTCTTATCTCACTGTATTTTTTCTCAAATCAGGGCGATACTTAGAAATCAATGTCATTTCCCTATCCATCCTACTCAAAAAAAAAAAAAGTCCTAGAAACCAACAATGAATCTTGCAATTAATAACATTAAAAAAAAATTTTAACATTTATTTATTTTTGAGAGACAGATAGAACGTGAGTGGGGGAGGAGCAGAGAGAGAGGGAAACACAGAATCCGAAGCAGGCTCCAGACTCTGAGCCTTCAGCACAGAGCCCGACACTGGGCTCGAACTCGAGATGGTGACCTGAGCTGAAATTGGATGCTCAACCGACTGAGCCACGTAGGCGCCCCAACAATTAACAACATCTTTCACGGGGTGCCCGGGTGGTTCAGCCGGTTAAGCATCCAACTCTTGATTTCGGCTCAGGTCATGATCTCAGGGTTCGTGGGTTTGAGCCCCACACTGGGCTCCGTGCTTGGGATTCTCTCTCTCCCTCGCTCTCTCTGCCCCTCCCGCGCTCACACTGTGACTCTGTCTCTCTCCCTCTCCCTCTCTCAAAATAAATAAGTAAACTTTAAAAAATAACATCTTTGAATCATGGAAATGTGACACGCGTCGCAGTTCTCTTTTCTGTAGAACATTAAAGGAAGCAGGAAGCAGGAAGCAGGGAGCAGCAGATTTAAAGTAGCCTAAAGGTAAATGGTGCCAATCAGAAATGATGAAACTTCTGAAAGAAAAAGAAGAACAGAAAGACTTGACCAATTCTAGAATGTATCCAAATAGGAAGAGGCATCCAGGGGGGCGCCTGGTTGGCTCAGTTGCAAGACAGTGAGACTCGTGATCTCGGGGTTGTGACTTCCAGCCCCACGTGAGGTATAAAGATCACTTAAATAAATAAAACTTTAAAAAAAAAAAAAAAAAAAAAAGAGGCAGCCAGAACAGTCAGAAGAAGGAAAAAATCAACCAGAGCTTCACAAAATTCAGAATCTACCCAAGGAGAAAGTACAGGACACAGTGGTCAAGAAGAAATTGAACAGGATGAACATCAAGCCAAATGTATCGTAAAAGGATATCTGAATTGAGAAGCTTTGTTACAAGACCACCGACCTAACATCTAACACCCAAGCCAATCTTTCATGCCTTTGGTCCTGAAAGAGTATAGAGAGAGGTAAAGTACAAAATCCATGGCCCATGTGAGTAAGAACTCAAAGAAATCTGCAGTAAAACTTTCACGTGCCAAAGAATAATATTTAGGTACTGAGTAAAGAGAGAGTTGTATAGAATCACGGTGAAAGTGGTCAGTCACAATGGCTGACTCATTTCTAATGAAGATATATAAGTGGTAGGTGTTTTCCTTCTCTTTAATAAGGAGACCAGGTGAGGGGCGCCTGGGTGGCTCAGTCGGTTAAGCGTCCAACTTCGGCTCAGGTCATGATCTCGCAGTTCATGGGTTTGAGCCCCACGTCGGGCTCTGCGCTGACAGCTCGGAGACTGGAGCCTGCTTCAGATTCTGGTCTCCCTCTCTCTCTCTGCCCCTCCCCAGCTTGCACTCTGTCTCTGTGTCTGTCTCTTTCTCTCTCAAAAATAAATAAAATATTTTTAAAAATGAGACCAGGTGAAAGCAAGCAGTTTTAAAAAGCAAGGGGTGCCTGGGTGGCTCAGTCGGTTGAGCGTCTGACTTCGGCTCAGGTCGTGATCTCGCAGTTCACGGGTTCGAGCCCTATGTCAGGCTCTGTGCTTACAGCTCTGAGCCTGGAGCCCGCTTCCGATTCTCTGTCTACCTCTCTCTCTGCCCCTCCCCCACTCGCACTCTCTCTCAAAAATAAACACGAAAAAAAAAGTTTTTTAAAAAGCAAAACGTCAAAAGAAAGAGTAAAGTGAAGAGTAAAAAAAGAAGAAAGATTAAGAGTTTATAGTTCACTAGGGAAAACAGCTAGTTGTTGGGGGAGAGGATGACTTGAACTGAGGAATGGGCAATCTTTCTAAAGATTTTAAAGAAAGTCTATTAAATTCTCAACGTTCTCTCCTAACTCTCATTTACCCCATTCTACTACATAGATAACAAGCAGACAATAACAAAGCTGGAAAGGCACACCACCCATCAGGACATTACCAATCTGGCAAACTCAAGTCCCCACCCTGCGGCCAAAATACACAGGACAAAACCCATTCCCTAAAACTCATACCCTAATACAGAACGGGCTTTCCTACATTTCTGACTCTTAATTTAACTGTGAACAGCCTTGGTTCTCTCTCTGGTTTCATAAAAGCAGCAGCAAATGTTAGGGGGAGGGTCTAGATAGCAAGCATACATTAGGAAGTGACAGCTAATAGGGAAGCAAGAAAAGGAGCTACCACAAAGTCAAGACCTTCAAATACAGTCATCTCAAGCCATTAAACGTAGAGGGCAAAGCAGCCTACACATCCCAATAATCCTAAGGCATCACCGAACAACAGCTATTCAGATGATCCGAGTGCTCGAAAAAGACTGTATTGGGTTCTGAACACTCTTTTCACTAAGACAGAGTGAACTACTGTCCACATACCATTTATTTAAGATGGTTAAACACTTTTTAAATCTCATGTAAGGCATAGTTACCTTGAAAACAAAGCTGCATATTTTAAATTCCAGAACTAAAAGCACAGACGGTATTTTCTGACCTTGCAAAAACATGGGTTGTGGTAGAAAATGAGGCACAGAAACTTAGAAATTTCTGGATAACACGTACGCATGAAAAGGCAAAAAGGACAACAGAACACTAAAGGGCAAGGAAACCTAGGCTCTGAATATTGGCTGTGCCAGCGCGTATCTCTGTCAGCCTCTCCAGCTTAACCTCTCAGAGTCTCCATTTCTTCACCTGTAAAGTGCAGATGCCAGCACCACCTACAAGGCTGTACGTACTTAAAAAAGGTAAAGAATTATCCAGAGAAGACGGGAATGAGTGCTGAAGAGAAAGCCAGATGTTCTTAAATATATCTTGGTGCTAAGAAAAAAAACAGTGTGGCTAATCAGCAAGCTGAAGATGAAAACAGTTTCAAAATAACTGTGAATCTTATTTTACATCTATACCCAAAGACCTGGTCGTTACAGTTAGGTGCAAACTTCTAGCTGTAGCCTGCAAAACGTATCTAGTTTCCTCAGCATGATCAGACCTCATTTTATATCTCTCCCTTTAAACGAAAGGAGGTGAGAGAACACTCACCTTGATTGAAAGTCTTCATTATCTGTGCTTGTCCGAGGACTTATGAGTAGATGACAAATTAAGGGAAAACAACTTTGAAAAAACAAAACAAGAAAGGAATGGTGTCTCAACTTTTAGTGCAATCAATCCTTCAGCTCGCGGTTCTACTCGCCTCTGACTAGCCGGGTAGCCTCAACCTCTACCAGCCCTGCTCATCTGCTTCATCATCTTGCCCTTCTATTCCCCACGCCCCAGCCCAAAGGACTCTCTGTTCCCTTTCTTCCTCTCGGTGGCAATACAGCCAGAGAGAATCTTGGTGGCCTAAAACAACCTCAGTCACCACAGAAGTTAAAAAGAAAACATATCAAGTCTCCCCCTTCCACATTTCATAGACTTGAGAGGGTGAACTGAAGAGACTACTAAAAGGCTAGTTACGCCCTTCAACTTTATTCAGACCGCATACTACAAGGGTACAATTCTAAACGTGACCAGTATCAAAGCTTTCCGTTACACTGATTAAATATGCCAATAAGATGAAAAGGATATTGTTTCTTCTCTTCCTTTCCTCCTGAACTGTCCCGTTTCTCTTTCTTTTCTATCTTTTCTTTATCATGCCTGGACTCCTATAAGGAATGGTGGAATTAGTTGGGGAAGCGAAAACCAAATATAAAAACCAGCTCAAAACCCCTTTTTATCACCCACCAGTCACATATTTTTCTTCAAAAACGTATTTAACGATGCCAAAAGCACAAGCAACAATAGAAAAAAATTGGACTTTATCAAAAATAAAAACTTTCATGCATCAAAGAACACTATCAAGAAAGTGAAATACAATGTACAGAAATGGGAGGAAATATTTTTGCAAACCATACAGCTCATAAGGGTCCAGTGTCCAGACTATATAAAGAAGTCTTACAACTGAGCAACAAAAAGACAATCCAATTTAAAAGTGGCCACAGCATCTGAAGAGATTTCTCCAAAGAAGGTATATGAATGGCCAACAAGCACATGAAAAGACGCTCAATATCATTCGTCATTAAGAAAATGTGAAATCAAAACCATGATGAGATACCACTTCACACCCACTAGGATGGCTAGAATATTTTTAAAAAATGTAATTAAAAATAAAAATTAAAAAAACAGAAAATAACAAGTCTTGGCAATGACGTAGAGAAATTGGCACCCTCGTACATTGCTGGCAGGAACATAAACTGTCCAGCCACTGTGGAAAATGGTTTGTCAGTTCCTCAAAACGTTAAACATGGCATTACCATAAAACCCAGAAATTCCACTCCGGGGTATACAGACAAGAGACCTGAAAACAGGTCTTCAGACAAACACTTCAGAGCAGCACACATTCATAGCAGCACTATTCACAACAGCCAAAGGGAACAACAAAAAAGTCCGTCGACTGACAAATGGATGAACAAATGTGGTATATTCGTACAGTGGAATATTATTTAGCCATAAAAAGAAATGAAGCACCGGTACATGCTACGCCATGGAAGAATCTCAAAAATACTGTGCTAAGTGAAACAGGTCAGACACAAAAGGGCACATTATTATACAATTCCATTTATATGAAATATCCCAAACTGGTGAGCCCATAGAGACAGAAAGCAGATTGGTAGTTGGCAGGTGCTAAAAGGAGAGGGAAATTGGGAATGACTGCTCAATGGGCATGGAGTTTCTCTTTGGAGTGATAAATAAACACATTTTGGAACTGGCTACACTGATTGCATAATACCGTAAATATACTCAATACCATTGAATTGTACATTTTAAAATGATTATTTTTATGTTATGTGAATTTTACCTCAATTAAAAAAATACTTATTTAAAAGGAGAAGCCTCACTTTTAAAGCATATAGAGACTTTAAAACAATCACCTTATAATTTTCCAAAACTGCTTTTAAGAACTATGACTACAGGGGCGCCTGGGTGGCTCAGTCGGTTTAAGCGTCCGACTTCGGCTCAGGTCAAGATCTCACAGTTTGTGAGTTTGAGCCCTCCATCAGGCTCTGTGCTGCCGGTGCAGAGCCTGCTTGGGATTCTCTCCCCGACCCCCACCCCGCCCCTCCCCAGTTGCGTGCACGTGCACGCTCTCTCTCAAAATAAGCAAACTTTAAAAAAATATTAAACAAAAGATAAAAAAGAACTATGCCTATATATACAATAATGCTTTCAAAACACTTTACACCTTAATAATGACTTGCCTACTTTATGGAAGTAGGATATGGAAGGATATGTAGGAAGGAAGTAGGATATGGAAGCAGAATGCAGGAAATGTATTCTGAATATCATCCATGAGTATCTAAGAGAATGCACACTATACTTAGTTTGAAAATCAAATACAAGTTGCATACACATTAAGTCTATGAGGAGAAAATGTTACAAAAATGTTTAAAAATCACAATTAATAAAGACTTTATGAGAGTGTTAATCATCAGGGAGAATACATGTGACCGTATTTTAACCTCATGAATGTAAAGAAACTAAAATCACTGTTGGTGGAGTGGGGGGGGGGAAAGAAAACAAAAAGGAAAAGCTAAAAGTCAATGAACAGAAGTAGGTGGGAGTGGAATGAAGGAAAAGGAAACTTCACTGATAAACTAATTCTACTCTCCCAGTAATTTGTTTGGGACCGTACTGGCTCGAATTTGCCAGATAAACTGCCCTCCCCCAATGCCTCCTCTTCCCACCCTCAAATAATTAACAAGAGATTATCAGATTACCAAAAAACTCCGTATGTGCTAATATTCAGAGAGTCAAACTTTTAAGAAAAAGCGTTCTGTCCCTTTGTTTTCCCAATTTACCTTTTTGCCACCGGAGGAGATTTTATCCATCTTTTCAGATTTAAACGAATCGCCGCCTTTTTCTTTGCCTGAAGATTTTGACTTATTTTTTTCCTTGTCTTTCTCATTTGGATAAGGAGACTCACATGGACTTTCACTTTTGTGTTTTGAAACCCCCACTAAAATTACAAAAGAGAATCATGAAAGCCTTTTCCAATTCAGTTTGATGATTGCTTCAAACGTATTAATAAATCTACCTACTTGTTCCATTTTCCTCTTTTCGCCTCTTGGCTAAGTCCGGTGGCACTTCACGGTCATTGTTTGAATGATCCTAGAACCAAGAAGTGTGAACTACATTGATCAAGAGGTTATGTTTTTGTTTTAAAATATTACTTTTACACAAGGGCACAGCTAACTAGAGCCGGAGAGTATTGCCAATAGTGTCCCACACTTGGCAAAATGACATGAGAGACGGGCAGAGCTGGCAGGGAGTATTAGGCTGAAGATCCGTATTACCGTAGAAGATTCAAACACACTTTAGGGTGAAAATATCAGTTTAAACACTAAATTAACAGTCTGCCAGGCAAGAAACTAGTACTTCAAAAAAGACAACAAACACACCACCATACAGGATATAACGGCTTTCCAAACTAGTTTTTAAAAAATTACAAACCCTTTTCCGTTCTTTCCTGTCCTTTTCATCTTTTTTCTCTCTTTCTCTGGATCTTTCCCTCGACTTGTCCAAATCTTTCTTGTCCATTTCTCTCTCCTTACTCTTGGACAGTGGTGGAGGAGTATGATTAAGGTAGAGCTGTTAAATTAAGGCAATATTACTAAAGATTATTAGTTTTCCAGTATCGGCATAACCTGCTTGACTGTTTATTTAATGAAAGACAACTGGTAGTTAGACCCAAAGTCAAAACTGGTCAGCTGTCTGGGTTACAAGAGGTGAAATAAAAGAACATGGCACAAATTATGCAAAGACTTCAATTCTTGGCCTTACAAAATTATTCATTTAAACTCAATCAGTTCATTCCTGCCTTAACTGAGACTCATTAGTAAATCTACAAGCGACAGTTCCTTTTATAGCTCTGTTGTGAAGATCTATAACCACTACCTCTACAGGAGTCCGTATGTGAAAGTGTCTGGGCTTTCTCTACTGTTAAGAAAAAAATACAAACCTCCACACAATCATGGAAATTTTAAACAGTTTTGCCATCCACTTAGGAGGCAACCGATGACAGCAAGCAAAAGTATAAAAACCTAGCCAGGACTTTACTAGTAAGTCTTTTCTGCCTCTACATATACCATGTAAACACTACCCTAAATTATTTTTATAAATGTAAAGGCTGCATACTCCCTACTTCTTAAAGCACTCCAATTTCTACCAAATAATCACAACTGACTGGGAAATTTGTCTTACTGGTTCTAATGGCTCAGAAAACCATTTGGCCAGCTGAGGATGATAAAACAACTCCCAAGACTGAAAAACGATGAATTCTTTCTCTGCCAAAAAGGCCCACAGGCAATAAACAGCCACAGATCAAAACTACACTACCTAAATAATTAAGAGATAATCTTAATAACTTATGCAAGTTGTAAACATGGAAATCTCGTATAATTTACTAGTATAACCTAGTGAATATGGAAATCTAGAAAACATTAAGTAATCAGATTCCTATCCTTACAGCATTTTTAACTGTGCTATAAGCTTATGTTCAATTTAAGACATTACAAGTCTTAGGCAGCAGTGTACAAAATATAACTCATTACAATAACTACGCAATCCTAGATATACCTTAGGAATGAAAAGAATAGTGAGTCAAAAGTCAAATAGTTTTACATGAGGAAATCTTTTGGTATTCAAAGGAATACATGGAAAAAAAGACAACCATCCATTTGAAAATTAAAGAAACACTTATTGAACACCACCAAATATTTTCAATTCAGTTGGTCAGAAATACTGCCATAGGAATGCAGAAGTAGATTCTTTAAAATGTCAGTGTTTAAAAGTTGATGATCAACTGAAATAGACAAAATGTTTATTAATAACAAAGAGTAAGAGAATGAAAAACAGTCATAAAAGTGCTTGTCCGAAAGGTGCTCTTGCTGGGTTAATCCCCTAAGCAACAGTTCAAGATTTTCTAATTGTGAGGTTTATTCATATCTTAAGTTAATATTACGTATGAAACTGATAAGACAAAAGAAATAATATATTCCTGCAATACTCAAAGATTTCTCTAAGGGAAGTATTCATTCTCCTGATAAAAGTAAAAAAAAGCGGGGGGGGGGGAGGGGAGTGTGATTACAAATAAGTACACACAAGCACACCCACGCACACACACACCCCCCTCCAAAGGAATAAAGTTTTTAATTGTGCCTAACTTGAATTCTGTATTGCAGGGAACTGAAAAACCAATACATTCTTAGTTTAGGAACACACCTAACCCTACTCCTTCTTCCTACCCTTCTAAGAATAGTTCTGATCACAATATTCTCTTTTCCACAACAACAGACAGTCTCTCATTGCCTGTGGAATAAAATGCATACTCCTTAGCTCAGGTATTTCCAAGCTCTTCGCAATCTCTGCACAATTATATCCTGCTATGGGCAAACTCAATACACTCTATGCTGTGGCTACCAGTGACTCCTTAACTCCCTGTCCATCCCAGCAGTTCTCTTGACCACAATGGCTGCTCACTTTGATCTTAATCTCTTAAAATCCTACTAACCTTCACAGAAAGCTCAAAAGCCATCAGCACTTCAATCATCCCTCAACTCTGCAACTCACTTGGTGGTGATCTCTTGATTATTCTGTATCAACGTTTTTTGTGACAAGTATTCCCTATTAATTTCATGTCACTTATGTTTGCCCATGACACAGTTTCCAGTATGGTAGGGGAGCTCATTAATGTGTCTTTTTCACTTTTACATACTTCCTAATGCCTTGTACACACCAAGTACTCAATACTTGTTTGCCAAACAAAATTAATGATTTGTTAAATTGATCTGCAGATAGCGCTGTTGGACTGTGCTTTTGATTTGCTTTTATTCTTGACATTGGGATCAATGGGTCCAAAAAACAATAGGACTGATTTTCACAATCTGTTAACACTGCCACACTGACTTTATTAAGGCTACCGTATATAAAGATGGCCTCACTTCTAGGCTTCCGTTTGATTATAAATCCTTGCTTTAAGATGAACAAAATTAAAACCTGAATTCTGTTTTGAGGATGGTTACTGCTGCCCTGCTAAATTATAGAGAAGCTTGGGTAAAGGAGGATGCTGCTTTTCACACTTTCTTCATCAAATACAGCTGCTAGGATTGCTAGGTGAAAACACAAGTGACCAAACTGGAAGTATGCCAATTGGAAATTGGGGGTGGAAGGTAAACAGACAGAAAAGATTTGCATATTAAGCTAGATTTTTCTCCCTTTAATCCACCTGAAAAGTCAAATCCATGTATTACTTTTACCATGGATTAGAAAGCAAAAATAGAAAGTAACTTTAAAAAAAAAAAAAAGAGGATCCCAGGGACAAAGCATAACTAAAAAATTAAACTAACACACAGAAACAATTTTATATGTACGGGTGACAACACGAAAGAAAGAGACACACGTTGCTCAAATCCTTGAAAAAGGAAAAGCTACCCAGAAACGGTGAGTTTATACAGATGGTCAATTTTAGAGATCAAAGTCAGGTAAAGTTGTTTTTCTAAGACATTCATATGCTACTGTACCTTCCTAGACATATAAGAAAAATGCAACATCAACTACTGTGCAGACCAGTTAACCTTTGAATGCTTTACCAAAGTCCAAAAGCATAAGAGTTCATTTCAAATATTTATTGAACACCTAATCACATCACCAAGTTACCATACCAAACACTAAGGATCTGAAAAGTGGTATGAGTCACCTGATTTTAAGTGCATTCAGATGCCATTTTCAAAAATTTTTGGTTGAATGTGGATAACTACTGAATTTTAAATACCCAGAAAATCACTATCTTTTTCTGAAGGGGGATAGGGAGATTGATTTGTAGTAGTATAATTTTAAAAACAAGGCAAACGCATTAACAGAATTAGGAACTCCTTTCAACTACTGTTGAAACGGGTGCTAAGAATCAAGGGACCATACATTTTTTTTTTTTTTTTTTTGCCATTTTTTTCATTGTAGTAGGAATACTTGAAGATCATCTTAATTTTAGTCCAAGTTCTGGTATGACAAGTTACACGCCACTGGGAAAGGATCAAGAACTTTTTTAGTCTCTTATTTGTCAAAAAGACACTACCCTCCTGTTCTATCTACCTCACAGCACTGTTATGAACATGAAATGAGATAACATGTTTATCTCACATGTTTTATTTTCAAAAGGCTTCTGCAAATGTAAGGAACCATCATTTTCATCGTTGATTAGAAAATCCAGTTAACTATCACAGCAGGTTTCAAACTGCTTTAAAGTATGTTTCAGGAAATAAATATTCACAAGGTAACACTGTTAACCAATGAATTTAAAATAGCCGACACCAAGGCACTGATGGTTAAGACTGATATACACAATCCCAAACTGGTTATGAAAACCAACTATACTGCAATACAATTTAGCCAATAAAAAGTTTTACCTTAAAAGCAAGCATTCACAGTACAGCTAATACTCTTTTGATTGATACAGTATACTCTAAAAACAATGCTACAGTTTCAGCACAAAGGCACACTGGCTAACCTAAACTATTAAAAAATGTGTGCTTATTTGCCCCATATCCACAGACATTTCATTATAAAGGTATATATCTAAAAGCAGTTAATAATGTCAACTGGCTTTGTTTCAAAATTTCGTTTTGTGTTGGTCCACCAGTAAGAAATAATACTTAGCAGGTATAAGAGGAGGCAAAGTGGAAAATCAAAGTGAAAGAGGGTACAAATATTATAATAAGTAGACAAAATAACATGAACAATGGACAATTCAACTACAATAATGAAATGAACTCTGCAGTAAGATACACAAACTACACATTATTTTTAGTAGAAGAATACTCAAGAAAGTAGAGTAATAGGCAAGAATTAATACTGACATGTAATTACACGCAACCATCAAGTTGAGTATTCCCCTCCAAGAGAATGATTAGTTTACATTAACCGTATTTCTTGATATTACGCTACAACTACCAAAAGGGTAGCTCGGCAGAGGCAATATAGAATTTTATGGATTGGAATGGGCTCAGTTTTTAGAACAGTTACATGAATGCATCAAATTTCTCTTCTGGCCTTTTGGGTTGTCCTAAAACGTCAGAAAACAACCTGACAGATTTGTTTTGAGAAATTAAGTAAGCCTACTCCCCAAAACAAACCAACAACCCCTTCCCCAAACCTTAAACGTATTTCCAGATCTTGAAACATAAAAGAATGCATAACACAGCAAGCAGAGAGATATTATGGAAGTGTTGCCACATTACGCGCATTTGGTAACAATCTCATTAAAAAGGACCGTTGTCATCCATTGTTTCAGTTTGTGGTAGTTATTTTTAAAGGTTATTCTACTAGCTTACTGAATTTACTAGGGTGAAGGTATCTACTAAATAAATGAAGTAAAGAATTTTTTTTGTTTTACTTAGGCATGATGATTTTAAAAGACTCAAACCTTTGCTGAAGACTCCTTGAGTTCGATGAGACTGTCCTGTAGAAAATGAATGGAGATGACAGGTGAGCTGGCATAGTTCTCAGAACCCAGAGGAACTTTGGGAAGTATGGCTGTAACCTGGAAATAAACCAGCTACTTCTTGTGAGGATAAATCTCATGATGTCAATTATAATATGAATATCAACAATAAAAAACAAAAGCAAAACCATGTAATGGAACTGTAATGTTAAAAAAATAACTAAATTATATGTACTCAATGTAATAACAAATAAAAATCTTTATCTGCTCATAATTTAAAAATAAGTGTCAATGCCACATTTTTCATAACACTGTACTTAAGCTATAAGTAATGTTAAGAGGCTTAAGAAAACAAAACATTTTTTTTCCCTCCATAGAAAGTCTAAAATAGTGGAGGTCACTGTGGAAGAACGTTATCTTACGTTTTCATAGTTTTTCTTTACTTGGGAGGTTTCAAATTTTACTTTACTTATGACTCTACTATAAATACAAGCATTTTTAAACCTAGCCCAAAAAACTCAGTGGCATTATATTAACAAGAAAACAACATGTATCGTCTAAAAGAGTAATCACTTTTTTGCAAAGTGCCTCTGGTGGTGAATCTCATGCCTCCCACAAAAAAAGCACTTAAGAAAAAAGAGAGAGAGAAAGAAAGGAAAGAAAGAAAGGAAATAATAAAAGCAAGGAGAAAAGAAAAGAATAAAAGAAAGGAGAAAAGAAAAGGAGGAAAGAAAGAAGGAAAGAAGGAAAGACAGAAAGAAAAGAAAAGAAAAGAAAAGAAAAGAAAAGAAAAGAAAAGAAAAGAAAAGAAAAGAAAAGAAAAGAAAAGAAAGAAAGAAAGAAAGAAAGAAAGAAAGAAAGAAAGAAAGAAAGAAAGAAAGAAATTACGGTATTCCACCACAGTGCTCTTGACGAAGAATTAGTTAACTTACAGTTTTAAAAGTTCAACGTACTGCAAATTCAAAGATTCCATGAAATTAGATGACTTTAGAATTAAAATTAAATATGGAGCAAGGAATGGCTACCCTGAGTCTTCAAGAAGGCTACACCCACGATTTTGTGCTGCAGTTGAATGCCTGGGGTTTCTCTTTGCTGGGTGGTAGGATTGGATGCCACATCTGCTTTTATCGTAACGCAAGGTTCAACTTGTTGGGAACCCAATGGGTATAAACAAACCTCCAAGGGAAGATACAACAGAAGCTGCATGCTCACTGAATATACACAACTACAGGAGAACTGATCACCAAGGAGACTTTAAAATGGAACTCCTTTCAAGACTCCTTCTTAGAAGGCACACATCGGTATGATGCTCATCAAGAAGCTTGATGAATTCAGAGGTATCTTGTTTATCCTGTATCATCCAGGAAGTCTTCACTGCTATATATTCTTCAATATTTATGCTGAAAAATAGGCTTCATTCTGCCGAAAAGATTCATTTGCTTGTAGCTACCATTGCGCTCCAAAAATGACTGCTTAAAGCAGTGAGGCACTTCTGGGTAAAATTTCTCTTGCACTTTGAAACACTACAAAATTAGTGCTAGGTCCTTGAAGTTTTAATATTTTTATAATAAAAATACTCAATAGGAAAAAATATCAGTCCACCAATATGTAAAAAATTCATTTTCTAATGCAATATAAAACCTCCAGTGGCTCCAGTGAATACTTGGCACAAGACTTGAAGGAAGTCAGGACACGTATTCCAACCAGGTGAGCCTAACATGGACGCTGCCTTCCTCAGGCTATACTAACCTTTACTGTTGAGGAATGCGATGGAGAAGGGTGGGTATCAATTTTGCGGCGTTTTTGTTCTGTTAGCACAAAAAGAAAAATGGTCACAGTAAGATTTCTACTTTTTTTCCAACCACTGAAGAAAAATCACCAACTTTTAAGGTCATCAAGTATTAGTTCCCCCGAGTAAAGTCCCTAGATAACTTGCCAGAACAAGAAAACAAGAACTAACTATTACACATTAACAAGAACCAAAAGTAAACAAATGTAAAGAAAGGCAAACTTGCCCCTTTCAGGCTCTGCAACATCTGATCGGGGAACAGGTGACTTCAAGGACCCAGAAACTGGTGTTTTTTCTCCTCCTTTAGCATTTTCCTTTGATTTCATTTCCTTTGCTATATCTCTTTCTCTGGATGGCTCCTTCTCTCTTTCCTTTTCTTGAGTCGATTTTGATTCTATGCTGGGGACAGTGGTTTTGAATTTCTCATCTTTAGCTTTTTCTTCCTTCTTGAATTTTTCTTTCTCTTTGTCAGACTTAGGTGTTCTTTCCTTCGTCTCTCTTGCTTTTTCATCTTTATTTGGCCGCTCTTCCTTCGGTTTTTCTTTACCATCTTTACCAAGTACCCTGGCCTCTGGAGTAGTAGCTGGAGTCTTTTCTTTTTTCTCTTTTTCTTTCTCTTTCCCTTTTTCTTTGTCATTTTCTTTAACAGCTTTGCTGCTTAAGAATAAAAACATGAGATTTTAAGACAGTCAAGAAACACACTCCATGTTATATAAACCATGAAGGGTTTCCTATGGACTTCAAAAATAACAGAACTAAGAGTAGCCCTTTGAAAACTAAACGACTTTAAGACAAATAAAAAGGAAGTACTTCTTTATCCAATAAATAATAAATGACCAAATTCATGAACAGCATATTAAAAAGAATGATTAAACTGATGGCAGGCCGTTTTCTGTATATGTTCATAACCTCTGAGGATTACAAGGTTAGCCAAAACTTATCCCACAAACCAACCAAGGGTGCTACTATCAGGAACTGGATTACTTGGCTGGATGGATCCCTGGTCTAAATCAGTGTAGGCTTCTTTTATGTTAATTATCCTTACCCAGCATGCCCATAGCAAGTACTCAATCCTAAAAGGTTTTTCTTTTAATTTTTTTTAATGTTTATTTATTGGGGGGGGGGGGGGGGGTGGGGAGGGAGAGAGCACAAGCGGGGGAAAGGCAGAGCGAGAGAGAGACACAGAATCCAAAGCAGGCTCCAGGCTCTGAGCTGTCAGCACAGAGCCTGATGCAGGGCTCAAACTCACAAACTACGAGATCATGACCTGAGCTGAAGTCAGACCCTTAACAGACTGAGCCACCCAGGCATCCCAATACTAAAATGTTTTTTTTTTTTAACTTCACTACCTACCTTCACCTGCGTAACTCAGCAGGGGAAACAGTGTCAGTCTTGGCATTATAGAAAACATATGGAGGATGGTTACGCACATCATCAAATTAGGGGTACTTAAAAAATTCAAAAGTCCAACATAAATGACTTTCATAGTATTCAACTACCACCCTCTTTCATTCATGGCTAATGAGATTAATCATGTAAGAATTCAGAACTGTGACATACAGCACAGCATTCCTACCTGTTAGAGCCACTGTTTCCATTGCTTGAATTCCCTTTTGGTGTGGCACTAGAAGCTTTATTAACAGCTTTCACACCACACTGAGATCTCTCCCTTGATTTATCTGAAAAAAAGGTAAGGTTTTATTTGACAAGTCCCTAATTGTAAATAAAGTACAATTTCACAGCAAAATGATTAGAGATGAATTCTAATTCATTCTTTCTAAAGAAACAAAGGGCTAATTACTTCTTGATAGTCTTGATAGTTACATACTCCTACCTAGGGAATAAAAAATAATACTAAGCCAGCATTTTACTTGTCACGTGATATAAAACACCTTAGTTTGTTCAAACGAAATGTATCACTTATAAACTTCTACAAATAAGCATACCAGTCTCCTCAGTACTGCTTTCGTCCGATTTGGATGCACTTCCTATCGACGAAGAAGAAGGCCCACCACCAGGCCCATTTTGTACACTGGCAACTGCATTCCTCGGAGGGGGGTCTTTGTGATGAAACTCATTTTCAGGTATCATGTATGACTTTCTACTTTTCAACTGCCCAGAGTAGCTGAAAGTCGCACAAAGTGTTTAAATATACAAATACAAATCAAAAAGCACAAACATGGAGTTTAAAAGAATAAAATTAGCAAATTATTCACCCTACTTGGTGCCAGAGAATAAAAAATATTAATTTTCAGTAAGTTCCTGAAGGTCTTTAGAGAGAGCCCCAGATGCTTTCTTAAAAATAAAAATGTAAACTGATCCTCAAACTGTCTTTTTTTCACTACTGAAGATCCAAATATCAACTGATGATAAAATTACATTTCCTCCAAACCAAGACATACTATATATGACTTTTGAAATTATCATCCAGTATAGACCGGAAGCTGATAATCAGAAGTGACAACTCTCACCAGCCTGTGGGAACATGATCGCATAATCTCCCATAATCTCCTGAAGTAAGGCAGAAGATAAACTTCAACACTGTAAAACATTTTAAAGTCTTCAGAATCCTTCTGTCATCTAGTCTCATAAATCACATTAAAGTATAATTGTGTTACCCCATAGCCAATGCATATAGATCTGGCCTCTTCTCTTTTTCTTCTTGGCAGATTTTATGCACTCTTCTTTCCAAAGCCTGACCCAGATTCAAAACTTTTGGGTACCAAGGAAGTATTTTAGTTAGCACAATCAAAATATTCCTGATGTGAGTATATTCGCCTGTTTCAAGGCAATGCACCGATGCCTACAACAAACATTTTAAGACCTATTATTATGAAAATATTAAGTATAAAGAGAAAAAAAAACCACCTTCAAGAAACACAATTTTTTTTTTTACCTTGGTTAGTTTGTAATGCCATTTATGCACAACATGTCGAAAATTTTCATAGTCTAATTGATCAGCTTTATTTCCACCATCAAATCCAGTTGCTCGTAATATAGTAAGGAATCCTGGATAATTTCCACATTCCTTAAAAAAAAAAAAAAAAAAAAAAACAGGCTGTTAAAGAAAAATTCTGCCCCCAAAATAGCGGGAACTGAAAACTTAAGAGGACTAGTTTAATGATTCCATGCAAAAACAAGATCTGAATGATAGGTAGTTTTCACAAAAATGTTAAGCTTATTTGATAGTATTAATTTGGCATGTCAGTTCGAGATATGACTTTTTTAAACAGAACTTTTTAATAATGAATGAATTATGCTTAAATTTTAAAAACTGTTTTACAACTCAATCTTAAACTCACAAAACTGAACAACCTAAAGATTACTGCGAGTGGTTGTTATACACAGGGGTAAAATGTTAGGGTGTTTATTAGCCATACCTTTTCATATGTGGCGCGATCACTGTGCCACCTGGTCACAGTCTCTAACATGCAGCAAAGAAATCGCCCATATCGACTAGCTTCATTTTCAGTACAGCTTGCAACTGTGTAAATTATATCAGAGAAAACCTACAGGAAAAATGTTTGAAAAATAAAAACAAGTCAATGTCAAAATTAGTCCAAAATGTTAAAAGGTTGTGTTACAGCAAATCATAATAAGCTAAACAGGTTAGTTTATATATCTTCCCCTTTTATATTCACAATTCCAGAAACCTTTAAAGATTTTTGGCTTTTGTGAGGAAATGGCACATTCATAAAGCAACAGCAACAACAAACTTTTATTTTAAAAAGCTGATATACAATGACAGAGGAAAAAACTGTAATTATTATTACAACATAACTTCTTCAACAAAGACTTAGCCATAGATATTACTGGGGTTAAGGGGACAGTAAGCAGAGGCGAGGTTCATAGAAACTAGAAAAAGGCAGCTGACATGCTGTGACACAGGTTACATTTTTAAACCATAAATGCAGTAATTTATTAAGAAAAAAGCCAGATGCAAAATTACATAAATGTGACCATACTGAAAAGCATCCCTGCTTTTATGTGTGTGCAAAGGTGTAAGCCGTTTTGTTGTTTTTTGAGGGGGTGAAGGTTAAGAACGAAGAAGAGAGTTCTACCTATTATTGACAAACGTATAAACCCATATTATGAGTTAACAGATTAACTAGGGGTGCTTATTACGTGTCAGGCACTATTCAAAGAGCTTGTGTGTAGTGACTCATTTAATCCTCACAATAATGTTCTGAAACAAGTACTATTACCCCATTTTACAGTAAGAAAACTGAGGCACAGAGAGGTTAAAAAAAACTTGCCAAAGATCATATAGCTAGAAAGTAGCAGAGCTAGGATTCAAGTTCAGGCACTTGGCTCTTGAGTTCATGCTTTTAACCACACACACAATAAATACCTCTATAGCTGATCATGTTTAGCTATCTTTGTGTGAGACTTTTTTTTTTTTAAAGGTTGCAATAAAAGGAACTTACTCGATCATAGCAAAGAAGTGTGGAAAAATTTGGAGTTTTCTGTTGATGTACCAATTCAACAAAACGAGCACAGTAAACAGCATCAATTGCTGAAAAAATACATCGAGGAAATATACACAGCTGTAGAAATTTTGTGATGGTCTCATTTTTGGTAGATTCTAAAAATAAGGGAAGAATATATTAAGTGGTAAACTTCTTCCTCAAGTGCCTCAAGGCCACTAAACATGACAACATATTAATTTTAGTGTAGAGAATGCTATAAAAAAACCACAAACTCTATAGTTTGTAACCAAAAGGTCATGCCTGGGATAAGACTTTCATTTTCACTCTGTGGACATTTTTCTATCTATAATTTCTCCAGAAATATGATTTCATCCAGAAAGGTTGAAGGATAAGCTGCCAATATTGTAGTTTATAATTACTTTCACCAGCAAACTAAATCAGTTCCTTCAGCGAACATGTGAGGTCGACTCTGCATTAATGAATCACCCAAGAACGGGATAGTGAACACTGAGTTGAAATACAAACATAACACACTTCAACACCTCTGAAGTCATAGAGGTTTGCTTTTGTAGTTTAGCAGGAGCAGGAATTTAACAAGTCCAACCACTCACTTGCTAAAAGCCAGTTGTCCTTCTCCAGTTTCAGTCTCTGTAGAACTCGCTGTACATGTTCCATCTGTTTCTTTTCTTCTTCAAGAAGCTTGTCCTGAAGGGCAGTACAACGCTCCTTCTCCTTTTTCTTTTTATTTGGAGGCTACAATGTAGAAGTTAGATACTTTTCTAACTACAGGAACATTACCTCCCTCTCTTTGAATTAAAAAATTCAAAAAGAGATAAATGCTGACACTTCATCTTCATTACTTCACAGGGGTATCGAGGAGTCCACCTGAGTGTGCTTTCACCACCATTCACCACCATTCACCAAATCCAAACTGTCGTCTTCCCATCAAAACAGGCTACCTTTCCAGCACTGGTACTTCTAGTCTGTGGCAGGGAGTCATCTTTGACTCTTCCTTCTTCACTCCAGCATCCCAAATGCTTATAAAGTCTCATGCATTCCCAATCCCTCAGTACTTCACAATGAATTGCCCAAAGTGCCACCTACCTGGTCTCCAGCCTAACACCAGCCCCTTCGCCCTAACAAACGCATCCTTCATACCACTGTCAAGAGTGCTTTTTCCAAAGTACCATTTTTACCATTATCACTTCCCTGCTGAGGAATCTAATACAGCCCTCCTTTTTATTAGTCTTCTTTCCTAACTTCCACTGCTCTACATAATCTGGCCCCATCCTAACCATTCGAATTGATCACTAAGCCCGTTCACTAGAATAAAAGTGGTCTCTTTAAACCTTAAATTACTTCGCACCTTTGCTGGAGCTCTCAAGTGGCCAATCTGCCTCCCTATTTCCAAACCTAATCCATCTTCAAAGCCTACCCAGCTTAAGACTCACCTCTTTCACAAAGCCTTCTGCTAAAAGAGTTCTCCTTTTGGGAACTCCTACTGCTCTTGTAATTGGAGTCACACAGATCATTTTAAGTTGCTAACATAGTCTTCGGTAAAAAAAAAAAAAAAAAAAAAAAAAAAAAAAAAAAAGGCAAACTCATAATACCTTTTGTATGATCATAACCTCCATGTATTCACCAAGCCCCTGCCCCCTCCCACTGAGAGGTCACCACTAACTCACTTAGAAAATATTATATAGCAGTAAGATCATAGCTTTAAGGAACTTGAGTTAATACAAAGTATGGGTAATGTTGAATTAATACCATGAAATTATTGTACCTGGGCTACTAGAACAAAAACCTACCATTTCCTGATTGTCATCAATTGCTTTCATCTGGACTTTAAGTTTATTGACTTCCCGTTCATAGCTGGTGTGTGGAACTGCAAGGTCATACATTGTCAATGACCAGAATGTGGCATAGAATTGAGGGCTGATGTCATCCCAGACTTTGGAAACATGTAAGGAGACCACTGCTTCATGGACAGGAGCCATCACCATTTCACACGATGTAATGTACTTGTGAACTTTATGTTGCTGTTTACTTCCTTTTTCTGATTTTTTAAGTTCATCATACTTCGACTGGAGATAAAATGTAAAAACAAACACAACACAATTTATAGCATTGACTTTCAAAGTATAAGAACCTATGCTCCCTTCTCAAGAATCAGAAGATGACCAGTCCAAACATTCTGATTTCTTACCAACATTTATTTTAAGATAAATCATCCCTGGAAGCTGTTCCAATCTTGTGTGCTCACTAGGAGCTTTTCAGCAGATTCTTATTAAACCTGACCTGTTAAGTAAAATAGCGTATGTGTGCCCACTCCACCATCCATGATCACCCACCCTACTCTCTCTTACTACTATATCAAAGACTGAACATGTAGGTTTTCCATTCCTGCTTTTAAGATCTTCAAGGGAACCCAGTAAATGGTCTTAACACCAGTAAAGAGGCAGAATGGAACTAGTAATAGCTAACCAGCACAGAATGTTTTATCACTACACATAGCCCCTACTGGCCGTTACAATTTGTCAATTAAGAATCTCGATCAACATTAAGAAAGGGTATGAGAGGGGCGCCTGGGTGGCTCGGTCGGTTAAGCGTCCAACTTCGGCTCAGGTCATGATCTCACGGTCTGTGAGTTCGAGCCCCGCGTCGGGCTCTGGGCTGACAGCTCAGAGCCAGGAGCCTGTTTCAGATTCTGTGTCTCCCTCTCTCTCTGCCCCTCCCCTGTTCACGCTCTGTCTCTCTCTGTCTCAAAAATAAATAAACGTTAAAAAAAAATTTAAAAAAAAAAAAAAAAAAAAAAAGAAAGGGTATGAGAAAGTTACTATAAGACTGCCAAGTAGGGTGCCTAAGTGTTCAGGTTTGGCAGTGAACGAGGGGATTCCCAGGATGCAAGAGTACCGTGCCAAAACTGGCAGTCCCAAGCAAACCAGGACGAGCTGGTCGCCCTGCTGGTAAGCTAAATAAGACTTTCTATGAAGGGATATGGTAGATTAGAGTTTAAAGCATGTGGGAACTGGCTCTGCAGCTTTTTTTAGGCCTGACTGGTTTATCCTAATTTTGGAGGAGGGTCAGAGGAAGGCCATACTCTTAATGGTAGGAGGAAAAGAAGCTGTTAGTACAATGGGAGGAACTACATATCAGTTCATAGGGTATAATACCAAAGGTCAAAAAAATAAGAAGAAGAATACAAAGTGTTGTTGCTACTGTCTCCTATCCTTCCGTCTCTTTAGGATGAAAATTTTGTTGGGATGAGGCATCATCCCTGAAGATGAACCTAACAGGAGATCTAAAACTCACTTCTTCTTTATGTTAAATAAAGAAGCATTTAAATCATCACAGTTTGTGCTGAACATGGAACCCAGAACCAGAAGGTCAGACATCAAAGGCTCCACTTCCAGGGCTGGACTGTGGATGGTAAGAGGCTCGGCTCCTTACAGTCCCACTGTCTTCCCTCCGGAGTGCCTCTCTACCCCAGGCTAACCGGACGGAAGACATACCAAGTACTTGGTTCCAGAGGGTAACTTAAGCAGCATCTTACAATTATGAGAATTACAATCAGAGAATCTTACAATTATTCTATAGGTGGAAGATTTACCTCCTGTTACCCCATTTTAGAGAACTACACAGGTGACAAAATTACAAAGAACATTACTTTTGAGAGAGAAGCCCCAATTACATCATAGACCCGAGAGAATAGCCAGGATAAGGAAGGGTCTTTCACCTCTGAGGCCAGGTCCTGTTGATGGTGACTAATATGAACCTATGTGAGGCGGAATGACATCTGCTGAGGTTCTAACAAAACGTAGGATAATCAGCGCTAAAACTATCTGTACAAGATAGCTTGGCTACCTGATTTGGGCAAGATCTAGAACATGAACTGGGGGAAAGCCTTTCTTTCATAACTGTGTTGCAAGGTGGGTCTCAACAATTAAAACTGAAAATTAAGTTATAGGCATGAGGGGGCAATGATGTGGTATGACAGCCCCCGTCTCCCCAGTCGTCTCGTTCTGAATATCACTACTATTGCTAGGCACCCACCTAGTCCCTATCTAGTTAAAAAGGAAAAAAAAAAAAAAAAAGGCTTGATGAGAAAAGACAGCTGTACTTCATATTTAACTAGGATGAAGATTTCCTCATCTGAAGTCAGTATAACTCCCTCTTCAAGCTTACACCTTCAGTCAAATAAAGAGGCATAACAGCTCTACATCTCAAGTCACTTGGGGCACTAAATCCATGACTAGAACTGATATCCACAGTTATTGCTATACTTCTAACGACTGTTGAAAAAGCTCCTGTTGGCCCAGTAACCTGAACAGTGTTTGGTCGGCTAAATCACTCCCATGAGGGCCCGATGGTAGTCCATTTACGGAAGGGACCCAGCAGTCCCCCAACGTTCACACCCTCTCCTCGAAGTTTCTTCAAGGGAGGTCCTCACCCAAGAAGCAAACGCAAGGCTCCTCTACGGAAATCTGGATGTCCATCTAGCGCAACCAAAGTTTCCAAAGAACTCCCTTTCCAATGTGGTCTGTCAGTAACAGACTTATCCCTGACTTGGCTGTACTGTCACCTCTATATGGCCCTTTGTTTTCTTCTGCAACCCTGACGGGGAAATGACATTTCTCAGTTTAGAATTTGTATCTCTTAAATGACAAAGACATAATATTTTACACAGGCTACAGAAGAGGTAGCTATTGGTAGGAATGACCTGCTCCATTTTCTGACCTGGAAAAGTTCAGCCAACCTCAGGCAAGCAGGTGTTCCTGTTTGCTAGGGTTCAATATCGCTGATTAGTGTGTTCACTTCTCAGTATAGCACAGGGCAGGTCAGAATTCCTGAGATGAAGCAATTCTCCCACCTCAGTCCTTCAAGAAATCAGGTCCCCTGGTGCATAGCTGAGACTGACCTACTGCAGGATGGGGCAACAACACAAGACATAACTATGCAAAAAGAGCATACAATTTCCTGGATTGAGAGATTCTAAAGGGAAAAAAGAGGCCTAATCCTACCCCTTGTCCCCCTTTCCCTTCAGAGAAGATAGCAGAAATGGCAACAGTATTGTTGCATAATGCTGAAAGTGATAATTAAATCAATTAACAGTTGTTAGAGGGAAGTGTGACACCGCACCAGTTGATATGTAAACACTAACAGCTGATGGTTGATTAAATGATCAATTAGACCCCAAATTTCTCAGCATCTTTTCTCCACACCTATACTACACAATTCTGTGTTTCTACTGGGAACAAAGAAGGATCCTAGTTTAAAAGAAAGGACAGAGATCTTCCCCAAAATCTGGAGTGAAAAGCCTTACCCAGTACAGACAACAACAAATAAACAGAAGGGCCAGAATTCAAGCCTACGCAAAGATGAAGACTACACTGGGGCTCCAGTCAGAGTGGAGAAGTACCACGGTTTCCAAACAGAGGGCTGACCATGGTCCGAAGGGAAAGGAAAAGCCCATTCCCCTTCCAGGTCACTGCTTTGCAGGCAAGAGTCCAGGTGGCAGAGAGAGAAAAGGAGGGAGGGCAGTGTCCTCTTCCCCCAACATCCTTACAGTCGCTAGTGGGATACTCTGCTTGGGAAGGCTCTGGTTTGCTTTTGTCGTTTTTTCTTTTTAGTCGTCTCATTTAGAGGGGAGAGAAAGAAAACAAGAACCATGAATGTCCCTTTCTGAGAAGTTACACAGCACAAACTACAAGAGTTTTTAGAGTGTTTGGGGTGGTTAAGTCTTTCTGTCAGTCTCTTTATTTCTCTCAAGGCAGTACGAACAGCAAGTCAACCATCTGACAGGGATATTGTCAACTGAAGAAATAGTACCCTCTGTATTCCATGGGAGTATTCCGCAGAATGACATTACCATATTTTCCTGCATCAGAATCAACCAGTGCTTATTAAAAAACAAAAACAAAACAAATTCCCAGGTACTATGCAAGTCACTAAATTAGAATCTGGGGACACAGGACGAGTTTCTAGGATGCTTCATTGGTGACGCTCATCTACACTAATGTTTGAGCACTATTGTTAGCTCTAAAGGGCCCATATGACATCAACCTGGACAACTGGGGGTACAGTAACAGTAAAATTATGGCACCAGTGAGACTTACATTTAGAGGGAGCATTTTCATCATACACCTCTCAGAGATGAACGTTAACAAAAGAATAACTCTCCAAGGGGCACCTGAGTGGCTCAGTTGGGTTGAGCATCTGACTCTTGGATTTGGCTCAGGTCATAATCTCATGGTTTATAGGATCGAGCCCAGCACTGGGCTCTGTGCTGACAGTGTGGAGCCTGTTTGGGATTTTCTCTCACCTCTCTCTCTGCCCCTCCCCCCTCTGTACTCAGTCTCTGTCTCTCTCAAAAGAAATAAACTTAAAAAAATGTCTCCAAGAGACATGTAATCTATATCTATTTCAAACTAAAACACATTTATAGTTAAGAACTACTTTGGAATCATTCTTGAATGGCAGCAAAGACACTTACACTTACCGAAATGTGGTGTGCATACATTGGCCTAGACAGGAAAAATGCTGCATCATGGGGTGTATGAAATTCGTTACAGAGCACATCAATTGAAGGCACTCGCTTTATATAATCTTCTGTGCTTAGATTAGATGCTAAAAACCCACCAAACTGCACCAGGGTATCATGACACTAAATTTAAAAAATAAGACAAAAAACACAAATGTGCTACCACTTTACACAACCGACATAAACATTTTCCAAAATGATTACGATATGTCATTTTAACAATATTTTGATTAACAATAAAGAATTCAAATTTTACAACTTAGAAGAACTTTAAAGACAATCTATAAACATCATCATGTAATCATATTATCACAAAAGATACCAAGGCCCTGAAAAGTTCATCAATCTAAGGCTTTAATGTTCAACCAGGTCTCAAGTTCCAAGCTATTATTTCATCACTTTTAGTAGAATATACTTCCCCTACATCACATAAAACAACGGTTTTACGTATACAGAATTTCCCTGCCCTTAAAAAAGGAAAACTTCATTTATAAAATATATGTGATCTCTTTTTTTCCCTTGTAATACAGTTGGTGGTAAACACATCTTGTAGGCTAATCACAGGTTTTGGTGCCTAATATTTACAGAAATATTTTATAAACATCACATCTACTTTGTTCTGACTGAATTTCCAGATTTCCAGAGATCGGGAAAAGATATGAGAGCAAATAACTTGAAGTTAACTACTTAAATTGAAAATCTTATACATATGATTACATTTCCTAGAGCCTTCTCTTAAATACCATAATTTGCACAGAAATACGCCCTAGTTCAAGAATGCCTATTTTACATTAGAGCTGTTTCACACTCATATGATGTGCAAATGACATTTTAAAAATTATATCGCATTCTGGGGCGTCTGGGTGGCTCAGTCAGTTATGCATCTGACTCTTGATTTTGGCTCAGGTCATGATCTCACAGTTCCTGAGACTGAGCCCTGCGTTGGGCTCTGTGCTGACAGCGCAGAGCCTGCTTAGGGTTCTCTCTCCCTCTCTCTTTGTCTGTCCCCTGCGCGTGCTCTCTCTCAAAATAAACATTTAAAAACAAAAAATAAATAAATAAATGAAAATTATACCACATTCCATATTTTCCACTATCAGGATGAAAAAGAAATCCACACAAGCACAAAAGCCACTTTAACTTGCCTGATCATAGAGTTTTCCCACAAGTTTCAAATGTTTCTCTCCACCTTCCTGGAAGATTACCCCATTCCTCTGCTGAGCCATAAGCAAACAGAGAGGAAGAGCAAGATCATGGTCCAATAGTGCATCTTTTAATCTCTGGGAGGATTTTTTAGTGTTTCTGATCTGGCCAAAATAACCACCCTGCACAAGAGAAGACATAAATTTACCAGCGCATAGTATGTAACACATGCTATCTGATTTAAAAAAGACACAGAAGAGGATCAGTTACAATCCTGAAGATTAAAAACTTATTCTACGTTCCTTTCCTCTCTTCACAAATTTATTTTAGTGACACAATTGCTGATTACAGTCGCCAGTTTAAAGATTCAACAACAGAGTGATGATGTTCAGATTAACACCAGTTAGGATATCAAGGACCACAGAACACTTGGTATTTACTTCCCTTACAGACGCACTGCTGTCTTTTATACTTTGTTTCAGCTGTTTGAAAGGGCTTAAATAACTAGTAGATCACAGTTTTCAAAAGGGAGATGAGGACAGTCACGAGAGGAGGGTTGTGCATGGCTTTGACATTTGGCTTCATGTACTTACGCGTTGTTTGGATTCTTTAGTATGAGCATGCATCTATTTTGAACTTAAAAAGTCCATAAAAAAACTAGCAACTCTCACCTCAGCTTTTAGTTGCTCTCCACCAGTCATGGCCTCTAGTTGCTCCATCGTCATTTCCTCTGTTATTTCTATTCCTGCCATTTTTTGTACCACTTCTTTCAATATAAGCAGGTCAAAACTATTTGGAAAAAATAAGAAACAGTCTAGAGTTGAAACTTCAAACATAAAAGTTACAATATATTATAATTAACATGCTGAGAATCCCTAAATTGCTTGTATGTAAATATGGAGCGGAAAGGGGCTAATGTGGTTTTTAAGGAAAAACTGCATTCCTGGAACTATACTGAACAATATTTGAGACATGTAATATGTTTGCTTTAACATTTTCCTGGGAATAATTTCAAACATACAGACAGTACGTAAAGATAAAAAATAGCACAAAGCACTGCCATATACCCTTTACCCTGACTTCACCTATTAACATTTGGACTCCTGTTCTCTTTATCGTTTGTGTTTTCTCTCCCTCTACACACACGCGCACACACGCACACACACAATTTTTTCAAACCATTTGAGAGTAACTTACTTAGTAAGTAACATCACTTTTAAGGGCACATTTTACCCCTAAAATTCCTAAGAATGTATTTCCAAGAATATAATTATTCTCTTACATAACCACAGCATAGTTATCAACTTTAGTAAATCTAACACTGATTCAATACTTTAATCTATAGTTCATCTTTTATTTTTTATCACTTGGCCCAAAAGCCCTTCATAGCATTTTTAAATGTTTTTTATTTATTTTTTAACTCAAGTATAATTAACATACAGTTTATGTCAGTTTTACTCATACAGTGATTCAACAATGCTATACATTACTCAGTGCTCATCATGGTAAGTGTACTCTTAATCCCCTTCACTTCTTCACAGCATTTTTTTATCCTCCAGTACAAGGTGGCCAATATATATATTTGACGGTATAGAGCCATCTCTCTAAACAATCACACACACTTGGAAGGAATGGAGGGAGTGAGGGATAGGAGAAAGAAAAAAAAGGAAGGGAACGAAGTTCCAAGTTGCAGTGTATGAGCCTAAGATGACAGCCTTAAAAACATTTGTTATTGTGCCAACAGTTACTCATTTTAATTCTCAAAGCTTAGGACTATCAATGGAAATAACAACATATGACTTTCAAGATCCTCTTTAATTAGTTAAGTAATGAAGATTAAGTGGAAACCTTCTTTCCTACAAAACAAATACAGACGTGTTCCCAAACGTAAAGCTAGACATACGCAAGACACAAGTTAAAAATAGATAAAAGGCAGTGTTTGAAGATTCTTATTGAGTGCTTACTCTCTCAACTTGTCTTGCCTTCCCTAAACATAGGTTTTGAAAACAAGAGAGCCCTCCGGGCAAATTAGTATGCAACAAGTACCAACGAAATATTTTAATTTTTCTTTAAACTATCTTTTAATTAAAAACTATATTCACAGTACAGAAAACTGAGCTATAGACTTAAAAATAACATTACATTCTCCTGGCCCATAGACACAGAAGAGTAAAATGTATAGGAATGGTGGACAGATGCACAGAGTGTGATGTGCTGATAAAATCCTAAAATCTAATTATTTTTTTCAGTGTTCTCTAATCCAAAATAAGAATCTGTCAAGAATTACTTAGGTAA
This sequence comes from Neofelis nebulosa, assembly GCF_028018385.1. Taxonomy (NCBI): domain Eukaryota; kingdom Metazoa; phylum Chordata; class Mammalia; order Carnivora; family Felidae; genus Neofelis; species Neofelis nebulosa. Next base: position 101,493,239 of record NC_080800.1, read on the forward strand.
TACTTGTGTGGAACAGCAGATAGCTTTAAAACTTTTGTTTGCTTTCTACCAGAAAGTTTTCAGGAACAATTTCCAGTTCTTCGAGTCTAGTCCGTCTACTGCTGAGGAAGTTTAAGATACACACTAATTCCAACTCTAAGCAGTGATATGGGTCCAGAATAAAACAATAAAATTCAGTATTTATAAAGAAAAGAGAACGTTATCCAAAAGGTATGCAAGCTGTACGTAATCTCTGAAGTCCATATTTTTTTAAAAAATTGTTTCAAAAATACTATATACACCCTCAAAATAAACATGTTCCTACCATATGCTTAATGTAAAGTTCAATTACTGTCCAGCAGCATAATCAATAATGTAATATGTCTTGTCATAAGAAGATTTACAATATACCATATTAACTAACCACTTATTCAAGAGCCTAATAGGTAGTCAAAATGAATTGTCTTTTTAATGAATTATATATATGGCCAAATATTACATTTGTGTAAAAAAGTATTTATGTATGAAATTACAATTTCTTTTAATTAAAGAATTCCATATATATAAGTGAGCAACTATTCTACTTAAGCCTACAACCAACAGTTTTTCAGGACAATAGCAATCTCAATATCCCAATACCACCAGAAGTACTCTAATTACTGAATTTCATTTACATATAATTTGCTATGAATACCTTTTGCCTGCCTTTAGCTGATTAGCCACATATTGAAGAAGACCAGCAAGATCAATTGGATATTTACGAAAAACTGCACCACAGAAACTAGCCAGACCTATATGAAATAAAAAAATAGGGCTTTTAAAAAACAGTTCATAAAACAAAAAACAAAAACAAAAACAAAAAAAAAAAAACACAATATTAAGTGCCATTTCTCAACTAACTCAATCTCTAAAACAAAATGAGCTAGGAATACTTGTATTGCTGATGCCATTGAATGGAGTTTTAGAATTAATAACAGCTAATATTTCTTGAGCATACATATGCAAAGCACTGTACTAAGTACTTTAATGTTAATTATCTCATTTAATTTTTGCAATAATCATCTCAGGTTGTTATCAACCTATCAATAAGGAACATGTCACATAGTTGGTATGAGGTAGCACAATGATTCAAACCTATACGACCTGATTCCAGAGCCTGTTGGGCCACAACAATTAATCAGGCCACAACAAAATCTTGCAGATCACTCAGTAAATTTGAATGATCAACAAAACACCTGCCTCTCAAATGTTTGAGTCACACACAAAAAACCTCTTTTTATCTAGAAACATGCTACTAGTTGTGGAGAGGCAAGCAAACAGGTAAAGCATTGCCAGACCAAGAAGCAAACAAACGACCAATTTTTACCAATAGTCCTTATCACATCATGAGTAAGGAGAAAAACCCCAGTCAAGACAAGAAGAGGAGATCCCGGTAAAAATCAAGTGATCTGTAGCCTTTTCAACAATTATTTGCTGAGCATCTAAAGGATAATGGACAAAACACAAGTCCTGCCCTCAAGGAGCTTACAGTCTAATGAGGGATACAGAAAAGTGAACTGTCATAACTATGATGAGTAAAAGGTTCCATGGGAATACAGAAACAGAGCACCTAATTCTGACCTTTGGGTAGGAACATTAATAGGGAAAGCCTTCTGAAGAAAAGTGACCTCTAAGCTGAAATCTAATGAATAAGTAGAAGACGTGGTGGAGGAAATGAGGCTGCAGCATGGAAGGGTATTCCAAGTAGAGGCAATTAACACGTGCAAAAAAGGCCATGGAAAGTACCAGTTCAGTATTAATGGAACCTAGAACATTGGGGAGGGGCAAAAGATGAGGCTAATACACTGAGTAAGGACTTGATTCCAAAAGAACTTACTTACATGACTTAATCCAGATTTCAGACTTTAAAGGGCAATGGGGAGCTACTACAAGATTCAGCTATCAAACGTGATAGGTTGAAAGAAAAGGGAACTCACTGCTAGAAATCAAAAGCATAAGAAATTAAAAAAAAAAGTAGTGTTTTTTGTTAACAAACAAGTTTTTGTTCTTTTAAGATGACTGAAACGTCAGGATAGAGAGAAAAGACAATAGTTCCTTTAAGATTAATTCCACTGAAATAATAGAAGGGAATTTTCATCTCCCCAGGAATGCTTGCACAAATTCGATCATAGCCAATACTGGACTCTTGAGTTGGAAAATGAATAAGTACTATATGAACTTCCTTACGCAGCCAAAGACTTGGACGTCCAGCTTGAGAACAAGCCAAGTGGCTAAGTATTCTCAGCACCTCTTGACAAACAGGCTCTTAGCATGGGTAATAGAATATATAACATGGCAATTGCAACAGATGGAAATTTCATCCTTGGAAAAATAAAAATACTTACTCTGAAGCCAGCTTGAGATGGTTGTGTCGTCATGTTTCATTCTCTCCTTTTCCGGATTAGCTAAAGCTTCGATGATACAATCTTTCATACATTAAGGAAACATTTTAGGTCACTACAATCTCTAATAAAGCCCCTTAAAACAACAAAATACCACACCTTGGAAAACAATTGTTAGCTTCAAGTTATTATAAATCATTGAAAATTACACTCCATGTAGTACCAACTTTTCTTCTTTAGCCACTTTTCCATCTTTCAGCAAGCAAGACAGATTTCACCTGTATCACGATGTTTAGTAAACATAACATTGTTCTCTCCCTATATACAACATCGACACGTATACACAAACTCCTGGCTGGCCAACCTTCAGATCAGCCACCTGAATCAACCTCATATGCCTACTAATGGAACTTACAATGAAAAAAAATAATGAAACTAAAATGTTCACCATTAAGGTCTATGAAATGTGAAATCTATGTGTTAGTTCACTTGAAAGGATACAGGCCAAAACATCATAATTCAATGAAGTCAGGTATTTCAGTGAATCTACTACAGGTGTTATTAAGTTATCATACTTCTGTATTTGTGATAAGATCTGGAAGATAAGAGCAAAGAATAGATGGCACTAACTCATCAAAAGAGGCGTTCTGTGCTAAATTATGGCTATATTTGTTAAGAAACCATGCTTAAAAATAAAGTAGCTTCTATTTTGTATTTACATAAGATCTATTCCGTTTCTTTAGAAAATATTTTCATAAGCTACATTTTCCAATTAGGAAACAATTCCAGGAATAACTTGAATTTCGGAATGATAAATGCCAAATGTCTTTTAGAAATCTCTTTCTAAATATGAAAGTGCTATGCTTGAATGAAATGCTATTCAAATGTTTCTAACAACTAAAATCATATATAATGCATCTCTTTATTAATATTTCTCTAAATCAACATATGGTAAATAAGACAGTATTAGATTATTTATAACAGTAGCATTGTTATATATTACCAAAAAATTAGATCAATGTGTTAAATATATTCTATGCTGTTTTGGTTTTAGATTATATGATGTCTCGTTTACTAAAGATTTTTTTTCCCCTAAAACTACCATTTTTAAAACCTCATCATTCCATTTCCACTTGTCCTGATTTAAAGATAACAAAAAGAAATATCCCTTAAAACAATATTAACCTCAAAACATACATAATCAAACAAAATGGTTGGATTGCTGTGGCTCAATTTCCCAATTTGTCTTCCAGAAGGCTTCACATTTTCCTTGGTTAGACGCCTACAAGAGGAGAAAAAGGTGGCACGGATCATCTTAATTAAGTCATTTCCCTCACAATGTTGACAGCTTTGTTTTATCATAAAAACAAAAACAAAAGAAAAAACAGGTATTTCCCAAGTATCTAAAATGGATCTACGTAAACAACCAAATTCTTCATATACTTTACTGTAGGCCTTAGGCTATTTTGATTAGGCATTCTACCAAAGGACATTAAGATTTTATATTGATGCTTAACATTTGTAATATACACATTTCCATTTTACAGTAAGTCTAATAAGCAAAAACTCCTAATGTACTCTACGAGCACATAAAACTCTTGTAGCAAATCAGAATTATTTTAGATTTAGATGGGCTCATTTATCAGCTTAGGGATTAAAATACAAAATTTAGTGTAATGCAATGAATACCTCATACCATCTGTCTCAGTTACCCTAATAGAGTAATAGCTAATGCCGCATTCCTTGATATAGGAAGTTCTCTGGTTTTCATGTAAATAATTTTTGAAAGGAAACCATTTCTGAAAGATCAATTCTACTCCTTTTCTTCCTCTTTAATTCTTCCTCTGCTCAGTATTCTTTTACTAACATTCTGGAAAACTTACATCTATGAAATGCTTACAGTTCAAAATTATTACACAGCATCTTAAATTCTTCTAACATTACATAATACATCTACAAACTTAAAGGGGCACCTGGTGGCTCAGTGGTTAAGCAGCCGACTCTTGATTTCGGCTCAGGTCATGATCTCACGGTCCTGGGATCGAGCCCCATGTTGGGCCGTGTGCTGAGTGTGAAGACTGCTTTGGATTCTCTCTCTCCTCCCTCCTTCCCTCCCTCCCTCCCTCCCTCTCTCTCTCTCTCTCTGCCCCTCCCCTGTTTGTGCTCTCTCTCCTCTCTCTCAAAATAAATAAATAAACTTTAAAAACAAATCTAGGAACTTAAAAAGCTGACAACTCAAAGCTTTCTAGAATGAAAATACAATATGAAGAAGCAAATAATGAATTCAGTTGATAGTTCAAAGAATGAACAATTCTGGAAGTAACAAACTTAAGAAGTTTCTTATGACAAAACTGACCCATCAATCAAAATTATTTCATCATCAACTGCTTCCCTTTCCCATTCTCCATGGCCCAGTTTCCCTTTTCCCCCACAGAAGAGAGATCTATCAAGTTTTAAACTTTGGCTATACTCTGCTCCACCTTCAAACTTACTACCACCTGTCCTTACTTCTGAGCCTACTATTTCAAGTGGTCATCCTACTGCCAAAGCAAACCCTTCTTCTCTATACTTTTTATCCCATTCCCTTCTGCCTCCACCCTGGAGAGAAAAAAAATAAAAATAAAAATAAAAATAATAAAAGGAATAGATTCTTGATTTTGTCTCCCCTTCAAGCTACCACGCACGGCGTGTGGCATATGGAACACAATCGGTGAGCATTTGTGGAATGAATTACTGAATGCCTTACAGAAAATTCATTTTTTAAACAGTAATCAAAATTTGTGAAATTCTGCAAGTAATAAATTAATATGTTCCCTTCCCAACATACAAACTTCAATCAATACCAAAATCATATTGTTCAAGCCTGGTGAAATAGTTACAACTAACAAATACAACAAAAACCCAAGTACATTAAAAATTCTACACATATCCTTCTGTGGTAAATATTTTTATTAATCAATTCATTCTTATTAATGTCTTCTATGACAGGCAAAGAGCTAAGCACTAGGAATACAAGGATGAATAATAGCTCCTGCTCTCAAGCTTAGTCCAGTTGGGGAGACAGAGTCAACCTATTTTTTACATTTTACATTCTCTAACAAGTACAGCAAATTACAGAACAGTACTAATTATATGCTATCAATAGTACAAAAAGGGAGAACAGTATCTTTGTATTCACCTGTATACACATAAAAATATCTGGAAGAATAAATAAGAAAGTAAACAGTGGCTCCTTTTTTCCTTTTAGGAGGACTGAGTGGATGGGGGGTAGGGTGTGAGACTTCTTACTATCTACCTTTTTGTATTTATTGAAATTTAAACAATGTGCATGTATAAACTATTCAGAAGATTAGATAATTATATAAAAGACAAATAATCCTAGCAATGTATCTCAGTGGTATGATAGCATCACATGCATATGGGACAGTGGTGGTGCAAATAAAGAATAGTCGATTGTGCTTGGCAGTATGTGCTACAGAAGCCTTCATGAGATGGTTAACACTGGAGCCCACCCTCCAAGGATGAGGTCACCAGTTAGGGAGGAAAAAGAGGTAAGGGAAAACCTGTACCAACAAAAGAAACGAAAAACATACGCCAAGATAAAGAGGACCACAGCACACTGAGGGAAACTTAACTGGACTCAGTACGGTTGGAGGTAGAATTGGCAGGGAAAGAGGTTGGAAATGGGGAGGGACAGATCACAAAAGATGTCTCACATCACCACACCATAAAGGTTGACACATCGTAATCTGCAGGCAATGGTTAGTCACCAAGGGATCTTGAAGAAACAATAAATACAAGGCACCATAATACTCCAGATAAAAGAAATGAGTTATAGTGGCAGTACAGAGTGGAAGAGACAGATTCAAGAGATTTGGTAAGATCTAACATACAGTTGACCCTTGAACAACATGGAGATTAGGGGCAATAACCCCCAACAGTTGAAAATCTGTGTATAATTTTTAACTCCCCCAAACCTTAACTATGAATAACAGCCTACTGTTGACCAGAAGCCTTACCAATATAACATAAAGAGCCGATTAACACATATTCTCTGTATGTATTACACACTGTATTCTTACAATAAACTAAAGAAAACGCTATTAAGAAAATCATAAGGGAAACAATTACAGTACTGTATCGTATTTATCAATACTGTTAAGTTTACATCATCTATTTACAAGGTGAACAGTCTGTCAGTACCTACATCAGTATTATCTTATATGATATAAAACACTGTAGATGTAGGTACTAACACTAGACATCAAAAATGAAAAGATAATGTGGAAAAGAAATTCATATTCATTCACAGGTATAATGATTCATACACTGATAATGAAACAGCAGCAATATGATTGGTTTTAGGACAGCCTAGTATAATCGATACAATTGCTTCGTGGTAGCCTAGCCTATAGACTAATGAATGAATCGTTATAAAATTTTAATGGCATATAGCATTACACTCATATTCATAATACAGTATTGGAAACACTGTTACATTTATTTAGAAAACCACTTACCTGTGATGATAGGCTGATAGGCAGTTTGTCCAATTACAAGAGAAAGGCATACTACAGTAATAACAATTCTTTGAAAGCAAAGTTGTAAACCAGTAAGAAAACGAACACATTATTAATGTTGTTAAATATCATTCACCGAATGCCTACGTAAGGACAGCCTATCCACTTCCATACAAGTCTCGCACACAATGTCCTACATGATGAGGACAGAAAAACATCTCTTATAGTTCTTCCCACAGGGTTAGATTTTCATACAGAGACACACACAAACACAACAGGTAAGTTTCTTAACTGTATCACAGGATGCTTATTAGTGGAAGTGGATCATCATGAAGTCTTCATTCTCGCTGCCTTCACACTGAGTAGGCCGAAGAGGAGGAGAAAGAGGAATGGTTGCCGTTCTTGCTGTCTCAGGGATGGCAGGGTGGAAGAGGCGGAGGAGGTGGAAGGGAGGCAGCTGAGGCAGGCACACTCAGTGTTACTTTATGGAAGTACATGGTAATTTGCCTGACTTTTTTGCTTTTCCACTTTAAAAATGTTTCAATGTGATACCCATTCTTCTCCCACTATTTGCTTTAGGTTCAGTGCCCATATCATAGAAGGGTCCATGTCATAAGAGAAGTCAGAAGCAGTCCTGAATAATCAGAACCTTCTGCCAGACTGTCTAAGGTCAATCTGTTTTCTGTCACTGCTTCTTCTACATCTTTTTCTTCATCTTGCATTCATTCAGAAGCACTCGTCTCCATCAAGTCATCTGCTATGTGGAGTCTAATAGCTCTTGAATTTCTGAAAAATCCAGATCTTGAAACCATTTACTCCCAACCTTTTTTGCCATATCCACAATCTCTTTCATGATTTCCTTGACTGGTTCTGTCACAAATCCTGTGAAGTCATATACAACATCTGGACACAGTTCCCTCCCTCCCCCATCAGAATTCATTATTTTGGGCTTGATAGCTTTTACAGCTTTTCTGCAACAATCATGGCATCTTCAATGGTGTAACTAATTCTTCCAGAATTTCATAATGTTCTCTCTATTGGGGTTCTCTTTCATAGTGTTCACAATCCTTTCCATAAAGTACTGTGTGTAATGAGTCTTAAAGGTCCTTATGACCCTCTGATTTAGAGGCTGAACTAGAGACACTGTGTTTGAGGGCAAGTAGACCATTTTGGCACCTCTGGTGTTGAATTCATGGGGTTCTGGGCGGCCAAGGGCACTGTCCAATATGAAAAGACCTTTAAATTTTTTTATTATTATTTATTTTTGAGAGAGAGAGAGAGAGAGAGAGAGAGAGAGAGAGAGAGAGAGAACGAGAACGAGAACTAACAGGGGAGGGGCAGAGAGAGAGGGAGACACAGAATCTGAAGCAGGCTCCAGGCTCTGCGCTGACAGCAGAGAGCCGGATGCAGGGCTTGAAACCATGAACTGTGAGATCATGACCCAAGCCGAAGTCAGATGCCCAACCAACTGAGCCATCCAGGCACCCCTATTAAAAGAACTTTAAAAGTCAGTCTTACTGCAAGGTATTTCCCAACTTCTGGGACAAAGCCCTGATCAATTGAATCAACTGAACCAGTTGATCTGAATCAATTGATTGATTCAACCAATCAACTGAAAAGATTGGATTGATTCAATCCAGAAAAAGAGGTTCTTGTTGTCCAGGCCTTCTTGTTGTACAACCAAAAGACTGGCACTTGATGTTTATCTTTTCCCTTCGAGGCTCAAGTGCTAGCAGCTTTATAGATAAGGGCACTCTAGATCATAAACCTAACTGCATTTGCACAAAACAGTAGAGTTAGCCTATCACTTCCTGCCTTGAATCCTGGTACTTGCGCCTCTTCCTTAAGGTCTTTTGTGGCTTTATTTTCCAGAATAGGGTAACTTTTGTCTGCATTAAAAATCTGTTCAGGGGTCGCCTGGGTGGTTCAGTCAGTTAAGCATCCAACTTCAGCTCAGGTCATGATCTCGTGGTTTGTGAGTTCAAGCCCCGCATTGGGCTCTGAACTGCTGACAGTTCAGAGCCTGGAGCCTGCTTTGGATTCTGTGTCTCCCTCTATCTCTGCCTCTCCCTTGCTCATGCTCGCTCGCTCTCAAAGATAAACAAACATTAAAAAGTTAAAAAAAAAAACCTGTTTAGGCAAATATCCCTTCTCCATGATTTTTTTTTTTTTTTGAGTTTAACTTTATTTATTTTTTGAGAGAGAACTAGAGAGCAAATGGGGAAGGGGCAGAGGGAAAGGGAGGATCCACACTGTCAGCACAGAGCCCCATGCGGGGCTCAAACTCACGAACAATGATATCATGACCTGAGCCGAAGTCAAGAGTCAGACGCTTAACTAACTGAGCCACCCAGGTGTCCCTCAGTGATTTTCTTAAAGGCGTCTGGGAACTCATCTACTTTCTGCCTCTTGGTCAGCAGAAACCACTTCTCCTGTTATCTTGACATTTTTTTAAGCCAAACATCTCTAAAATTATCAAACCATCCTTTGCTGGCATTAAATTCTCCAGCTTCAGATCCTTCACTTTCCTATATCATAAAATGACTTGGCATTTTCTCAAATATTAGAGTCTATACATATTTCTTCCTTATGGTAATCCTGCACCCATAAAAACAGCTGCATTTTCAATACGAGATCAAAAAATATTTCACAAAAAGTACAAATTTTTCACATCTGCTCATATAGCTGTAGCAATGGCTTCATGAATTGCCCACCCCCCCCCCCCCCACGCCACCGCACCTTTTTTTTTAAACAACAATCCTTAGGGGCGCCTGGGTGGCTCAGTCAGTTAAGCATTTGACTTCGGCTCAGTCATGATCTCATAGTTCGTGGATTCGAGCCCCACACCGGGCCCTGTGCTGACAGCTCAGAGTCTGGAGCCTGCTTCAGATTCTGTGTCTCCCTCTCTATCTGCCCCTCCCCTGCTCCTCACACTCGGTCTCTCTCTTTCTCTCTCTCTCAGAAATGAATAAACATTTAAAAAAAATTTTTAAAACAGTCCTTAGGCTGGATTCATTTATCTTGAAATGGCGGGTACCTGAGCCACAGACCTCAATCTATGGTACACATTAAGCAATTTTTTCTTGTAATGTCATGACTCTGCTCCACTTGGGAGCGCTTCTGGCAGCACTAGAGGCAATTCATACGGGTCCCAGGCTGTTATGTAAGGCTTATGATATTGCAATAAGCACGAAAAATACATAAGAACCGTGAGACATCACTTTTTATGGCAATAACGCAATTTACTGGAGAGAGAAACTGCTCACAGATGATTAGCACCACACAGTGTTTTAAGCGGGTACTCACAACACTTGAGCTCACTGCATAGCAACAGGAGGTGGCTACGAAATTATTACAATGGTACACTAGGTACTATAGTTAGTTTTATGCAGTTATGACTTAATACTAAATCTTTACATTCGTTTACATGTCTCTTAACTACAAATGGCACCACGTATGGTCTGTTAAGTATACATATAAGTTTTGATAAATTTTAACTTCTTATAATAGATTTGTGTATATTCTATGGTAGCAAATGATAAAAGACTAGTATCTACTAGTCATATTTTATGCATTAAAGACATACCTTTTTCTTAACTTTTTCAATATTTCTACGTTATGTGATTTGTAAGTTGTTCCAAATCTCCAAAAAATTTTCCAATATATTTACTGAAAAAACAATCCACATATAAGTGAACCTGCATAGTTCAAACCGATGTTGTTCAAGGGTCAACTGTATTATTAAATAATCCCTATAAAGCACATAGTGCAGGGCCTCACACACAAATATTAATGGCTCCATAAACATTAGCTTACTGCTGTTGTTAAGCTAGAAACTCTACTTGGGGAAATCTTAAGACCGAAGTCTTTTGGAAGGACCAATTCTAGTATCTCCTTCCATGCCTTCCCCAACTTCCCAAGGGTGAAATAATTCACTCTCTTCTCTATCTTCTCAAAGAACATTATACATACTATATAACAGCAACTATTAGATCTGATTGTGGTTGTGCACACACTTGTTTCCCCAGCAGACTGTAGCCAGGGACGATATCACTGGGCACAAACACTATCATTGCATACTGTTGAATCTAGTTAAACTAGAGAGTGAACTATTTTAATTAGAATAACCATACCACTGCACAAACATAAAAGAAACGACAATCAATAGCCTTGCTGAAAACACTTGCAATATAGCAGTGTATTTAGTATATAAACCAACTCTAATCTGAAGTATATGATGTTGATGATTAAATTTCAATTTACCAAGAAGTAAAATAACATCACTCTTCTGTTTTTAATGACATGAAAATAAAGCACACAAATGAAAAAAATAAAAACTTTCAAAAGTTAACTCAAGGAGATAGTTCTGCATAATTCCATTAGATCTTCCAAAAAAGAAAAATCTTCATTATAATAACTTCTGGCAGAGGAAATTTCAAGAACTTTGATCACCTTGTACAAGTCATTAAATGTCTTACGCAAATTGGGCAAAAGCCATAGTAGGCTGTCCTTTAAAAAAAGACTCCTCATTAAAGAGGATTATTGGATTTTACAGCTATGCAAACATGACAACTATAAAAACTTAGTAGTCAAAATGAGCTAAAAAAAAAAAAAAAAACACAAAAACTGATAGTCATTCTATCTGCAGTATATCATAAACTATGCCATCAGCACATACTCCTGGGCTTCCTCAGAATTGAGACTCAGACATAAGTTGGTTAAAAGAAAGTAAATTAGACTCAGATATACGTTAGATTAATATGAAGAAAAACAAATTAAAACTTACTTCATGATATATTTGGCTCTGTCTATTGTTTGGGCCTTAACTTTTACTAAAAGTGGGTGACTGTTATAAGTTTCATTCTTCCACTGGCCATACAGACGATACCTTAAAAAACAATGAGATGAAGAATTAGGAAAAGTTAAACACTCAGAGGCTAATGCACTAGAATAGTAGTGAAAAATATAAAAATTTATGTATTTACCTATGCTGATAGGGAAATGTTTTAAACATTCCCCATAGTTCCTCAGACATACAAGCATTGCAGTCCATCAAAGAAAGAGATGGAAGTAGTACCTGGTCAGTAATGCTAAGTAAACAGCTAAGGATAACTTCCTACGAAGAAGGGAGGAAAAACTATTTCAGTAAAAGGTCCTTATTAATCCCCCCCAAAAGAAAAAACAAGTTTATGCCAGCCTTGGAAAAACTTTCATTCCTTCCTCTCATAAAACACACCTAATTCCCCACACTATCACTGTCCTTTTCACAATGGATATTTGTGTTTCTCCATCTAAGAAAGCAATGAGGTGAGGTAAGGAAAGGGGCAGCAAGAGAAGGAGGGACTCATTAATCCCTCTTCCCTTCTCAACATGGTAATCTTCCAAAACAGGAACTGTCAATCTTAAACGATAACTGTATGATATTCCAAAAGCTCTATCCAGCATGTAGAGTACAAAATATTCACATAGGTGATTAAAGTCTGACCACAGTAAAATTTACAGTATGCTATACATAGACAAATATCAGACACATTGGATTTTTCTTGTCTCTTACCGTTTTCTCTTTATCTTCTTGTTTGCTTCCATCAGACTGAAACTAAAATTAAAAATAACTATAAATAAAATGCAAAAAGGTTAAGATTATGATGTCACAATTTAGCTTCTAATGTGAAAAAATTAACTTGTCCATGGTTGTGAATTATTTCCTTACTTTTTAAACAAATGTAGATTTTAAATATAGCCAGCGTTACCAATTAACATTTAAAAATTTCACCTATACTTCTAACTTCCAAATCATTTTGCAACATTCATGAATTCTAAATGTCAATTTCATAAGCCAATTCTTTTCTCAACCTCATTATCAAAAACCAAAGCATCCTAAAACTGATTTAAGTATTTACTGTAAGATTGTATCCAGCACAACTCAGTTTATAATGCATTTGCATTTTTCCATCCAGAAGTTCTGGTTTTCCGCTACAGAATTAGTAAAAGACTAAAACATTAACAACAACAAAAAATTTAACCCAAAGCAATTTAAACTATGTTTCAATTCACCATTACTTAAACTCTCAATGAGAAATAAGCCCAAAATATTAATAACAAAGACAAAACCATTGCCTAAGTTGGACAGAATGAAAAAACCTGGGTCATTTTGTATCAATGATTTGCAGTGAACCACTGAAGTGTCATGTTTGATGCTGATGCTGTCCATTCATTCAAAACGAAATAGTGAGTAATACTTGTGTGTGTATAAGCAGGTGGACAGTTGGAGGACCATGCAAAGGCCAAAAGGACAACTGAAGCACTGATAATCAAGGACAATCTAGATTTCTGGGAAGGATTTAACTCAATACCAAGTGAGGGAAGAGGAAAAGCTAACAGGCAGCTAACAAGCTTATTATTTTCTTGGCAGAAAGGGGTGTTTTGTGCATCTACGCTTTCATACTTGAGTAATTTAATGGGTATCACTACAGAGAAGCCTAACTTCTGTGCAACATTTTCACTTAAGACTAATTCCAGGAGACTGCCATGTCACCTTGAAGGGAAAACATACACAATCCTTTTTTTAATCAACGGTTTTTTAAATTTTTTTTTTTTAACATTTATTTATTTTTGAGACAGAGAGAGACAGAGCATGAACAGGGGAGGGGCAGAGAGAGAGAGGGAGACACAGAATCTGAAACAGGCTCCAGGCTCTGAGCTGTCAGCACAGAGCCCGACGCGGGGCTCGAACTCACGGACCGTGAGATCATGACCTGAGCCGAAGTCGGACGCTTAACCAACCAAGCCACCCAGGCGCCCCTTTAATCAACAGTTTAAAAAGATACGGTTCCCTTTCACAGAAACAAATGTTAAGTCAATATATTTCCTGGTCAGCAAATAAGGATCAGGTTATGAAGGAGTGGCCTGACAGAAAACAAAGTAATAGCTGCTTAGGTTTTGTTGGCGGACTGGGGGTGGGTAATTCTGGTGGCATATTAGGTGTATAGTGGGAGGCAGAAATAAGGGTATGTCATAACTGGAAGAACTAGGTGGGGATAAAAGCTACTCCTTTTCTAGTATACTATGATTCTAATAAAGCTACATGTAGTTTCCTCCATAGAAATAAAAAATTTTCTTACAGTATTACTAAACTGTCCTAATTCCCTATTTAAATTTTCTAATGTCTATGTCAATTCTGTAGATTGCATAACCAAGAAAATTTGACAAAGACAAAAAAAAAAAAAAGGAAAACACAATGTAACTATCGAGAAGAGCACTGAGAAAGATTTCTATCAAAGGCTAACTACAACAAAGATGAACAAAAAAAAAAAAAATCAAAAGGTACATGCAAGTAAAAGTAATTTCCTTTTGTTTGGTAAGAATGTAAACACACATTAGACTCCCCTGATGCTTTTTCTTTTAGTTTAATTTGCTGTTTAATTCAGTGTAAATAAAAACTCTCCATTCCCACAGTACAACACTAGAGTTTTATTGAATGGCCAGCCCAGGAAGAAATGGGAGGAAGAAAGGGGGGGTGGACAGAAGACATCCGCTTCATTCATTCATTCATTTACTATGTGCCAGACACCGGGAATTCAAAGATGAACAGAGTTCCTATCTTTGAGAAACTGACAAAGACAGTTCCTATCTTTGACAATCTCTTGAAGATCAAAAGTAAGGCTTGCCAATGTACTATTAGGAGCTGAGGTTTTAAGTCTGAATAAAATCAAGCACTCATAATTATGCCGAGACAAACTATCAGCTATAAATGGCCCCAAGCAGGTTCCATTCTTGCCCTGTGAAGAGGGAGCAGATGACAGGACTGCATAACAAAACTGGGCACAAAAAGAATGTAGGTCCACCAAGAGGGGGCTTCTGGAGAGTAAAGAAATAAAGCTTGGGAAAACATTGTAGATTTAATTAGATAAATTACTTTTATTACTAACGACCTATTTTTAGTACCTCTAACCTGTGAATATTTGAAATGCTACTTTAGACTATATTTAAGGGGGAAAAAAGTAAAATACTGAAGATTGTGACTAGATTTCAACCTGAAGCTACATCTAAGTAAATTATGACTCTATTTTCACCTTCCTTATTTTTCTCATTCTTATTAACTACCATTTATTGAGTACTATGTGCCATACACTAGGCTAAGAACTTCACATTTGTGTCTTAAAACTATCAGGAAAATCATTTTGCTAGAAAGGATCCAAAGAAGACCCACGAAAATAACGTAGAAATAGGAAAATATAACCTATAGGTCAAAAGTTACAGGAACAAGGGTTTACTGAACCTGGAGAAGAGAGAACTGAATTGCCTTTCAATGTTTTGGTTCAAAGCTTTGTTTTTATTTTTTGATCAGAAACTCTTAAATCGTTATAAAATGCTTAGAAATAATCAGTAATATTGATACTACATAATTTCTGAAAACAGAGATACTAAAGGAAAAACTTCTATCTTCCAACACACTTCATTTTTAATCAATCCAAATCTGTACTAAGACTGCAAATCTGTACCAAAGAATTAATAATATGGTCACCTATACACAGAATGACCATATGTGCTCGTTCTTTTTATCCCAGCATAAGTAACGGCACAACCTTTCTATCCCGTGTGTCCTGGTTTAAACAACAAAGCACATGGTCTCCCTACCTACCACATGTGTAGCATTCAAACTGCAGTAAATGGACTTGTGGGAGTGGTTTAAACATGAAAATATAGCAAACAAATAAATAGCTATACTTGGTTCCATAAAATTTGCCCCCAAAAGTAATTACTTTGCTTAAAATGCTGATTATGACATGAAACTGTACTGTTTTACACAAGCATAGTTCTAACAAGCTATGTGTAAAAATGGGCATTTTCAGTGCACTTAATGAATACGAGTATGTGATTTATTTAAATGAATTCTCTTTATAAATGGAGTTCATAACAGAAGTCTTTTGTAAAACAAAAAATTGCCTTGTAAATCTATCTTTAGGGAAAATTAAGGTTTTCATATTGAATTTATTTAAAGGAATATGCCCCCATGTTTTAGTTTCTATTTCCCCAAAAGCAGACTCTATTCAAAGTGCTGCCATAGTTTATTTGGGAAGTAATCCTAGGAACTCCCAGTGGGAAATTATTCCTGTGGTTTAATGGGAGCTTAATCCCACTGGGGACTTAGAGGGTCTGTGTAGAAATACATCTTAGGATTATCCCATCTCAAGGCATGATAGGTATACACCAATTCCTATCATTTCACTGGTTGAGAGCTAGGGAGAGGAAATGAGGTGAGTTAGTTCTCCAGCAATTCTAGGACACCAATTTCTATACTGCTTACACAGGCTCCCAGGGCCAGAAAAGCCCTCATACAAAAGACCTGCAGGTGTCAGCAGTTGAAAATTGGGCTGGTACACACCAAAATGTTAAGGACCTGGCGTAAGAGCCAAAGGATTACAGACAGAATCAAACAGCATCCACAGAGACAAATGGCCAAACCTCTAAGAGATGAGAGTTTTTCACAAATATTTTTTATGTTTATACACTTTGAATTTTTTTTCTGAAACTGAACACTGAAGTTCAATTTCAGAAAACAGTCTTTGAGAGGAGGCACGGGGGTTGTTGACTCAACTGCTTACAATGTGCATTTGATACACACTAAAAATTCTATCTTCTTTCTTGTATAAAATATATTGTTAAAATTATACTATTTGTACATAGTCTACATTTGCCTATTAATAGGCTTAATATCTGCCTATCCTTGTATGTTTATATGTCTCTCTTAAGTAAAAAGCACAGCTAATGGCAAAAATTAAGACCTTATTTGTAATTTATTACCTTAAGTATGATTCTACATCTTGATTAGAACTGTCACATTAAGATACCCAGTAATAGTGAAGGTGACCTTAGTTCAAACCAATTAGTACATGTGACAATATAAGGACAAATATAAACATCCTAACAGTTCTTCCTTGCTCAGCCTCATTAAATAGCAAGGATGTTGTAGATTCAATTTGGTCTACCAAATGCAGAGTTCATTTGCTTTATATAAGGCTTATAACAGCAAAAGTACACAGAAGAGCTTAACAGACGGTGCCAACGATAGCAGTGTCTCTTCGACAGTAAGAATTATAATGCAAGGTTCTGTCTTAAAAATATGTTTAAATATTTTATTTTTTAAGTAATCTCTACACCCAACGTGGGGCTTGAACTCATAACCCCAAGATCAACAGTTGCATGCTCTACCAACTGAGCCAGCCAGGCACCCGTCTTAAAAATATCCTTACAATATTTGTATCCACTTAAAGTTGGAAACTGACATGTCCATATACCCTTGACTACTCCACTCACAAAACCCCAGCAATAAAAATTTCATTTGATGAAAATTTTTGTTACTAATTTATAAATTTCCACAGTGGGGGTGGGGGAGTGACATCTGATTACCACCACAATGTAAAGAAGCCAAAGGCATTCCTATATAAAATCAAATCTGCTCTTGTGGGAAATGACGTTGGTACTTTAAAGTAGTACCTATTATTTAAAGATGGAAATAAGGTATATTAACACTGTATTTTTTTATATTTTCTTATTTATTTTGAGAGAGGGGGGAAGGGAGAGAGAAAGAGAGCATGCATGAACACAGGGGAGGGGCACAGAGAGAAAGAGAGAATCCCAAGCAGGCTCCGTGCTGTCAGCCCAGAGCCCAATGGAACCTGACGTGGGGCTCAATCCCACGAACTGTGAGATCAAGACCTGAGCCAAAATCAAGATTCAGATGCTTAGCCAACTGAGTCACCCACGCGCCCCAGTATATTACCACTTTAAAACAAATCATCAAAAGCTAGTATAGGGACAACTTATAAAAGTTACAACTTTACTATGTTCTAAGGAATTCATGACAACATTTTTTAACTCTAAATTTGAATACTTAATTAACGTTAGTATCTAATTAGCGTTTAGATCTCATTTGATTCTCATTGCAACCCCAGGAATAGATACGGCAAATTATTACCACTCATCTTTGGCTTTAAAAAAATGACCAGTTTAAGGTCACATAACTAACAAGTAGCTAACAGATCATTCTGATGAAACCTGTTAACATAACAGTCAATGCGTAATGCCTTAATTAATTTGTTTGGGGGACAGCCCTAAATAAAGATTCTTTGTGGGCAAGTTAGGTTCTAAAGTCAATACGTACAATGAAAACTACACATACTTACAATTACCCTTAAAATCTCTTAAATTATCTATAATGTACACAGACACATTATCTTTCATTCAAGTCCAACACAAGACTGTTTTTCCTCTGTAGTATTAGAAGAAATCACTATAAAATGAACATGGGATGGGAACATGAAATCACGTGAACATGAAATGAAGTAATTGGCTTGTATTTAGGGGCCATGTCACATGAAAACCCATTACTTTAAAAAATAGACTCCCACTGAATGTGGCAAGAGACCTGAGCAACTGAACCAAACAGAGAGAAAACAAAAATTCTCCAATTCACCCTTACTCCTAGATATACACACCGAGTGTTTTGATGGAACAAGTCTGGCCACATTCGCATGATGAAGTACAAGTATGGTATAATTCCACTGTACTTGTACCTTCATCCAAAAGGAATATGAATTTTGGGCTCTAACCTACACTGCCAGGGTAGATCTTCAATTTTGAGAAGCAAAACAAAAAACATCAACCCAAAATTCTAAAGTAACTAGTTCCTAGAGTTTTGGAATCAATGGTCTAAGGTAGATTCTGTTCCTAGAAACCCAAATTTTTATTATTAAAAATTTCAAGTTTACATAAAAGTTGAATGGATAGCACACTATCAATAAACACCTATATGCCTACTTTGTAGACTGCCCCCTTTTTTGACTGACCAAAAAAAAAAAAAAATAGCAGACATGACATCTCATCTCAAAATAATTCAGTATGCATCTCCTAAAAAGGACATTCTTCCACGTACTACAGTATCATTACCCAGCTATTCCTAATATCATCTAATGCCCAGTCTAAGAATATTCTGACCCTCTGACTCTAGGTTTCTCTAAACTTCATCTGTGAATCAATTTAAAGCACTTCGGCTTTTACCAAAGGCCAACATAAGAAACAATGTATGAGCCTTGCCAGACAAATGAATCAAGATGACAGAGTGAAGCATAAACACAGAATTTCTCTCCCCTAATCCCTAATGCAATGAACAAGGTATGTCTTGGGATTTTTGTTTTTGTTTTTTTTTTTTAAGTTTATTTATTTATTTTGAGGGAGAGAGAGAGAGAACACAAGCAGGGAAGGGGCAGAGAGAGGGAGAAATAGAATCCCAAGCAGGCTCTGTGCTGTCAGTGCAAAAGCCTGACACAGAGCTCAAACTGACAAACTGTGATATCAAGACCTGAGCTGAGATCAAGAAGAGTCAGACAGTTAACCAACTGAGCCACCCAGTTTTCACTGAGTAAAAGTATTCACCACCAACCAAGCAAGAAAAGGGGAAACTATGCTATTAACTTCAAGGGAACACACACACACACACACACACACACACACACACACACACACACACACACACATATTCTGGTAGTAGACACAGTGTGGTATAGCTCCTGCCCTTAACCCAATCCCAGAAGCAGTACAGACCAAGGAAGGTAAGTCAACAAAATCCTTCAGGCAATAAGACATGTAAGGTAAGTGAGTAGACTGAGGGAAAACTCTTGTGAATACAAGCCCAGCAGGACTCCAGCAAAGGAAGAACCAGCTGCTAAAGCCCGCCATCTTTCAAAGGAACTGTGCTGAGCTGGCTGAGGGAGTCAAAGCCCAAAGGAGTTGGATACTCACTTGGGCTGGGCATGCCTAGTACAGGATAGGTAAGAGGATCTCAGAAGAGAAAGCAGAGGTACTCTAAACGAGGGCTATACTCAGCCTCACCAAGCTCATCCGCTCTCCTATCATAGGCTAGAGAAAACACTGAAAGGAGAACCCAGTACTCTCAGACTGTAGCTTGGCAGGGGAGAGGACTGGTCATAAATAAGGCAGGAAAGGTAAGAGGATTCACTCTCACTATATCAGAAAGAAGTTCTGAACACAGCTATACATATTAAGATGAAACGAAATGCTGTAGCTACAATGGAAACATGAATAGCACCCCCCCACACACACCCCCGTCAAAGAAAGCAGTTTGGAGATGAGATACACAGACTGACATGAACACAGAGATTTCAGAGATAAACAAAATAACAAAATACCACTAACAAAGATCTGATTTAAAATAGCAAGGAATTTCAAGAACTAGAAAATTTAGATAACCTACCATTTCTTTAATTTCAGACAGTGTATTTGTATAGGCAGGAGAGTGTGGAGATTTTGAGCTTGGCCTCTGAATCCAGATTGCCTGGATTGAAGTCTCAGCCCTGCCCCATGTTAATTATGTGACCTAGGATAATTTACTTAACCTAAAGCATAAAGGGTATAGGGCCTGGCACAGAATAAGAGCTCAATATTAGCTATCAATGTCATAAACAACTTAATCCATTAACATCAGCTGGATGCAAAAAAAAAAAAAAAAAGTACCAAGGGACTCTACTGTCAAAAACATTGAAATATGTCAGGTGAGCCACATTAAAGCTATGCTCTGCAATTAAAAAAAACTAAAGATAGCAAAATGTGTCTGTCCATTCATACAGAAATCTTCTTTAGGGCTACCCCCTCTTTTAAAGCTGAAATAACTTGTTAGAAATGCAAATTCTCTTCAGTAGGTTCCACCCAAGACCTACTGCATCAGAAATTCTGAGGATGGGACCCAACAATGTGTTTTAAGATGACTTCCAGGTGATTCTAATATATGCTAAAGTTTGAAGATCATTGTACTAGATGGTCCTAATGTGATGTACCTCAAATTTAAGAAATACACAGAGATAAATTATTACAAATAACTGTAGGCTAGAAGACTATTCTGCTAAATGACAGCTGGTAAAAGTATATAACCTATATTTTTAAAATATGCATTATTCATATATACAAGCAACCCTCAAGCTTATAAATAAGAGAACTGTTAAAGAAGTTTACTTGGAACCAAGGTCGCATCTGCCCTCTAGGAACAATCTTGTAAACCTTAGTTAAATTCTTAGCTAGGCAACAAAAGCCTTTTAAACTTGAAAACACAGGACAAATGATTTGTTATAGTGAAATATTTTTATGGGTAAAAATAAACCAAAATTCTAACTCAGATCATTGGAAAGATTCACTTTCCCTACCACAACCTTAGCAATGAGAGAAGACAGATTTCTTCCCACACTGTGATCAAAATAAACATTTTTCCTCTTCCTTTCTGCCCTTCTACCTCTGCAAAAATAGAGACTGGAGTTAAGGGCAGGCACCAGGCACAACTGTGACAGAACAGAAGTACAGGAGAGCTGCAGTGGAGATGGCAGAGGGGAAGGGTGACCACCCTAGCACCTGCACATCTTCGTAACAACATTGTATACATTTATGCATATGTCTGTCTACTATAGAACTTCCACGAGTCAGTTGTTTGGTCTCCTGCTCACAGGTTTATAATACTTGTAGCCAAAGAAAGAATTTCAGAACAAGAGATCTGAACATTAAGATGTTCAGTTAAAGAGAATAGCATTAGTGGGTGAAGGTAAGATGAGAAAGAGGCTGTTGACAGAGTCTCAAAGTATCTCCCCACCAAGATGCATATTAACAACAAAGGAGAAAGAATAATTGTACCCTAGAGAAACCTGGTAGCCCATCACCTTAACCAAGTGGTCGATACTAACATCAGCAGTAACGGGACAAATTGACTTCATATGCTTCCCCATATGAGGCATTAGGAAAGACAGGACCCTTTTGTTTTTCTGAACAGGCACTAGTTAACATAACTCATCCCTTTCAGACTATAAGGATTAAGATAATGAAACATCATTATACTTCCTTTTTGTACATGTTATACAATAAATGATCTGTATAGTAACAAAACTACTTAGCAGACTGCTTTAGTACCTTTACACACTGTATAATTGTGAGCATTAAAAAAAAAAATCTACCAGCTAAGCAGTCAAAGCCAAATCAAATATTTCAGGTGTCAAGGGATTAATATACAACAGCTGATAAATTTTGTATACAGTTACTGTTGTCAAAAATTAAAATTAGATGCAATCACCAAACACTGGAGAAAACTGTATTTGTGCTTGTAACAATTTGCAAATCCTTTTGATAGCCTTGTTTTACAATTGAAAATAAATTATGTATTCTTTTCTGCTTCAAGATTTTAAGTTAGGCAAAGATCTCTTAGAACACAAAGAGGAAACCATAAAAGAAAAGTACTACTAAATTAGAATTAATCAAAATTTAAAATTTTGCTCTTCCAAAGACATTTAACATAATGAAAAGGCAAATCAAAGAAATAATAAAAGACAACCCAATTAAAAATGGGTAAGAGATCTGAATAGACAATTTGATACATGATGATTACAAATGGCAAATAAGAACATGAAAAGATGCTCAACATTTCCAATCATCAGGGAAACAAATTAAAAGCACAACAGTACCACCACACACCCATTAAAATGACTAAAATTTAAGAGTGACAATAACAAGTACTGATGAGGATGTGGAGCCATTGGATGTCATATACAGGAATGCAAAATGATACAGACATGTTGGAACAGTTTGGCAAAAAGTTAAACATACACTTACCCATATGGCCCAGCAATCCCATTCCTGGGGAAACAAGAACATACGCCCCCCCCCAAAAAAAAAAGACTTGTACAGGAATATTCATAGCAGCTTTATTTACAATAGCCCCCAACTAGAAACAACCCAAATGCCCACCGACTGGTGAATGCATAAACTCTGGTATGTCTGTATAATACTGCTCAGCAATAAAGCTACTGCCACGTGCAACAACTTGCACGAATCTCAAAAGCATTCAGTGAAAGAAACCAGACAGAAAAGAGTACATTCTATACAATTCCATCTATACGAAGCTCTAGAAAAAGCAAAACTATAGTGACAGAAAGCTTATCAGTAGTTGCCAGGAACCAGTAACAAAGGGACAGAATTGAAGGCAAAGGGGCAAGAGGGAACTTTCCGGGGTGATGAAAATATTCTCTGTGATTGTGGTAGTGGACACACAACTGTGTTCATTTGTCAACACTCATCAAATTGTACACTTCCAATTGGTGAAGTAAATTGTATGTAAATTATAACTCAAAGCTGATTTAAAAATTTTAAAATAGCAAAAATGGTTACCCTTAGGGTACTGACTAGAAGGGAGTACAAAGGAAACTCTGGAGTACTGGTACTGTTCTATTTTTTCATCCGGGTTGGGGATACCTGGCTGTTTGGTTTGGGGAAAAAAGTCATTGAGGTGTACAATCATCACTTGCGTTATGTTCTGTACATTTTATTTCAACACAAAGTTTACTAGAAAAGAATGGCTCCTCAACAGTCTGACTTCATACAAATAATGACAATGATTCAAAACTGCAGCCAAGAAAATAAATCAGAAGTAAAGGGGATTCAAAAAGCAATCACTTGTCCAAAGTATATTTTCCTATGCGGGGGACTTGACTAATATTCTACCTAGATTAACGTGTGCGTGTGTGTGTGTGTGTGTGTGTGTGCGCGCGCGCGCATGTGTGTGTGGTTAGGACACAATGGACTTTTCCCCAAACCTTACTCAAAATATGCTTTTCTTAAATTAAGTTCACTTTCTTTTTATTCCTAGTGATACACATAACACAAATATACGCAGAACACCTTCACTCCAAAACTCAGTTTTCTACTTGGAAGAAAAAAAAATCTTACTAACCTCTTTCATAAATGACTTGCCTATGCGCACCACTTTTGCAAATAAAATGGGATCGTGAGAAAGGTGAGGACCAAGGTAACAGAACATATTGAAGACATCTCTCCTCAAATCTTCAAAGCTCTCTGCTTGTTTTGGTGCTCTCTTATTTTGCAAAGCATTAACAGGTGAGCCTTTAGCACCTTTAGGAACGCCAACTCTATAAAAAGAAGCAAAATTTATATGTATACTATGTAATACCCCACTTTAAGTTACCAGTAAGTAAAGCTTTTCTTGCTCAAATTTGCTTTCTATATATCACTTGTGCCTAACTTCATTAATACAGATAATTTATCGGGTAGAAAAAGACAAAAACAATACTCATTTGGAAAAAGCCAGAGCTTAGAGAATGTTTCCAATGAACTGCATAAGGAAATCAGAGAAACGCAGATTTCAAGTAACATTTCACATACACCGTATGAATTTGTTGTTAATTAAACTTGGCCAGTATCAGGAATTTGGATATGGGAATGGGGAACAAGGGATGGACCTCAGAGACACTGGAAGATAAAACAGAAAAATATGGATATAACAACAGTGGTTCAAGTAAATAAACATTTCTCAGTCTGGGTTCCCCTACTTAGACTATGAGGTGGGTGGTGGTAGGGAAGGTGAGCAGCATAATGAAAGAAGGTGTCACACTAAAAAGGACAGCATGCCCAGAGTTCTCACCTGCTGAGCAGGTGTCCCGCTGTGGAGTCACAGGGGTCACTCTTTGAGAAGAAGCCTTCAAGGTCCACAGCCCCAGTGGCACTGAAGGCAGCAGCCGGCAGCTACGCACGAGTCACAAGACTGGGGCCTTGGACGCAGGCTCTGATCTGTGGGGCTGAAGCCAGAGCTGCTGCCAGTACTGCTCCTAAGTAACCTGCAAGCAGGCTGAGGGCTAGAGGACGGGTGGACGGACACAGTAACTAGGGATGATGAGAAAGGCTGCACTAGCAATTTTCAGAACAGCAGCCTATATGCCAGGCAAGCAGAGAGGCAATGTCCTCACTCAGAGCCACTCAACCCAGGACAGAGGGAAATTACACTAAGTAAAAACCTTAGGAATTCTCTGCCCACCCCCAAGAGAGGAGGAAAAGTCAAGAACAGAAGAATGGTGTTTTCACTCTCAATGGAGCACACCCAACCTAGACATCTAAGCTACAATTTTTAGACTGCATTGCAGCACGCATTCTGCACCACCTGGTCTAGACATTAGGAGACAAGTCACTGATTAATACGTATAAGACTGATACGCTCTGAATGGTTCTTATCTTCTAATAAAACATACAGAAGTATTTGCTTGTTTGAGGAGACAAGATAAACATGCAGATTTTTTTGTAGTCCTAAGCTATTTCTACCTCAATGATTAGAAAAGCATACAGTAACATACCTTCGGTAGAGAGGCTCTATAGTTATGTGAATGAGCTTGCAAATAGCAAGGGCTATTAGCTTATGTGAAGCTGCATAGTACGGAGGCATCTGATCCATAATGTTCTGTGCATGCTGCCAATCACCAATCTTCAACAAGGCTTCCAACAAACCAAGTTTTTGGTTGTCAGGAGGCTAAAAATGAACAATTATAGTGAAGATCCTCAGAATATAGGCACCAATAAATCTCGGCATTTTTTAATTTAAAAAACTGAGCTAAACACGACAATATTGTATGTCAACAACGGCTGCCACCATGGAAAACGCAGTATTTTCCTAAAAGTAAAATCAAGGTTTTTTTTAGCTATTGAAAAAAACAACAGGATTTGCTCTTTGATTTAGCAGACCCAGCATGAGAGTTTATAGACCTGGAATTAAATCAAGTTCTATTTAATGCTTTATTGTGCCACAGGGAACTAGAATTCATTCATATTTGAGAATCCCCTTAGGACTTGAGAGACATTAATACACAGAGCACAAATATAGTCATATATTTTACTTAGAATACACTTTGAAATGTGTATAAGAAAAACATAGCGGCCTCTTTTGGGAAGGTGCCAATAAGATTAAAACTAAAACCACCTTTGCAAATTAGTATTCCAAAAACCAGATTTCACTACATTTAAAGTTAATAAATTATTCTCCCATAAGTTGATGAACTATTACAAGTTAAATTTCAAATTCCAAATCCAGAAGACAATGTTAATCTTATAAAAATGAACTATATACCTTCTCTACTTTCTCCTCTTCTTTTTCCTTTTCTTTCTCTCGCTCATCGATTTTTTCAGAAGACAATACAACCATCGTAAGTTTTCTAACAATTTGCTTAGCTTCTACAATTTCTCGTTTGTGTTCATCCATAATGCAATTATCAGCTGGAAGAAGCTAAAAATGGTTCATTAATGTTTCATAAAATAGCTAATACTGTTTGCACATATAAAAAGCAAACACTATCTTCCCTGAATTAATAAAACTGTAAATAAGGCCTAGTCTATTAATGGCCATGGTTTGCTTTCAAAATAAGCTTCTCTCAATTATTTCCTTATAATCTAACAAGGTTAAGTACCTGAATTTTGTACACCTTTTAAAATCAAGTAGCAGTTCGAAGTTCTTTTGTCTTCTTTGTTAGAGGTCCTAAATTAATACAATAATACAACAGTGATGCTTACCATTCAATTTATTAATGTACCCAAGAAAATGTATGCCTGTTCCATGAAAAATATCAGAGTTCCCCTTTAAAGGCCAAATTCCATATTTAAAAAGTACTTCATAAGGATCCAATTTGGGAGAGGTTAGCTACTGAATTATATGAAGGGGTAAATCTATTTCCTCTAGATGAAAAATCTCAAGTAGAAAAATTATGAACAACCTGACATCTCACTTTTCATTTCCTAATACCTACTATTTGACTTAAGTCACAAACTAGTTTCTAGTTTATTACAAAAGAGAAAGCAGCACGTGTACAGTCAACTCCCCATTATGAAAAAGGATCACGTTATCTCTAGTACAGCCATCTTTTACACGTGGAAGATGGTTAATGTAGATATTTCATAAAATAAATAAAAAACCCAGACACAGAAAAATACAGCCAACAAATCGTTATTTACTAGTTTCTTCTAAGCACTCAGTGTTCCTGCCCTCAGAAATGCATAATATATTTCAGTAACTAAGTCTAATGCGAAGTGAATAATCAGTAAACAATGAAAAGAAACATAGTGAAAGATTAAGCTACATATTGCAGACTTCATCCCATTAGTCAAAAATGGGAGAAAAGTCACTAAGGACTGATGCAAGGAGGTAAGCAAGACTTTTTCTCATTCTTTCTGCTCTCCACTGGCCATCAAACCCATTTTTATTGCTTTACTTATGTACCTGCTGTAGGTCCTCATCTTTTACCTAGATTAATACAACTGCCTCTAAAAATATCCCATTATAATGAACTGTAAGTTTCTTTTTCTTCAACACTTTATTTTTTTAAGCAATCTCTACACCCAATGTGGGGCTCAAACTCACAACCCCGAGATCAAGAGTCACATGCTCTACCGACTGAGCCAGCCAGGCACCCCTGTAAGTTTCTTACAGTTCTCTCAATTTCTAGTTTTTGTATTTTGAGAATATGCAATTAAGTGCATACAAAGTTACAACTGTTTTATCTTCCTAGAGAACACAACTTTATTAAATTATGAAGTGACCATCTCTTTTTGCCAAAAAGTTTATTTTGTCTGTAACAGCAATAATTTCCCTGGTATATTTTTCCCACCCTTCTACTTTCAGCCTTTATTTGTCCTTAGGTTTTAGAAGTCTCGTGAAAAATAAACAATAAACTGGTTTTTAATCCCATCTCAAAATCTTTGACACCTTAACAGGAACAGTTAGGCCACTTGCATTTATTGTCAAACTCAAACATTTCAGTAATAAATCTATCACCATCTATCATATTTCCATTTGTCCTACCAGTCTATACTTGCCTATAGACTCGTACCTGTCTTTGAATTCCCCTTTTACTGACAAATTTTCCATGTTCTCAGTTTGTACATCACTTTTCTACTTTAAATCTTGAAGGGCTCTCTACTCCCAACAAGAAAAAATCCGAACTCCTTACTATGGCGCTTAAAAGGCCCTGGAAAGTGTAGCCCCAACCTACTCTTCTCCATCTTCATCCACCTCCCCATAAACTACCCGAGGCTCCAAGTACTCGGAGCTTCCTGATGTTCCCCTAAGATAATAATGAAGCCCTTCAATACTCCTGCCTTTATACTCAGTTAATTCTACCTACAAAGCTTCCTGCCTTTATTTTTTTTTTTTTTAATTTTTTTTTTCAACGTTTTTAATTTATTTTTGGGACAGAGAGAGACAGAGCATGAACGAGGGAGGCGCCGAGAGAGAGGGAGACACAGAATCGGAAACAGGCTCCAGGCTCCGAGCCATCAGCCCAGAGCCCGACGCGGGGCTAGAACTCACGGACCGTGAGATCGTGACCTGGCTGAAATCGGACACTTAACCGACTGCGCCACCCAGGCGCCCCAAAGCTTCCTGCCTTTAAAGCCAGGCCAACACCGTGTCATCTACCAACATCCCAGTTCAACATCACACTAGTCTGGAAAGGCCTTCCAAAATGCCCCCAAACAGACATGGTTACTATCTATACTGAGCCCCCACAGCACTTTGTGAGTACCTCCAATACAGTAGTTACTATATAATGCAAAATGTCTTGTCCATTGCTAGACTATGACTGCTTCCAAGGTAGAGACTAAGTTTTAGTCTGTAACTATAGTACATGACAGACAAGGAAGTCAGAAAATGATTTCAAAGACAATGACGATATTGTCAGCTTTGGACAGAGTTAAGTCCATAGATATCCTACTATATAACCAAATAAACAGGAATTTCTATACTACAAACCTAGTTTTTTCAAATTGACAGGCTAAACTGTTGCTAAACTGAAGGTCATCAATCACGATCACATACACACCCTTCCAGATCCTGGGTCCAGCAACAGAAGCACAATACCAGTCATTTATTACCATTAAAAACATTAAAAACATAAGAAAACCATTTTAAATGGTTGTGATGGTTTTTAAATGGTTTTAAATGGCAATCACTGTTTCTTTGTTTTTTAAATATACAGTTCCCCATTCATCTTGAATGCCTACAATTAACATTTTGGGAAGAAGGAAAAAGTATCTTAGGTAATCCCATATTTCTGACAATTTGTGTATAACAGAAAAGTCTAAAACCACATTGATTAGGACTTGGCTCCCTCTCAATGAGATACACCTTGCTGACATTAACAGCTTTAATTTCATAGCCAACCTCAAACTCTGTGACAAAAGGTACTTAATTTCCACAGTTTGTCAAAGAATTACATTCATTCACTTCATAAAGTAAACACAAAGCAATAATGCATTAGGGCTTCCAAAATCAGAACCGGAGAGCCTAGGACCAATCTTGAAGTACTATATGGCTGCCTACTCCTCTTCCCACCCCTGGGATAGACAGCCAAATATCCTTAGCAGCCCACTTGACTTACATGTACATAAAGATCATCTAAATCAATAAGATTAAATTGTAGAAGGACTGCTGCAACTCTGTATAAAGATGAAGGAGTCTCTCCATTTGGTTCCTTGAAAAAAAAAAAAAAGTTTCTATTTAGTGCATAAAGTACAACTAAAATCATATTCTTTACCTACCAATAACTAAGAACAATTACATCAAATAACTCTAGATCAACAATAAGCTTCACTGCTCTTCCTGATCATACATAACATCTGAACTGAGGACAAAGATAATTAGGTAAACAGCCCTTTTCATCTTCTGATGAACACAAAGAAAGGTTTCAAAAATGGACAAACTTCACAGTACATGCTAATATTTTTTTAAAATCTGAAAATTAAAGAGAATAAGTGATATTTTACCCTGCATAATAATTACTTTTGGTTTCAGTTTTTATGTGTGTTTTCTTAACTCACTTTTCCAAGTAGTTCTCAGTGGAGATGCAGACAGACAAGAATGACAAATTTGGAAGTGCCAAACTATCTGTGTCTGCTTTATACTTTTCTCCCCCTTCTTTTATTTCTGCGGTTTTGTGCTAAGTGTATCTGCTTGTCAATTGATTTACCCTTCCAAACAGGTCTCTATACTTATTACACATGGATAAATCAACATTTTAAAATACAGCATGGTCAATTCCAACCAAGCCGGCCCTGTGGACCCTACACAGAAACAAAAAGACTTTCTCCAAATTTTTAAACTGCTTAGGGTCAGATGAATGGAAGGCTGAAGCCAGGACAACTGGCAATTACTAAACGGCAAAATGCAAATAAAAAGCAAACAGTGACAATACATTATGTTCTGCTTCTACTCAGCGCTGAAAACAAGTTCTTTGTGAGGCTCCCCACAATTGCGATAGGTGTTATGGACATAACAAAGGAAGCTAACCAAACTAATGGATATCATATAAAGAAGTCTTTGTTAATGGATATCATATAAAGAAGTCTTTGTTCACTCTATTAAGACAGGTACATCTTCAACTTAACAAGTTTAATTCTAAATACATAAATGATTATTTAGTATCAAAACATTTTCCCATAAAAACAAATGGTCAGGGATTCAGAGCAAACCCACAAAAGCTTATTATCTGACTTGGATCCACCAGGAACACTCTCATTATTCCCATTATCTCTGTTTTAATGAGTTCACAAGAAGCCCCTGACTCCCAGGCCAAACATCAACTCCCATACTCTAATCCTCATATTGCTCTGCACAATCCCTGTCCTGTCCTAACCCACCTTTCTGCATTCTTGAAAAACTTCCATGGAATCCTCTGGAATTCATAATCCATCCTCAGCAAAACCCCCTATATATCCTGAACCTCTCCTCTGTTCCCTTCACCTTCTTGCTCGAACAGACCCTAACACTCTACAGGAACACTACTCTCACTGTAACCCAGTCAAGTGGTGGCTATTTTCCCCAGACCCTCACACTACTAGGTGTAGAGGTGGGGTACGAGCCATCTTTGCTCTTTTATAGTTGTTTTCAGAGTATTTATTCTCCCTCCACCCTCCCCTAAAGCCCACTCAGCTCTGAACTTCCAGTCATTCTCCCTCACTACTGCTGTGATCTAGTCTCATTCCAGTGTGGTCAAAGAAAATATTTTGTATGATTTCAATGTGTTATATTTACTGAGAAGTGTTTTGTGGTCTACGATAGGGTCTATCCTGGAGAAAGTCCCGTGTACACTAGAGAAGAATATGTCATCTGTTGTTGCCAGGTAGTTTTCTGTGTGTGTCTGTTAAGTCTAATTGGTTTACAGTGGCTGTTCAAGTCCTGTTTCCTTTTGTCTAGGTGTTCTATGCATTAATGAGAGGGGGTATGGAAATCTCTAACAATTACTGTAGAACTATTTCTCCCTTCAATTCTGTTAGTGTATGCTTCATGTATTTTGAGGCTCTATTTGGTGCACGTGTGTTTATAACTGTTTTATCTTCTTAATGGGTTGACCCTTTTATCAATATATAATGTCCTTTGCTGTCTACTGTAAAAATTTTTGTCTATCTTGCCCTATATTAGAATTGCCACCCCAGCTCTCTCCTGGATACTATTTACATAGGATATCTATTTTCATACTTCCACTTTGAACACATTTCTATCTTTGATCTAAAAGTGAGTCTTGCGATAAGCATACAGCTGAATGTTTTTATACATTCTGCCAAACTGCCTTTTAATTACAAATTTTAATCCATTTACTAAATTTTAATCCATTTACATTTAAAGTAATTACTGACAAGGAAGGACTTCTGCCATTTTGCTATTTGTTTTCTACATATATCATTTTTTGTTCCTCATTTCTTCCATTACTGCCTTCTTTTGTGTTTGATTTTTTTCTGTAGTGTACTTTTTTGATTCCCTTGTTTCCTTTGTTTTTTAGTTATTTTCCTAGTGGATACTGCAATTAATATTTTAAACTTCTAACAGTGTACTTTGAACTAATACCAACTTAGCTTAAATAGTATACAAAAACTCTGTACCTATACATCTCAATCCTTCCCCCTTTTATATTGTTACATTATGTTCCAATTAGATTTATAATTGTTTTTATTCCTTTGTCTTTTAAATCATGAGAAAAAAGGAGGAGCTACAAACCAAAAACTACAATATTGGTAATTTTGGCTTTTTTGTTTACCTATGTAGTTACCTTTACCAATATTCTTTATTTCTTCATATAGCTTCAAATTACTGTCTAGTATCCTTTCATTTCAGCCTGAAGGACTCTCCTTATCATTTCTTGTAGGGCAGGTCTACTAGTGACAAACTCCCCCAGCTTTTGTTTATCTTAGAATGTCATAATCTCTCATTTCTGAAGGGTAGTTTTGCTGGATACAGAACTCTTTACTGACAGTTTTGTTCTTTCAGCACTTTATATATGCCACCCAATGCCTTCTGAAGAAAAACCAACTGTTAATCCTATTGAGGATCTTTTGTATGCAAGGGATCATATCTGTTTTGCTGCTTTCAAAATTATCTTTGTCTTTCAACAATCTGAGCATAATGTGTCTTGGTGTGGATCTCTAATGCGTTGATCCTGCTCGGTGTTTGTGGAGCTTCTTCAATGTGTAGATTCACATCTTTCATCACATTTGGGAAATTTTCAACCATTATTTATTCAAACATGCTTTCTGTCCCTTTTCTCTCTGCTTCTGGGACTCCAATACACATAATGGTACTGGATGGTGTCTTCTAGTCTCTTAGACTGTTCATTTTTCTTCATTCTTTTCTCTTTCTGCTCCTCATACCGGATAACCTCAATTGGCTCATCAAGTTGGCTTGTTGTTTCTTCAGCCGTCTCAAACCTGCTGTTGTACCTCTCTAGTGAATTTTTCATTTATCTTACTTTTTTACTCCAGAATTTGTTTGGTTCCTTTTTTATAATTTCTATTTCTTTACTGATATTCTGTCTGGTTTCCTTTAGCTCTTGGCCTATGGTTTCCTATAGATCATAAACATATTTAGGACTGATGATTTAAATTATTTATCTAGTAATTCCATCTCCTGGGCTTGCTCAGGGATAGTTTCTGTTTGATTTGTTTTATTTTTTTCCTTGTGAATGAGCCATACTTTGTTTCACTGCATACCTCATTATCTCTTTTTGAAAACTGGATATTTTGACTATTATGTGACAACTCTGAAAATCAAATTATGCCCCATCTCTGGGGTTTGTTGATGCTTAATGTGGATTACTGTTGTTGTCTTATTTAGTGACGACTTACAAAGTCTATATTATTGTCGTGTGTGGCCACTGAAATCTGTTGTTAGCTTAGTGGTCAGCTACTGTTTTGAGTTTTCTTAAGGGCCCGAAGCCCGGAAAAAAAGAAAAAAGAAAGAGAAAAAACACTCTCCCAGTCTTTGCATACTGGCTCTGTGTTCGGGCATGCCTCAACACTTGGGCAAGCCATTTACAATTCCTAGTCTTCACTTCCTGCTTGCACAGAGCCTGAATGCCAGCCAGAGGAAAAAGCTTAGGATCTTTTCAGCCCTTTTCTAAGTACTTATCCAGTTCTGGACATAAGCATGGCCTTTTGTTCCAATTCCCTGGCACATGCTATCTCCTTATCCAACTTCTTTCTTCCCAGGCTTTCAGTCTCTCTATTGCTTCTCTCACTGCTGTCTCTTGTTCCAGGCCGCAAAAGCTAGTAGCTGTGCCTTCAAATCCTTTTGGCAAAAGCCACCCCAGCTCTGGAGATGTTCCTAGTCAAGCAAAACAAAACAGGCCCTTATACCAGTCCTTCAGAGAAAAGCCAGAGAGGTCGCAACTCACAATTTTTTGTGTCCTCTGGCATTACCAATCTACACTAGGAGTGCAGGCTTCTATCTTCATGGCCATCATTGAGGGACAGTAGGCAGGCAATTTATAAGATAACAGTGCTCTCTTAGCCCAAAGCAGCAGCTTCTTTCTTCACTAAGCCTTTCTTCAGTTGCTGTAAGTTATTTTTACTAAAATCCAGAATTCTGTTAAAAGTTTATTGACAATTTTTGCCAGTTCATTAGTTGCTTTTATTGAGGGACAGAGCTCTGTTTTCAGTCAGGTCCTACTGTTGCCATCTATGTACTCGTGGGTCACAGCCCTTCACTTAGCAATGATCTTATAGCTTCTGATTCACTGTCACTCTGTCTGACTCTATTCCTTTAATTTTTTAGAGGTTTTCACATATATGTAAATGATACTTCATCATGCTGGACTCTTGGCACCCTGAGCTCCTCTCTTTCAAAGATCTTCTCCTATTTCCCATCTCAGCCATTCACTCCATATCCTAAACTTTAATATTACCAATAACTACAACCCCCTCAAAATGTCAATTTCACATATCCACCCTCAAATGGATCCTTAATGCTGCCGGACAATCATACTCTATTTCTCTCATCCATTCCCTTTCCTACCCTCCTATATAAACTGTTTTCTACATTCTCTCCTAACCTTCAATACCTCCTCTCTCATCCTTTCATCTGATGACCTTGTTTTCAATTTCAGCAAGAAAACTGGAACAATCGTTAAAATTTCCACAAACTTCCACCATCACATCTATCCACCTACCAACAGCTGTACCTACATGTGCTGCCTTTCCAACCGTTATTCTAGATGAACTCTCTATGCTCCCGTTTAAAGTCAATCCATCCATTTATACCATAAACTCTTCTCTCTATCCTACTCAAGAACATTACTCCAATAATTCTGTCCTCTCTCTCCTGTATCACCAGTTTTCCTCCTTTCTACTCAATCATTCCCATTAGCATAAAAATATGTTCTCTCCCCCATCTTCAAAACACCTTCTCTCTTGAGCTCACTTCCTCTGCCAGCTAGTGCCTCTCTGTAACAACTCCTTTATAGATTTGTCTATTCTATCTCCAATTCCACTCTCCCTATTCTTTAACACCACCCCAACTTTACCAAAATGGCTAGCTTTGCCCTCCCCGATGATAAATCCAATGACCAAATTTTAGTTCTTTAAGATGAGGCATTTAACAGAGGTCATCGTTCCTTCTTCCATTTAGCTTCCAATATGCTACATTCTCTTTGTTTTCCTCTTATCTTGTACATTCCTTCTATATCTCCTTTGCTGATTGCCCCTCTTTTCCTAGGCCCTTTAACATTGGAGTGCCAAGGCTGGGCCCTGGGTTCTCTTCTTGTGTTCCTATACCTAACTCTTGATGATTTCATCTAGTATCACAACTTTAAATATCATCTACATGCTTTGGACACCTACATTTCTATTTCTAATGCAGTCCTTTCTCCTGAATACCAGATTTATACATCCAGTTATTTACTCAACATCTCACTTGGATATCTAAGACATCTCAAACTTTACATATGCAAAACTGAATTCCTGATTCCTACCCCCAATACGCCAAACCCATTCCACCCGAAATTTACTCTACCTCAGTTGATGATGACACCATCCTTTTTACTGCTCAGTCCAAAAAAAAGTTAGAAATAGCCTTAACTCTACTTTTGGACATTGTGTATCTAATCAATCAACAAATACTACTGGCTCTACCCTTCAAAATATATTCAGAAGCTCATTAACTTCCAACTGTTACCATAACCATATTGCTTCTTTGAAAACCTAAGTCAAACCACACATGTACACAATGTCTTTTGTCTCTCTCATCTTTCTCTCTCTCACATACACACATACCACTCATGTCACCATTAGAGGCGGCCACTAAAGAAACTCTTTACTCTGAAAGCTAGTAATTAATGGGGCATGGGGGTGGAGAATGAAGCATTTGTCCTGCCTTTCCAGTAGAACTGTATTTCAGGACAACAAGCAAGCCAAGTTGAGAAGGAACAATTCTTCTTTACAGACGAATAATAGCTAATAAATGTAGAAGACACGGTAACATTAGTAAGTCAGTAATTTGGAACCCCTAAGAAAATAACTGATTCAGGAAAAGATGATCCACATATTCTAAGCCACTTAATGTAAGGTTAATGAAAAACTGGATATTCACATGGTGCCAAAGTATCAACCTACAGATAACTTCCTATTAACGTGAGGGGAAATGTCATTGTTGAATAAAGGAATTAGACTGTCATCAACTTATCGGAACATTAAAAATCAGGCAGGTATGAGACGTTACGGTATGAAACATACAACACAACCTATGAAGCCTTTTGCCATTAAATATTTTACCTGAACACAGTCAAGCTCTTAGACCTAACTCTAAGTACACAAGACAAACAAGGAATAAAAAACAAATTAAACCAACCATGGAAAAGCAACCAGATATATCTAATGCTTGGAAGGCTAACGGAGTCTTCCACAGTAATGGTCCCAACAAGTTAATGCCATTAAAGGAAGGAAGGTGGGTGGGGGGAACACACTATTCTAGATTAAAAGAGACTGAAGAATCCTAACAATCAAATACAATGCATGGCCTCTGATTGGATCGTTGTTTGAACAAAACAGTTGTAAAATTATTTGGGAGACAATATGGGAAATCTGGATATGGTCTGAGTTTATTATATACTAACAGTCTAGTTAGATATGAAACTGGTATCACAGTTATATAGAAAAAGTCTTTACTTTTAAAAAGTACAAATTCACGTATTTAGGAGTAAACGTTCATGGTATCTATAATATAAATTATTTCCAAAAAGAGTATAACAACATGTTAATAAACTTACTTCTAGGTGATGGGATTATGGGTATTCATTACATTATTCGCTCTTTTCTATATGTTTGAAAATGTTCATAATAAAGTGAAAACATAAAAGAGAAACAAAATGAAAAAATTAAGTCAGGTCACATCACTCTCTTATTCAAAATCTTCTAAGAGCTTCACAGCATCAAAGTCAAAACCCTTGTGGCACTAGCCCTATGTGATGTGGTCTCTCATCTTTGACCTCATCTCCTACCACACTCCCACTCAATCAGTCGGATCCAGCCACACTGGTCTCCTTGCTGTTCTCCAGCACATCAGGCATGCTCACACCTTAAGGCCTTTGCACTGGCTGTTCTCCTTCCCTAGAGGCTCTTCCCCAAATATCTGTTTACACCTCCCATCCTTTGTTTCTTTGCTTAAATGTACCTTTTCAATGAGGTACATACTCTCACTATTCTATGTAAAGTTGCAACCTACCACTCTGGCACTCCCACTCTTCCTTATCCTGCTCTACATTCTTTTTTTGTCCCATCTCACTGATCACCTTCTAACATACCATAGTTTACCTTGAACATAAGCGTCATGAAGGCAAGAATTTCTATCTGTTTCCAAATGTAGTCCCAGCACCTAGAACATTATTGCCTGGCACATAAAAAGTGCTAGATCAATATTTCTTTTTTTTAAGATTTTATTTAAGTAATATCTATACCCAACGTGGGGCTCAAACTCACAACCCCAAGATCAAGAGTCTCGTGCTCCACCGAATGAACCAGCCCCGTTGATTAACATTTCTTACTTAAGTGAGTGAATTTAGGTTATAATAGTACCTAACCATGACACCACTATTACTACTATTGCCGTGTTCTGAATCCAGAAATCAAGGGCCTTGATATGGGTGAGAGTCATCATCTCCTTCCTCTTTCCTGTGGCAAGACAACTCCAGCCAAGTTTATCTTTTGGTACCCTCACACTTTCTAGGACACCTTTCTTTCTGACCTTTACGCTGATCTTCATGCTATCCTTAAGCCCTCTATTACAGCCATCCCTGTGACAGGAATCAAGCAGATGTGCCTGCCAAATTTTCCAAAATGTGCTCTAAAACTGCTTATATCCCCTACCATCCTTCCAAGTCAAAACATCAAGTATAGCTGATCCCAGGCTGGAACTAGAATAAAATCACTCTCACAGACTTCACAGCAGATAATAATTAGCTCTGTCTAGAAGTCCTAGCATTAAAGGGGGGGGGGGGGGGGGGGGGGGAAGAAGCCTGTTAATCCAAATAATTCCCAACTGGTTGAAAATACAGGTTGTGGGCAAGGGGAGTAAACATTTTCAGGCAGTGAAAGGAAGAGGGGAGGACGGGGTCAGGCAAGGGACCAATACACAAGGGTGACCATATATGCCAATTCCCAGGGTTACATCCCCTAAGCAGTTCTTCATTTTCATGGCTGTCCTTACTTTACCTCCCAGACCACAATTTATCTAATATCTTTGACATTTCTTCCTCTATCCTCAGTGGTCCTTAAGACTGCAGATTTGCACAACAAGATAGCTCAGGCAACAGAAACAAAAGAATGGTGTTACACAGAGCCAATACAAGGGTTACTCTTTCCAATAATAGGTTACTTCTAAATCAAACGTCTCCTGATTGGGTATTTCTTATATAAGAACATCTATTTTAAAAAAAAGACTGTTCCAACACTGTCAACCCCAATATTTTAATTCAGCTGAAAAGTGTTATCGTTATGAGGAACATTTTCATATAAAGATCTTTAAATTCTAAAACTCACATTCAACTAATAATACTTGATGTTATGCAGCAGGTCATCATTATTCACTGTAGTATGTTCTGAAACCTAGTCTCCTAAGCCCTAACCTATGTTCTAATTAATTATGCCCAAGTTAAATTTTAGCTACCCTATCACTTCAGCAGTTGGCTTCATGTTCTCAAACCCAAAGCAATCACAGCACATCTTAAGATGTGATGAATACTTCAACTTCTCTTTCCCTGTACTAAGAGTGGACTCCTTGGTTGCTGGTAGGAACAGGAAAAGCTGCCATCGCTAATTTTTGGACAAACGTGAAGTACTCCAGCCTAGAAACCCTGCCATGTGTCTTGTTTGGTATCAAAATGTTACATGAAGTTCTGATCTGATTTCTCTTCTGGAGCATCCCAGAGAATAGAAAATGCAAGATAAGCAGAGGCATTAAGTGGTGTTATCTTTTGAGAAACCTAAAAGAAATGTGAATTTGAGCTCCAGACGACAGGAATAGATACTCTTTTTTTTTTTTTTTTTTTAATTTTTTTTTCAACATTTTTTATTTATTTTTGGGACAGAGAGAGACAGAGCATGAACGGGGGAGGGGCAGAGAGAGAGGGAGACACAGAATCGGAAACAGGCTCCAGGCTCCGAGCCATCAGCCCAGAGCCTGACGCGGGGCTCGAACTCACGGACCGTGAGATCGTGACCTGGCTGAAGTCGGACGCTTAACCGACTGCGCCACCCAGGCGCCCCAGGAATAGATACTCTTTACCAGAGTATCATCATTGCCTAGCAAAGCAACAGCACATCATAAACACCCCATAAATCAGTATTTCTTGACTGAATATCACAGGCAGGTAGACAAATTAGCAAAGCTATACCAAAAGGACAATAAAGGCCTTATTGTGTTAAAATCTTCCATGCTATCGTGAGCACTAGCTTACTAAAAACACAGATCGCTCATTTACAATTAGTGAGCATTTATTGTAGGCTAAGCAGTCAATTAATCCAGAGAAATTAGTAAAAGAAAGACCCTGCCCTAAATGGCTCACAGTCTGGCAAAGGACACAGATATAGTTTATGCTAATATAACCTGCTAAGTGCTAGAAATCTGTGTCAAGTTTTAGGAGACGAGATTAAGAAGTAACTAATTCCACATGGGTAAAGTGCCAGCCAAGACTTTACAGAGCAAGTAGCACTTGATCGTAAAGAATAAATAGGAATCCTCAAGATGAAGAAAAGACAGGTGAGACGGGTAAGAACAGTTTTCTAGTTATAAGGAACTGCATGTAAATAAGGGTCTATACATAGCAACATCTATACCTAAGTTCAGGAAATGGCTAGTAATTTAATATGACTAGAATATCAGATTGGGGGGGGGGGGGGGACACTAAAGATAAGGCTGGAAAGATAGAATAGGGCCAGATTGCGAAGAGCCTTTTCTGCCACATTTAGAAGTTTGAATTTTATCCTACAGACAAAGGTTTTTGAGCAGTGTGTCAATTCAATCTCTTTTAGAACGTAACAGTAGTAATAACATGAAAGAAGGACTTAAAGAGAAATAATGAGAGGCACAGACTTGCTAGGTGAAAAATGATGTAAAACATACATTAAAAAATTCCCATGGTCATTGTCTATACAACAGAATTCTAAACCCTTGACAATCTAAAGTGTGCCTACCTTTCCAACTTTACTTCCTGTTTCTTCTTTTCCCTCCCTGCATATTACAATCCAGCCACATCAGACTATGTATCATTTCTTCAATCTGTCATATACGTTCATACTGCCACATCTTCACTCACACTATTTGTTACTTCTGAACAGACAACTTCAACAAACTCCTATTCATCTTTCAAGGACCAGGTTAAAAAAGGGTTATATCTATAAAGTCTTCTCTGATTCCATCTCCCCCAAAGCAAAAATTTATCATGCTTTCCTCTAGGCTTTCACATCACACCAATCATACTACTAATATAGTACTTAGCACAAGGCATTGTTAGTTATCCATTTATCTACCACCTCTGCTAGAATGGCTGAGCTAAAACCAATTTACAAATGTAAGTTGCAAATATAAAACCATGAGATTAATCTCTCTATATATATACATACATCTGTGTACACACGCACACACACACACACACACACATTTTTTTACCTGGTAAAACTTGAATTTGAACCCAAGAATATGACACAGTGTTTGCGGTTCACACATACTCATGTAAGATTCTAATAAAGATATAAAGAAGTCATCATGTTCTGGCCTGCATTCAAACACTTCTAAAATGACATCCAAAACTCTATTGGGATCCAGATTAAAGCATCCTGCAACAGATGAGATATACACAAATTCAAAAGTGATTATACATCATTTCTAATAAAGCCATTAGCTTTCAGGGACAACTTACATAAAAAGACAAAATGTTTTTAAGAACAACTTCTTTTATAAGTTTGCTTCCCCTGCACCAGAGGAAAATCTTTATAATTTTTAAGATGATCAAGTCCACTGCCCACATTTTACAGATGAGAAATAGGACTTGCCCAGGATTACAAAGTGGGTTAATAAGAGAACTGGGGCTGGAGCCCAGGACCTGTGACACTAAGTAAACTTTCTTCTATACCACACTGTCTCAGTTCTTGATTACCCAGGCTAGTGAAAAAGATCCACATTTTTAATTCTCAGGATAATATGACAATCAACGTATTTACAAGTTAGGCAACTAAAGGTTTTTCTTTAATGTTTTATGCAGAAGCACCTGGAATGTTGGTAAATAGTTAAAAGCTCAGGTTCATAAATGTAGAATATCATTTTTAGAATCATTTCTTAGTTCATCTTACATACACAACAAAACTACAAAATATAACTGTACCACTGATTTATATCTGTGGTTTCTGGCAGCATTCTAAAGAGAAAACAGGTATACTACTGATACTGAAGACATGAGAGAATACCAAGGGGTTGGGGACATAACAAAAGAGTATAGATAACACAAGCAAAGAGAGGACGAAAACAGACAATGTAGGTAGCCAAGGAAAGCAAAACAAGCACTGAATAGATGCCGATGGCTACTTATCCTTGCTAATCTCTTAGGGTAAGCTAACAAGGGCCGATGGACACAGATTTAAAAGACATTCCTATCAGCCACCCTATTCTTTTTTTTTTTAATTTTTAATGTTTATTTACTTTTGAGACAGAGACAGAGCTTGAGCGGGGGAGGGGCAGAGAGAGGGGGAGACACAGAATCTGAAGCAGACTCCGGGCTCCGAGCTGTCAGCACAGAGCCCGACGCGGTGCTCGAACTCACAGACCTCGAGATCATGACCTGAGCCGAAGTCGGACACCCAACCAACTGAGCCACCCAGGCGCCCCTCAGCCACCCTATTGTTGATACATTATTAATTTCACTTGCATTCGGCTTCACTTGTTACCAAAATTACATTATAGTGCAGTCATATCATATGTGTACTCAATTTATGAGAATGCAAACATTTACACACAACAAAAAAGAGACAAATAAATTTAAAAAATTTTTTTAACATTTATTGAGAGACAGAGAAGAGCACAAGCGGGGAAGGGGCAGAGAGAGAGACAGACAGACAGAATCCGAAGCAGGCTCCAGGCTCCGAGATGTCAGCACAGAGCCTGATGCCGGGCTCTAACCCACGAACCGCGAGATCATGACCTGAGCCCAAGTCGGATGCTCAACCGACTGAGCTACCCAGGTGCCCCAAAGAGACAAATAAATTTAAACAATACAGATTATACCCACCATTCCTCTCAATAAAATGAATGCCTATGACCCAGAGTGAGCATGAGATATCAATCTGTTCTTCCCTCAATGTATATCAATTCCCACAGGCCTTGTACATCAAGCTGAATGGAATTCTAGAATTTTAAGTTACATTTTTCATTAGACGTAGCTCCTAAATGCAAGCTAGCCACTTCATTGGGGCAAGCAAATAAATACTGATTTCTTCTAATGCTGGAGGAAGGAAAAAAAACAACTGTTGAACTTGGAAATGTTAGTTCTGAACACAGTGTGTTATACATGAGTTAAGAGATTTTTTCAAAGAAAATTCTTATATAACCTATTTTATAAGAGAGTTTGAGTTACTTCTATTAACTCCACACTTATCTTTAATGCTGTAAAATTAATATCTGATTCATAGCATCTTAGCAATCACTTACGAAACCAAACTCTCCAAATATAAAAAGTGTTTCGTTTTATTGTTTTGTTTGTTTTTTATAAAATCCAAAGAAAACATATTCTTCTATTTCTCATACCAAGGGGAAAAAAGACTAACAAAGGATCATGTCTTACTGAAAAGAGCTCCAGATTCTCATAAATTCTCCAAAGAAATATTTACCTGAAGGTCTGAGAAGAAAACTTCTAAATATTTTTGCCTCTCCCTATACCCCCAAAAGGTATGGCTTACGAATGTAAAAGTGACTCCAAAATACCAAATGGAATTTTTTTTTTTATAATTTGAGAGACAGAGAGATAGCAAGAGCGAGCATTTGGAGAAGAGGGGCAGAGCAAGAGA
Organism: Neofelis nebulosa; assembly: GCF_028018385.1. NCBI lineage: Eukaryota > Metazoa > Chordata > Mammalia > Carnivora > Felidae > Neofelis > Neofelis nebulosa. The sequence goes on from NC_080800.1 coordinate 101,535,813, forward strand.
GGTAGAGAATCTTAAGCAGGCTCTATGCTCAGCATGGAGCCCAACACAAGGCTTGATCCCACGACCCTGGGATCATGACCCAAGCCGAAATCAAGAGTCAGACACTCAACCTACTGAGCCACCCAGGCACCTAGCAAATGGAATTTTTAAAAGCAGCTGGTGGAAATATAAAATGTAAAATGGTACAATTACTTTGTAAAACTGCCAGGTCCCTCAAAAGTTAAACCCTATGACCCAGCCATCTCATTCCTAGGTATATACCCAAGAGAAATAAATGTCTACGTTCATACAAAGACTGTACACAAGAACTGATGACAGCTTTATTTGTAATAGTACACGCTCAAGTGTATCAACATATAAATGGACAAACTGTAGTTCAGTATAACTGTAGTATGTAAGGGGGAATAATTACTTAGCAATAATAAGAACTAATAATACAAGCAACAACATGGATGAATCACAAAATAATTATGCTGCATAAAATAAGCCAGACCAAAAAAGAATACTCACTGTATGATTCCATTTATAAAAGAATTCTAGAAAACGCAAACTAATCTACAGTGACAGAAAACAGATCAGTGGTTACCTGGAGAGGAGGAAACACAGTGAAGGAGGATGAAATACAAAGGTGCAAGACAAAATTGGGGGGTGGGGGGGGCGGGAGGTGGCAGAAATGTGCATTATCTAGATTGCAGTGATGTTTTCACAGATGTATACATACATTATAACTCAAATTGTATGCCTGAAATATGCAGTTTATTTATGTCAAATATGCCTGAATAGAGCTGGAAAAAAAAAATGCCTCCAACCCGCTCTAACACTGACAATAAAGATTATGAAAGCAAGACCTAGCAAATTCTCCAGCTTTATAACTGCTCTTAACTTACTAAATATAAAATCCAATCACTAAATAAAAATACTCTATCAGAGATGAAAAAAAGATATATTAAATATAATTTTGATCAAATTGTGGGTTTATAATTACCTCTTAAGCTACATACACAAAACCTGTGAAATAAGGACTAGAACAGCAACATGTTACATAGAAAATGTTTTGTTTCATTAACATTGCAAAAGTTGAGACCTTCAGCATGCTAGTGTGAACCACCCTCATGTCTTTTTAACAGTATTACAGAATAGCATCAAGGCTATTCTATCAGCGACCTGCACTGTGAGCTACCAATTTCTTTCTGGGTTCAATTTAAGGTAGTCATCTAAAAGAAAAGCTATGTACTTCTATTTATAACAGATATCAACCTTTGCATCTTTCACAAAAGAAAAACTGGTTTTTGAGTTTTCTATTAAGTGTCTCAGGTGTCATAAGTTAGTCCAACCAATTAGAATGACTTTTGCTCCATAAGATGTTACAAGTAACCAAACCCAGGATTTAGAAAATGATTTTTAAAGCCTTAAAGATTTGCTAAGTAACAGTTAAGCTATTTCATATAGAATAAGATTCTAGTAATAATCAGTAAGCTTAGAATGTCCAAAATAATTTTTTTTTCCAATGGCAGCTGTGGTAGAACATAGGCACTCTTGTGCTCAACCGTCTTAGAAAGGCTTTTTTGTCTAGCCCAAGCATCAACAGTCATGTGCTCTTGAAAGAATGCAGAAGCCTAGCTCCCTACCTCGATCACCAGCTACATTAAGGATATATACACACATATAATGCCTTATGGCTTTCAAGGAACAAACGGAACCATATTGGAAGGGAGCAAGTAGAAAAATAAGTGACAGATCTGGAATGTACTCATTCCTTCATTTAAATAAACATTAAATAACTACCTGCTATGTGCCAGGTGCTTGTGATATGGAGATCAATAAAAGGCCTAAAAGAGTTCACACCTTTTGGATGACAGGCCTTTGAAGCAATGCACTGAAAAGGAACTCAAGTTTCCCCCGAAAGATAGACAAGATGACTAGTATATTAGAGCAAGTGATTGCAACTAGAGTAAAAAAAAAAATATATTGATTAAACTGACAATGCCTGTTTTAGCAGTGGGCCAAATTGAGATTCCGGACAGAAAAAAAAAAAATCCCAAGGTAACATTGTAAACAAGACTGGGAGAGATGTCCAGCCTGTACATTTCAAACAAGAAGACAGAAAGATAGCTTCAATCATCATGTTCTGAACAGAAACGACCTTATGAGACAGAGAAAAACCATGCTGTGAACAGAAGGACATGATCTGGCATCTATAATGACTTCAGAAACTGGCCAGGTCTGAATGCTTGTGCCCCACCTCCCAAATTCATATGTGGAAATTCTAATCCCCAATATGATGGTATTTGGGAGATGAGGTCTTTGAGAGGTGATTAGGTCATGAGAGCAGAGCTCTCATGAATGAGAGTAATGCCCTTAAAAAAGAGAAGTCCCCTACCTCTTGTACCATGTGAGGATGCAGCAAGAAGTCAGCAGTCTGCAACCTGGAGGAGGCCTTCACCAAGAACCCAACCACGCTGGCACCCTGATCTTGGATTTCCAGCCTCCAGAGCTGGGAGAAATACATTTTTGTTGTTCAGAAGCCACCCAGTCTGTGGTAATTTGTTATAGCAGTCCAAACGGACTAAAACAAGCTAATAAAAACCTATGCTGGACTATTTCTAAGAAGTAGTAGTATTTGCAAAAAACTGCACATCTGAAGGAAAGAACCAGAGGACCAAGATGCAGAGAAACGTACCTAACAAAAGTATAATTGTAAGGAAAAAAAAAAAAAGTATGTTTAAAAAAAAACAAAACAGTATGCTTGAGAACAGCAACTGCCGTCTTCTTTGTCACAGTGGAAAAAACAACTTCTTTGTAATTAGTATAATAGTAAAGAAACTTCAATAAAGCAAAAACATAGGTAAAGGAAGCAGTCAACTGGCTTCCCTTTCAAAGGGACACAGAGATAAGATGCCTCTAGGCTGAATGGCCCTTATATCCAGATTGGTCCAATCAAATACTTGTAGTTGGTCCAATACAAATATTTTATTGGTCCAATAAAATACTAAGTACGTATATACTTAGTACACTAAAGTACACTCAAGAAAAATTAGTCAAAGGGGTTAAATGTCCCACAATTGCCCAAGAATCCTTTGGCTTGGCGTCTTACTTGGTTTTTAATGGCTCTCTGGTCACTTGCCAAGTAACCAAGAGGACCTGTGGGACTGAAGGTGCAGAGGCCCCCACCCCAGGCTTCCCCACCCCCAGCAAAATCTACAGCCTTGGACACAAGACAACAAATGAAGGTCCCAAGGCTTGGTGAAGAGGGTTCTGCTTTTGGGTGAGAAGGAAAGGGTTAGAGTCTAGGCCAAACAGATCCTGGACCACTAAACCCAAAATCGGGAAGAACCATTTGCACTCCCTAAAACTAAACTCCAGTTAGCCTGCCCCAAGACTAATTTTTAGCCAGAACTCTTGATTTAGAGCAGAAATCAGCATTCTGCGGCCCGTGGGTCAAATACAGTCGGTCTCTATAAATAAAGTTGTACTAGAACACATGTATTTACATATTGTCTATGGCTGCTTTCACACTACAATAGCAGAGTTGAATAGTTGCAACAGAGTTGAATAGGGCAACATATGGCCCACAAAGCAAGCAAATATTTACTATTTTACCCTTTATAGAAGTTTGCTGACCTCTAATTTAGAAGAAAGAAAAAGAGTACCCAGCTATTACTTTTATTTAAAGGGCATTCAGAAAAGTAGAGTGCCTATAGTTTGGTTCAACAAAGGAGTCCATCTCTGATATCTTTCTTTGAATTTCTATAAGATTTTTTAAAAATATTTTTATATTTGGGGCGCCTGGGTGGCGCAGTCGGTTAAGCGTCCGACTTCAGCCAGGTCACGATCTCGCGGTCCGTGAGTTCGAGCCCCGCGTCAGGTTCTGGGCTGATGGCTCGGAGCCTGGAGCCTGTTTCCGATTCTGTGTCTCCCTCTCTCTCTGCCCCTCCCCCGTTCATGCTCTGTCTCTCTCTGTCCCAAAAATAAATAAAAAACGTTGAAAAAAAAAAAATTTAAAAAAAAAAAAAAATATTTTTATATTTATTTTGAGAGAGAGCAAGCAGGGGAGAGGTGGAGAGAGGGAATCCCAAGCAGGCTCTGCACCATCAGCACAGAGCTCGATGTGGGGCTTGAACCCACGAACTTTGAGATCATGACCTGAGCCAAAACCAATAGTCAGACGCTTAATGGACTGAGCCACCCAGGTGACCTCTAAAAGATGCTTTTTGCCATCTGGATGCAGGGTTCATTTGCGTGGGGTCTATGACTTGGTAGCTGAAGAGCCTACTAATCGCTATCCATTCCATTTCATAAGTTTTTAAAATCTAGTGTCAGACTTGAGATCACAACCATCAGGTGGACTCAATGATTCTGCTTCTTCGCTTACTCATGAAGTAAACAGCCACTGTCTCACAGGATATAAAACACTGTTTATTTTGTTTAGGATATACACATTTTAATGTGCCAGAAGAATCTTTTAGGGAACAAATGACTAGGTTTTAACTAAAGTATGATAAATAAGGAGTTCTTCTGATCAGACCAAGTGTCCTGAAATTTAAGCGCATTTAAATGCATACCTCTCAAACTAGGCATCAGTTCTGCCAATGGTTAGTGAAGGAAATCAGACCTGAGATAGTTTTGTAAGAGGTGTTATGTCCAGATTGCTCCTATAGAGAAATCAATGGGAATAAACAAGGGAAAACTCATCCAGAGATGCCATGAAAAATAAGATACTGTGTCAGTGAACGGCTTTGGCCAGATGAGACAAGGCCTGCATGGAGTCTGCATTGAGGGGAAATCCAATAAATTTTTAACACTGAAAGAATACTCATTGGAACTGGAGTCTTAACCTCAATTTTCACGTCGATGAAAAACTCCTTTCTCAGACAATGGGGAGGAGGATGGACTCAGCTACCCAGAGAGAAACCCTGAGTCAGGGAGTTGAGCTTACTAAAATTCTACATGTCAAAGAAGAGAGGTGAAGAAATCACTGTAAACTCTATGAGAAAGAGAGAAAGATGCACGCATTTTTCAGCAAGTATTTATTTGGCACCTACACACTAGGCACTGAGGTTAGAGATACTAACCAAACAAGACCACTGCTTTTGTGGAGCTTGCACTCCCATGGGGGTAGAAAATAAAATTCATGTCATATTATATGGTGATAGTGCTCAGAAGGAAAACTAGTAAATGAAAGGGAGTGTTGAGGGAGGTGGCCAGGGAAGGCGATACTGAGGAGGTAACATGTGAGTGCTTCTGGTCTAATGTGCTTGGGGGTACAGCTGATAAACCAGAATAGGGGTTTAGCCCAAGAAATCAAATTGTTTATATTCATGGAAAATCCATATATATCGTGAGCTTGTAGTTGTGACTACCACATTGTTCTTCAGAGACAGTAACATAACCTGTTCCGTATGAGAGCAAAGTTCAAGATAAGACAGTAGTGTTTATTTCCCCAGTTAGATAAAAGCATACCTTCAAGAAAATCCTTCTGTGAAATGTTCCTAAAATAGCAAAGGACTAAAAAGGTATAAACCCACAAGGACAAAACTTAAAAGAAACAAGGATAGACAAGAAATGTCAACAGGGGCGCCTGGAAGACTCCGTCAGTCAGGAGTCTAGGTGTCCAATTCTTGATTTGGGCCCAGATCATGATCTAACGGTTGTTTAAGATCACTCCTGAGATCCATGCCCAGCATGGAACCTGCTTAAGATTCTCTCTTTCCTTCTCCCTCTGCCCCCTCCCCGATGTGGACACTTGGGCAGGCACGGTCTCCCTCTCTCTCTCAAAAAAAAAAAAAAAAAAAAAAAAAAAAAAGTCAACAACAGATAAAACACAAACAATGAGGAACTTACAGAGCACAATGAAAATTTTTTAAGTTTATTTATTTGAGAGAGATAACGGGGGAGGGGGGGAGGAGTTAGGGGGCAGAGGCTCTGAAGCAGGCTCTGTGCTAACAACAGAGACCCTGAAGTCTCGAACTCATGAACCTCAAGATCATGACCTGAGCCAAAGTCAAGTCACTTAACTGACTGAACTACCTAGGTGCCCCATAGCACAAAAATTTTTATGTGAGAAATATCATCTTAAAAGAGTCCATGGCAAGATGTAAGGAAAGACAAACCTAATGGAGAGCAATACTGCCAAGCATCTGAAACTAGATCAAAATGCGACAAGAAAAATGTAGAGCCTATCCTGAAAAGAATAGAAAGGAAACCCTGTAGGAGGATTTTTAAAAATGGTCACTGCCACACAGATCAGCAAGAGCCCTGCAGGCATGGGCTACCAGTCTTGGTGGTAAATTAACAGGAGAAAGTAGCAGAGAGAGTAAATCAGCTGCCAGAACTAGACTCACTTCAAAGGGGGTAGGGGAATGTGTGAAATATGTGATAGGCATTAAGGAGTGCACTTGTGATGAGCACTGGGTGTTGTACAGAAGTGTTGTTTATTTACATCTGAAACTAATATTACACTGTATGTTAACTAAAGGGTAAATTTAAAATAGAAGCTCCTGGGGCGCCTGGGTGGCTCAGCTGGTTGAGCATCCGACTCTTGATTTCGGCTCAGGTCACGATCTCACAGTTCGTGAGTTCAAGCCCGGTGTTGGGCTTGGAGCTATGCAGAGCCTGCTTGGGATTCTCTCTCTCCCCCTCTCTCTGCCCCTTCCTTGCTCTCTCTCAAAATAAATAAACATTTTAATGTAAATAAATAAAATAGGGGCACCTGGGTGGCTCAGTCGGTTGAGCATCCAACTTCGGCTTAGGTCATGATCTCATAGTTCATGGGTTCAAGCCCCACATCAGGCTCTGTGCTGACAGCTCAGAGCCTGGAGCCTGCTTCAGATACTGTGTCTCCCTCTCTTTCTGGCCCTCTCCCACTCACACTCTGTCTCTCTCTCTCTCTCTCTCAAAAATTAATAAACGTTAAAAAAAATTTTAATAAATAAATAAAATAAAAACTTCTTACATGCTATACCTGCTGATCACCAAAAGCCTAAGCTAAAAACAAAGATAACTATAGTAAATCTAGCTTTGTCTGGGACCCTACATATAGAATGGAGGAAGGGGATAAGGATTGGGACACTTCCTCTCTCTTTCTTAGTCATACATGAATTTCAAAAGCAAAGAAAAAACTGAGAAGTCGAGCATAAACATCCCTTAAAATATAATCAGTGAAGCAGGGAACAGGACTTCTCCAACAGGTCTCAAAATCTAAGACATCTAGGTGCTGTGAAATCTTCCTTAAGATAGCACACACCTAAAAAATAAGCAAAAACTCTTTCCATTCAGAAAAATAAGGATTACCCTACTTTTCTACCATTCACTCCTCCTTTCTATAGAAGCCAATGATTTCCTGCACTCAATGCAAATAAAAAGAGTAATGCTAAAGAAATTCTCTATTTAAAAGGTAGGGAGAATAACACTTCCCTATCTTTTACAACATCTGCTGCACTTAACAGGCTGTTGTAAAGACAAAATAAGGTATGTATCAAAGTCCCTCATAAAGATATTTTTTAAATCAAGTTCAAAAGAACTAAATATCTCCGTGTTTCAAGAGTTCAATAAAGATTTTATTAAAGTTCCACATTTGCTTATTTTGCCTATAAAATTACTGAAAAATACTTAAAAATTAAAGCTAGAAATACTAGAGAGAGCAGAAACTAATACCAACACAGAGGTAACTGTCACAAAAAGATTTCTCATAAATACCATCCCAAATTTTTTTTAAGTAGGCTTCATGTCCAGCACAGAGCCCACCACAGCGCTTAAACTCACGACCCTGAGATTGAGACCCGAGCTGAGAACGAGTCAGGCACTAGGGATGCCTGGGTGGCTCAGGTGGTTAAGCGTTGGACTCTTGATATCAGCTCAAGTCAGGATCTCACGGTTCATGAGTTCAAGCCCCAAGCTGGGCTCTGCACTGTCAGGGCAGAGCCTGCTTGGGATTCTCTCTCCCTCTCTCCCTGTCCCCCACCCCAGCATACATGCATGCACGCGTGTGCACTCTCTCTCAAAATACTCAAAATAAATAAACTTTAAAAAAATTCTTCAATTAAGAAAAAACAGATGCTTAACCAACTGAGCCACCCAGGCACCCCAATATCATCCCAAATTTTGTTAGTATTGATAAAATCTTAAAAGTACAAGCTAGACACTTCTCTCATTTCTTAATTAAAAAAAAGAAACCTATAGGGAACACACTCACTTTCTCTTTATGGATATTCTCCAACAGTTAAAAAAAACTTAGTAACACATACTGTATATAGATATTTGTCTTACCTATTAAAGATTTGATATTTTCTAAGATTAAATCACTAGTAATATTTCCAGATAAATCTTGCCCCAATTCAGCAATCAGCTTGGCATAACCTTCATTCTCTTCTCTTAACAAATTGAATTTTTGCTGCTTATAACTGAAATTAGATAAACATCATAAGGGGGATAAAATTAATTCAATTAAAAATTACTGTATTCTTCTCATTGAATTTTCTTATCTCTCTGATTTACAACAATCATAAGAATGGTTGTTCAAAGTTTACTTCTTCATGTAGCTTTTAAAATAAAAATTAACAGTGGCTCACAAGAGACACCCCAATGTTAATCATACAGGGAAAACCAGTAACACAAAGAAAGAATACTGCTAATCTCAAGGAACAATAACATACCACTATTTCCATCACTAAGATGTACTAGAGTGTATCCATAGTTGTAAATTATCTTATTGATAATAATAAAAGCACTATTATTTTAACTTCTAATATGGAGAAAAGTTAACATTGGTTTCATACAGGTAAAGTTCACTGCTGACTCAATAATCATAGGCTATTTTTAAAAGGGAAAAAACACAATACATGCTAACAGCAACAAAAAAAATCTTCAAACTGCCTTTAGAAATTTCTAGTATTCAAAATGAGAACTAAGAAAACATACTCAGATACTTGATCTGTAACATAAAGATACATGTACTTACAAGAGCTTTGTCTTGATTTTAACTGACTTTTGATTGAACTGCTGTGACTGTTTAATAAGCCCTAATGATTCCAATGTTTCTGGATCCAGGCGTTCCTTTAGAACTGTGTCTGAAACTAAATACTGTATTAAAAAATATTAAAGGCCATTTATTCCTTAGCATTCCAATGCATATGCAATCTTAATGTATTCAAAATAATTTTTCCCAAACAAGAATATTAAAAATCACATTAAACATATATCAACAACTTTTAATTTATAAAAAAAAATCTTGGAACTTCAATTTAACAAAAAGGATGACTCCCCAAATACTGAAATATGTGACATATAGCTCTTTTAAAAACTCACTAAAAAATTACATGCGTGCTGTACACAGCCTACAAGTAAGAACTACAGATGAAATTCTGATTAGAGTCTGTCAACTGAATTTTTCTTTAAGACTAATACAGCACTTCAGCCTTCTTTAGTTTCTACTGTTTAAGTCAAATTCTAGCACAGCAAAGACAAGGACACTCTTCCAGGTCTGAGTAATAGCATTTCTCCTCGGTTCTAAATTTATGAACACAAAATGGTTTACTAGACAATGATTATGACAAGTTCTTGAATTTATTATTTTTAAACTACCTCCATTCTTTTTCTCCTTGCCTAATAAAGAGTTTATGAAAAACTGTTCAGTTTAAAAGCTGTCCACATCATTTCTACTCACTTGATAGATGCTTACCTTTTTCCTTATTTAGGAACTTTCTAGGTCATGAATATAACCAAAAGTTTAAAATATACAGATTGTTTAAGTGATATGAAGCATCCATATTTCATAGAAATAATCAGCATGTCTAATTTTACAAAGCATTCGATTTCAAAATCCAAATCTCACCTTATAATGAATGAATAGCCAAGTGAGTGTCACTATCCTCCTCCATTAACATGATTAACTATGATTACAATTGTTCAACGTAAAAATCTAGAAAGGGAAAGTATTTTTTTATAACTTACCAAACATGCTAATACCAATTGTGTAAAATAGTCTCTCTTGCTTTTTTCTTCTAAACAATTTGTCTCAATATCTATAATGATGGAAGAAAAAAAGACAAAAGTTTGATTTTTCTAGACTCTTTACAGCACTATAATAGGATACTTATTTTCTTTAAAACTAATTTTTAAGCCCCTCTTTCTGAATTTGGAAAAAAATGTGTAAATAAAGTAAGCATGAGCTGTCCTTCATATGCATATGAATGCTTAGGATTAATTTCTCCTCATGCTGGAGACTGACCCTGGGACCAATGGCATACCCATAAAACGGTAAGTTGATTACACAGGAACTACATGCTATGGCACTAGAAGCAACAAAACTTCGAAAAATTAATGTTCTCAAAAATGGAAATATTCAAGCAAATTTTAAATGACCACACATCAGAGATACTAAAGAACGATTGTTCCTTAGGTGGAAAGCTAGACTGGGTGAGAACAAAGATCCCTTCTAACACTAAAGATCCTCTTACTTGTGAAGATCAAACCCTTGACTCTGGCCACCTTGGTACCATGTACCACATTCTAACCAAGCTACCTGGCCATCAACTCTATGAAGAGACAGTATTAAAAGAATATTTTTAACATCTTATTTTGAATTACAATTCTGGTCAGCAAATAAAAATTTATTCATGATTTTTATTTTCTTCCTACTGAAATAGTTAAAAACTGAGACCCGAGTTTCAGTAAATTATTCAGAAAATTTGTCAATTTTATGATGTAGGAAATAAAACAATTAGCTTTTAATGCCAAGCATCCAAAAAAAAAAAAATTCAAGGAGGATTGACAGGATTACAAGGTTGATCTCAGGATTACTGCTTTAACTCAACTCATAATTTAGAAGAGGCACCGATTTTAGAGATGTAATAAAATTGTCTTCTAAGGGTTCTACAGTTCTACCCAGATGTCCTACCACTGCTTTGCTTCAGTTTACTTTCTATTGCCATCACTGAGAATCAAAAGAGAAAGGAATTTATCATCAAACATATCCATTTTCCTGGCCCTACTCCCCTTTCCCTTCTTCGACAGTGCCATTTCCCAATATCCTGGCCACTGTAGCTAAGCACATGGTTAGCTCAAGTGTATTAAGAGAATTTCAGGGTATAATTTATACAATGTAACTGTAATACAATCTCATCCTCTCAATAAGACTTTTAATCCATGTGGATCTCATCAATCCCTTCCAGGGACTCCTAGCTGCTTCCCTGTTGTCTGGTCTTCTGGTCCCTCCTCAACCTAGAACTTCAAGAATATTAATCTTGAGGGGTCAAGACTAAACTGGACCCATTCTTTTAACCAACATCTATCTACCAAGGCCCAAAAGTCCCTAAGATCTATCTGAAAAGTCCCTAAGATCAGAGCACCTGGGTAGCAGGTTCATTCTCTTCAAGCCAAGTCTGCTCTCCTCTTAGCTACGTGACCTGATCAAAATACCGCTCTATGGGTTCTGTCCATGTTAAGAACTCCTTAATAGGACCTCAGTAAACTTCTCTGCTGATCCACCTCAACAATCAATACAGGACTCTATTATCACAAGTATGTATGCCTTCCCTGTTTTCTTTATTCTTTTTGTCCTAACTTATGAAACTATTCTAATAAATTCATTCATTATCTTTGACTCATCAACCTTGAGTCAGTACTTGGTAAATTCTCTTTAATTTCCCCTAAGATTTTACTAAAAAGCCCTCAGCCATTTCCAACTCTAGGCCCCAGGATCACCAACCACCCAATCCAGCTCAGAAATCCCAGCAGTGCATTAAGTTACTTCAGACTTCCCCTTCCAGGTTAACATAGCTCTCAGGTTCCCTCATCCTTACATAATTAGTCTTTTAAAGAAGCTGCTATCTTAACCAAGAAAGTACAGCACTGATTTCTCTTATAACTGTTAAAATATTAGAAAGATAAAATGATGTAGTAAAAAGATTATGGTCTCTGGAATCAAAAACACCCAAGTTCAAACTCTGCCTTACTGGCTAAATAAAAGGCCTTGAAAAATCCCTTCTCTGAGCTTCAATTTTCTGATCTGTAAACCTCCCTTACAGAAGTTGCTGTGAGGATTAAAATGAAATTAAATGCGTAACATAATACTTAGAACATAAAAGGTGCTCCAAAAATGGCATCTACGTTATTACCGTTATCACTATCTTACAGGTAGCTTCCATTCTTACTCCTATTCCCCTAGTTTGGTCTAGGGTCATCCTTGGATCTTTTTTTTTCTGCTAAGGGTAGGGGTGGGTGAGTGAGGGGACAGGTGAGTGAAATTCTCTTTCTAAGTTTGCCATTCTAATCTTGCTTGTAAAAATTGATAGGCTAAAAGAAATTTCCCAAGAGAAACCAAACAATCCTCATAAATTCATGTTATCAGTAAAAAGCAATGACTTGTAACAATAATTCATATTACTAAATAACTATGAAAGGAAAATATATCCTAATAGAATAAACCAATAAAGAAATTCTTAGAACTTACTAGTAAGCTAACCTATGATCACCCAAAGAAAGACATAAAATATACTCCTGACACTATCAAGGAACAACAGCTTCCACAAAATGTTACCTACAAATCACTTTCAGTCCTACAATTTCATAGTAAAAAGAATTTTTTTAATTTTTTAAACTTGTCTCATGCTATATTTATATGTAACATAATGTAATACCTTTACTGCCTGCTTTAAAAATTCAGCTTAAGAGGTTTTTTGTTGTTGCTGGCATAAATCAATTCAACAGACAGTATGAACATACACTTTATGATCCAAACCAGGACAGTTTTAAGACTGAAATAAGGCACTGTTAATTATGCCATGGAAAACAAGACAAAGTGGGACAATATGGTCACCCTATCAGTGGTTTGCTCTTTTCATTTATCACTCACAGTCCACATACATTTTGACCTGTTCCTGACATTACTGCTGTTATGAAATCTTAAATATCCTGAAGGATCAAGCACCAGGCATTTAGATTTGTTGAGATCAAATTCCCAGATTCTCAGTAAGACACTTAAGTAACCTACCTATTCTAGGAATTAAGATTAATGAGCTAAATTAATTCACTCCAGCTTGACAAACTCTCAGAGGATATCTTATTTTAAAGTGAATACTATCATGTCTGCTAAAGGTTTCTATTAGATCACAGTTCTAGAAAGCATAATACTGATGGAGAAAACTGCTCAAAGTTATTTTAATTCAAATCTAAAATTAGAGAAATAAATTTATAATATATATTATTTTTTAAATCCATGCTTCCCATGGAGAGACACTACCCTTTGTTCTAAGTCAAAGAAATATTTCTTTTCCATCTTGCATAAGTTCTTATTTATTCTGGAGAGAGAAATTGCTATTTCCAAAGCTGGTTTCTCATCCTCAAAACAAAAGTACTTTTAATTACTTTGGCTCTTCTTGCTCTTTCTAAAATTAAGAAGAACCAAAAGAGTATATATAATAGCAAAGTAAATATCTCTTGAGTGTCCTAAGTTTGGGATTCTCACATTCATTGATAACCTGAAGTGAAGAACATTAATCCTGTGGTTACTAAAATATGAATAATTCAGACTAACTGAACTTCAGAAAACTTTTTTTTTACTTGAAATGACTTAATTTAGCTCAATTTTATATAAACATACATTCCAAAAAACTCCCAACTATTTGAATTATAAACTAAAACCATCTAAAGCTAGTTTATAAACAGTGATTATACTCACATTTGACTTACAACACCACATTCTCTATAAAAGTAAAATAATACAATCTAGATTTGTAGAAACATTTGTTTGAAAGAAAGCATTTTATTTAACACAGTATATTAATTTACCAAACAGCACTTTCACAGGTGAAATAAAGGCTTAATACCTACCTAATATGCAGAATACATCAGCAAGAATGGAGGGCATATCCTCACGAAATTCCTAATTATAAAAATATAATTATTCACAGTAAATACATGAATAGCATACCAGCAAGTATGGCTTCAGAATAACACTCTTCAGTAAAACTTAAAACCTAACAAAACCCCAACACCACTATGGTGACAAATAATAAAATTCTTCAAGTTTCATAATACAGAGAAAACAGAAAGAGGGAGACAACACTTGGAAAAAAAATGTTTAAATGTCTACAGTGTAGTAACTTCATAAAAAACAGAAACCTAAGCAAGCACTTCAGGAAATATTAAAGAGCACAAATGAGTGACATTTTTCCAAAGAAATTCATGTTAGAAACCACTGGAATTTGGAGTACCTTACACCTACCTAAAACAAGACTGTTAAAAATGGTACATTTTTCATCTACAACTTTAAACGTTGTGCTCATGCCTGAATTAACACTGATCTAGGCGAAAGTCCTAGCAGTATCAGAACAGAAATCTAAAAAACACAAAAACAATTACAAGCTGTCGTTCCAGAACTCAAGATTTTCTGAAGATGAAAATAATACCAAAAATCTATCTTTATTTTCTTTATGCACTGATGTTTGTAGCCTTTGAAAAAACCCAAAATTCTCCCCTCATTTCTGGATGAAAATTTCAACATTTATTCTAGATTTGTCTCCTGACTTTAGTAAGGATCATAGTTCAATCATTGCAATTAGTTTGCTAGCACTACAGCAACCCTTAAACTAGCCTTTTTCAGATACCAAAGGAAAAAAATATGATTCTAACGAAAAAACTGGCAGCTGTAAGAGACACGCAAGATATGCCTCCATGGCTAAGAAGATATGGGGCAGTGAGATACAAGACTATGAGAAAGCCATGGCAAAGATCCAGCTGCAAAAGTATATAGAAGGACTCAAAGGAAAGGGGAAGCTAAGTAAGAACAAAATACATATTAAATCTATTTCAGGGCACCTGGGTGGCTCAGTGGGTTGGGCGTCCGACTTTGGCTCAGGTCACGATCTCACGATTTGTGAGTTTGAGCCCTGTGTCGGGCTCTGTGCTGACAGCTCAGAGCCTGGAGCCTGCTTCCGATTCTGTGTCTCCTTCTCTCTCTGCCCCGCCCATGCTGACGCTCTGTTTCTGTCTCTCTCTCCCTCTACCAAAAATAAATAAACATCAAAAAAACTTTTTTTAATCCATTTGAACTATTCATTTTCAAAAAATGGGAAAAAGTATTAGAATCAAATCCATAAATACACTAAACTCTATACCAGTGGCCAATTTACAGAAGGAAATAACCTTAATTGCATACCAGACTTCAGTCTCAAAAGTTTAAGGGCTATGAACTTTCACTAAGTCTACTTGAATGCAAGTACTCAGGCTACTCAAAGACCAGAAATGAGGGAGCCAGACCAGAGTGTTCAACATGGAATATTAGTTGTTGAAGATACAGACTACTCCAATAGGAATTAATACTGCTGTAGTCAAATAGATACAGTTTAGGAATAAAAGAGAAACTCATACTGGGCCTCTACTGTATGTAGGTGGAAAAAATCCCACAGCTAAACATAGAAGTTCCTTAAGACTATCCTTGAAAAGGACAAAAAGCATACAAAGGAGATTACCTATCCTAACAGCAAAAGGCTACAGAAGCTTAAAACAACACAGGGGAAATTCATACTGGTATCAAGAAGCTCCAGGTCTTACCTCACTGGAACTTATTACAAAAGCTCTTCTCAACTGGGTAAGTAATTTATTTATACAAGGTTAAAACCAAGCCTAATAATAACAGAATAATACACTGCACTTAAGTGAAGAAACTTAACTACTGGTTTACAATAATTAACACCCTTAACAATTTGAAAGCTCATCATACAATTCAAATACCAAACACCCATGAAAAGTATCTGGTCTGAATCTAACTTAAATTCTCTAATAAATGAAAGAGTGAAATAATAATCACGTTAAAAAGGTTAGAAAAAAATCTAGTTATTCATATTTTCTAACACAGCAAACACATGAAAATTGGCATCAAGTGAGCATTAGTTAGAACTATGTAGGGGCGCCTGGGTGGCTCAGTCGGTTGAGCATCCGACTCCTGCTCAGGTCATGATCTCGCGGTCTGTGAGTTCGAGCCCCGCGTCGGGCTCTGTGCCACCAGCTCAGGCCTGGAGCATGTTTCGGATTCTGTGTCTCCCTCTCTCTCTAACCCTCCCCCATTCATACTCTGTCTCTGTCTCAAAAAAATAAACGTTAAGAAAAAAAAAAAAAGAACTATGCAACCTCAATGTAAAATAATTTAGGGGTGCCCGGGTGGCTCAGTAACCGACTCTTGATTTCAGCTCAGGTCACAATCTTCCAGTCGTGAGATCAAGCCCCTCATCAGCTCCAAGCTGGGCGTGAAGCCTGCTTAAGATATTCCTCCCTCTCTCTCTCTCTCTCTCCCCCTCCCCCTCCCACCCCTCCCCACATTCGACTTGTCTCTAAAAATAATTTTAATCCTCAAGTTTTAAAAATATATTTAATATCTAAACATAACCACAAACAAAAGAAAATGCTTTGATATGCTATATTGGGAGAAAAATATTCTAGCCAAATTATTTTTATAGTAGCATTTTTAATTAGGTATACCCTGATTTCATTATAATGCAGGATTTTTTTTTTTTTTTGCCCTCCCAGCTAACCTAACATTTTCTGCTGTACTCGCAACGAGACAAAAAGATTAAAATATCTTTAGTTCTGCCTAGCAACAACGGCTTACCAATACTGCCTTAAAACATTACTATAATTTTAAATAAAATGAAACGCAAGTTTTACACTTTAGAGATCTTTGTATCAAAAGCAAAATACGTGGGGCGCCTGGGTGGCTCAGTCAGTTAAGCGTCCGACTTTGGCTCAGGTCATCATCTCACAGTCCGTGAGTTCCAGCCCCACGTCGGGCTCTATGCTGACAGCTCAGAGCCTGGAGCCTGCTTTAGATTCTGTGTCCCTCTCTCGCTCTGCCCTTCCCCCACTCGTGCTCTGTCTCCCAAGAATAAACATTAAAAAAAAATTTTTTTTTAAAACAAATATGTAATAATTATTAAAATAGAAAACATATGTATATATACTTACACTAATGTCATTAAGAACATTAGATGCCTGATCATGCTTTAGATTTCCTTTAATGACATGGTATGATAACTCATAAAGAGCTTGCTGGAAATCTGTTGAACATAAAAGAAGGAATGTGAGAACACAATCTCTCGAACATAAAAGACCCTCTGAGGGAAGACCTCTATATTTCCTACTTCTCAGAATTATAAGTATCAATAATGATGAGAAAATACACTTTTGATGCTTTTCTCTAGCATGTTTTTTTTCCTTTTACTTTCACAAAAACACAATACTAAAAGTATAAAAAAGTTAACCTGGACTCCACTACAGTAACTACTGCTTTAAACATTTCCTTCCCATCTTTTTCTACATGTCTACATATTTTACATATTTGCATCCACAGTGCACATAATGTGGTATTTTGATTCCTCCATAAACACCTTTTAAAGTATTTTCTCATGCTACCAAAGTCTCCAAAATTATTTTTAAGGACAGCATTGAACTCCAGCAAGTGGATATAAACTAAATTAACCATTTATTTCACCAGGAAATTTCACAGATTTTTCTAAATATATTCAGATTATAGGCAATTCAATCTCAGGGCAACAGGTAAAGAATAATAGTCAATATAAAATTAAGTTTTATCCATATCCTACTGTCAGAGAAATTTCTACCCAAATCTAGATCTTTTCTCCTCTATTTTCATCAGAATTCAAACTTAAATAATTACATATGTACATACATAAAATGGCAGTCTAACGAGAACTGTCAACCACAAGTAGTCTCATTTGCTATTACCATAGCCTCCTTTCCTGGAGGAGGAATTTGGGGGTCAAGGGGAGTTAGTGGTCAGGTGAATACCTCTTTATAACCATATTTTTCTTTAGTCCTATACACTGAAAACTTTACCTCCTTTCTCCCATCCAAAGTAGAAAAACAGGAGCATCTGGATGGCTAGTCGGTTAAGCATCCGACTTTTGGTTTCAGCTCAGGTCATGATCTCCCGGTCTGTGGGTTAGAGCCCCGCATCAGCCTCCATGCTGACAGTGTGGAGAATACTTGGGATTCTCTCCCTCTCCACCCTCCCCCCGCCCCTCCTGCATGTGCACCTGCACACTCTCTCTCAAAATAAACAAACTTTTTTAAAAAGTAGAAAAACAATTGTATGGTGACAAATGGTAACTATGCTTGTGGTCAGAATAGCATAATGTATAGAGTCAGAGTTGTTGAATGACTATGTTGTACACCTGAAATTAATGTAACATTATGTGTCAACTACAAAAACTGAAAAAAGTAGAAAAACAAGAAGTCTAAAAAACAGTTGTAAAGTAAAGTCAATTTATAATCCCCTTTTGAAGGGAATCAAAAATCTTTCAGGGCAAAATAGCAAGTAAACCATCAAATATTTAAAAATCTTCTCCCTTGGTTTTTACTAGTCACAAAAAAGGAAGAGTATAGGGGCGCCTGGGTGGCGCAGTCGGTTAAGCGTCCGACTTCAGCCAGGTCACGATCTCGCGGTCCGTGAGTTCGAGCCCCGCATCAGGCTCTGGGCTGATGGCTCGGAGCCTGGAGCCTGCTTCCGATTCTGTGTCTCCCTCTCTCTCTGCCCCTCCCCCGTTCATGCTCTGTCTCTCTCTGTCCCAAAAATAAATAAAAAACGTTGGAAAAAAAAAATTTAAAAAAAAAAAAAAAAAAAAAGGAAGAGTATAAAAATCAAAACTTATATCGATACCCCTTTAAACAACTTTATTTGCAATTTTATTAATTTATAATTATTTTACAATGAAATCAATTTGTCCATTAAATTATTTGCTAAAGAAATATAGCCAGAGTATCCCAATTCCTTATGAAGAATTCATTATTAAACATGGCCGAGCACCTTTTTCATAAATATGCCTTCATTATACTTATGATAAACTATACAAAAGCCAAAATGCAAAGAAAAAAATTTCTATTGTTAGTATGGTAGAAATATGAGGTCAATTTCATGCTTTCAATTTCCAATAATAAAATGCTTTTGTAACAAATAATATTCATTTAAAGTTATCCAGAGGCACTTGGGTATACATGTTGGGTATAGAGATTACTTAAAAATAAAATCTTGGGAGCCTGGGTGGCTCAGTCGCTTAAGCATCTGACTTCGGCTCAGGTTATGATCTCACAGTTCGGAGTTCGAGCCCCATGTCAGGCTCTGTGCTGACTGCTCGGAACCTGGAGCCTGCTTTGGATTCTGTATCTCCTGGTCTCTCTGCCCCTCCCCCGCTCGTGTGCATGTGCACTCTCTCCCCAAAATAATAAACATTAAAAAATTTAGTAATAATAAAATAAATAATAAAGTCTTTAAAAAAAAAAAAGGTACAGGCAGGGGCACCCAGTTGGCTCAGCTGGTGGAGCATGCAACTCTTGATCTTGGGGTTGTGAGTTCATGCCCCACGATGGGTGTAGAGATTACTTAAAAATAAAATCTGGGTGGCTCAGTCGGTTAAGTGTCTGACCTAGGCTCAGGTCATGATCTCACAGTTCATGGGTTCAAGCCCCTCATAGGGCTCTGTGCTGACAGCTTGGAGCCTGAAGCCTGGCTTGGGATTCTGTCTCCCTCTCCCTCTGCCCCTCCCCTGCTCGTGCTCTGTCTCTCTCAGTCTCTCAAAAATAAATAAATGTTAAGGAAAAAAAATTTTTAATAAAAAAATCTTTTAAAAAATTCAAAATAAAAAAAGTTACTCAGATAACTTAAAAAACAAAAAAGCAGTCACTCTTAGAAGGACAAGTTGAGCATCATAAACTAAATTCCCAGAAGAATATGGGCTCATTAGGGGCTGAGGGAATACTAATCTTATTCAGAGAAGGAGATTAGAGAACATATAGCCCAGGTCATTTTGCTGACATCAAGTGACATAAAACAATCACAATGTCATCCACAAAATAGCGAAGACAGTCCTCAATTCACATGTTTTTAAATACCCATTTAAGTGGTTAGGAAAGTCTATCGTATTTTATTTAGCCAGAAAAACAAGAAGCGGTAGTGTAAGATTACCAAGGCTAACCCCACAAAATCCTGTAAATTCTATACTAACGTTGAAAACCATTACATTTACAATGTGAAGGAAAACCTAACAAACATCATTATACACAAAAATAAAGATTTTATCCTAACGCCAACATTTCAGAAAAAGCAGGGGTTTTTTTTTAAGTTTATTTACTTATTTCTTTAGTACTCTCTGCGCCCAACGTGGGGTTCGAATTCACGACCTGGCGATCAAGAACCACATGCTCTTCCGACTGAGCCAGCCAGGTACCCCTCAGAAAATTAGTTTTAAGGATAGCCAAAAGTAAAGGGGACGTCTAGAGATTCTTAGATATTCTCTGTGGGATTTAGAACACTGAAGACGCTAGTTCTTGGTTCTGTCAGGACGATTCATGTTTATCAGCCATCATTACAATATCATTATACTAGGGGGAAGGGACTTACAAAAAGGAGAAGTAGTCTGTGCAAGGGAAACTGCCTCCCTCAAATTCAAAGGAAGGGCAGAAAGGGAAAGGGCTGAGGGAACACTACCCAAACGCAATCCCCCTTACAGATTAAATGAAATTCTGAAGAAATAACATTCAGTTAGTTTCCTGCATAGACTACCAACTGAGGCCTTTAGACCAAAGCCTCATTGGTGGCAGAGACTGGCCAAAGAATGTACATACTGAGAAAGCATGCAAGGGCAGGTGAAAGAGAGCACTGGCAATTCAGCCAATGAGGCCACACTCATGACTGTTTTTGGTTTCATATGTGAATCAGAACAACGGTACAAATTAACAATAATCTGATATTTATTAAAGATCCATACAGTCCCATTTAAAACTGAAGAGTAATCATTCTGTGTTACACTATTTATAGTTTTTCTGAGAATTCTTTCTCTTATTCTACCCACGTAAGATTTTAATCATAAACAAGACAGACGTTAACTGAGAAGTTATAAACTTGTTTTAAACATAGGGAAGCCTGGGTGGCTCAGTCGGTTAGGCATCTGACTCTTGATCTTGGCTCGGGTCATGATCTCAAAGTTCATGAGTTCGAGCCCCACATTGGGCTCTATGCTGAGGGCGTGAAACCTGCTTTGGGATTCTGTCTCTCCTTCTCTCTGCCCCTCACCCGCTTGTTCGTTCTCTCTCTCTCTCTCTCTCTGTCTCTCTCAAAATAAATAAACAAACCTAAAAAAAACATAAGGAAGAAAAAAAGTTAAGTACCCAAGTGCTTTTAGAAAGGAATTTTTTTTTTTTTTACTTTCTTACATTTCTGGCAGTCAACTAATTTATTCAAAAGAAAAGGCATTATAGCAACCTCAGAAATCTTTATAAATGATCATGCAACTTTATAAGCAGGATAAATTGGAAAATAAGTGGGGGTGTGGGCTAGGAATGTTAAGTGTTAAAATAGGTCTTACCCAAATGACAGGAAAAGCAATGGCTAATTCACTTGTTTAAAAAAATGCTTTCCACTAGCAAAATACAAGCATTCTTTAAAAAATATACACTCTCATATTAAGATAATATTTAATTTTTGATAAAACAAAAATAAATCTATAAACATGGCTTTTAATTGTCTTTTCACAGACATAATTTATATAACTATAATTAATTTTATTCAGTCATTCTTTATTTAAAATAAATTATTGATTATAAATTATTTTTTCCAGATTGAAAACATGTTACAGGTTCTACCCTCAGTGAAAGCTACATATGAAAATGCTTTAAACTTACTAGACATAACTGCTTTTGTTTTTGCCTCTCCTTTTCTAAATCCAATGCCTGATTTTAAATTAATAAATGTTAAAATAAATTGTAAAATCCTTTAAAATTTACATCCTGTTTAATTACATTTTACTTAATAAATCATACTTGTGATATGCAGTAAACAACTCCTTTGCTTTTAATGTTTTCCATGACAACTGTCTTTAATAAGATCCCTAGATACCACCTAAACATAACCAGCTTTAGTAAAAACACAACCTCAGTTTCTGGAAATTTCCTAGTGCAAACAAGATCAGAATAGTTTTTCCAGGCTAGCTTTTCTCTTCTGTTTATGACTGATAACTAGCCTCTGCAATTTTTAATACAGCTACCAACTGCTGATATTTAGCTCATCATGTCGCAATTATAAAAGCCAACATATGACTATTATGCAGATCAAGTAACATCCATACAGAGATAGTCTTACCATAACTATAGTTTTAATCCTAACTGTAATATATTCACATAAAAGCTTTATATAATATGAACTATATCTCAAACGTTTTGTTTTTAATTCATAACAATTTAACAGAAAACAGGACATCTATTAATGTTGACCAGACCAGAAATAATAGCTATGATACTTTTAAAAGTCTTACCTCTGTAAGTTGAACTATCATGGCTTTTATTTTCACTGAGGATCCGGCATAAATGCAAACTAGAATAAAACAGAAATAATATGTATTAATTTCCAATCCTAATATAGATGATCCTTATAGAGTATATTATATCAACTAAAAATATTTGGAAACGTATAAGATATGTTTAGATCCATTAGTTTATGATGAGAATAAAACAAACCTAAAAACCCTAATTGGTCAGAACTGGAGGATGCTAGTAAATCAATTCATTATTTTTTTTTTTTAACGTTTTATTTATTTTTGAGACAGAGAGAGACACAGCATGAACGGGGGAGGGGCAGAGAGAGAGGGAGACACAGAATCGGAAGCAGGCTCCAGGCTCTGAGCCATCAGCCCAGAGCCCAACGCGGGGCTCGAACTCATGGACCGCAAGATCGTGACCTGAGCTGAAGTCGGACGCTTAACCGACTGAGCCACCCAGGCGCCCCCAATTCATTATTTTTGAAAAGTGGTAAATAAAAGAATAAAAATCAAGCACTTACTCTGTTTTTCACATATGAACCTGTAGTTGATAAGAAATGTCTCTGTACTGAAGTATTTCAGCTAATAAAGAAGGAATGACAGAAGAACATAACCATTTTAAGATTCCTAATAAATTGAAGGATCTAAGTCAGCATCTATCAAGAACTGTTTACATCACAAGAGACAATCAAACATTATGTGTATCCTGATCCTGATTTTGAAAGAATACACCAAGCCACCTATGAAGTTGTCTTTAAAAAAAAAAAAAAAAAAAGCCATGAACCTAAATTCAGACTGTGGAAAACTCTACAGACAATGCCCCAGTCCCTTCAATAAATATACTGCAAGGAAAAATTAAAGATGCTAGGGAATCCTCAAGGTAAAAAAAGGCTTAAGAGATGTATCAATCACAATGTTTGGACCCTATCTCAAACAAGTATTTTTTTTAATTAACATTTCTGAGTCAATTGGAATATTTTATAAAGATCTTATAAATTCTATAAAAAGTTATCTTTAAAAGATAATGCTGAAATATTCACAGATGTAACGGTATTTACTTCAGTAGAATGGGAAAACGGGTGGGGTTTTAGATGAAACAAGATCGGCCAGCAGTTGAGAACTACTGAATCTGATTGATGATTTCATTGGTATTCTACTTTCTCATCTGTTTGAGATTTGTTTCCAATAATAAAGTTTAAAAACAAAAAAACCTGAAAATTGAAAAAATACTTGTATTTTAAAAACCTCTTCATTAGATTAACTTAAATGTTGCAAAGAAGGATAGATACATAGAATACAGTGAAAAGGGATAAGCTTAATTGGAATTCCAGAAAGAGAGAACAAGGGCAAAAGCAGTTATTTGAAGAAATAATAGCCAAGACTTCAGTTTTCTAGAACCGAAGTGAAATCCACAACTGGGCATACCATAGTAAAGCTAGAGAAAATCAAAGACAAAATCATTTAAGAACGGGGGGGGGGGGGGGGACTATCTTCAGGACTTCTCAACGAGAGCAATGAATACAAGAGATAGTGGAAAGATACATCCAAAGTGCTGAAACAAAGTACCTGCCCACCTAAAAATTCTATACTCAAAAAACATACTTCCAAGAAAAGACAAAATAATGACTGAAGTTCAGACAAACAATAACTGAGTTCACGCACTAAAATAAATACTTAAGGACATTTCTTAGGCAGGATAAAATTATTACAGAGAGAACTTTAGAGTTACAACAAGAAATGAGGAAAATGTGGCAGGTACATGGGTAATTCTAAATGAATATTAACTGATAGTTAATAATAGGGTCCTGTGATATTTAAACATGTGCAGTATTAAATATCTAGATAAATGGAAAAATATATTGAAATCCCTCAAAAGTAACGTGTTTATCCCAAATACACAAAGTTGGTTCAAATTAATTCACCACATCAAACTGACTTTTAAAAATCATGAGTTAACAGATGCATAAAAGACACTTGGCAAAATTCAACATTCATTCACTAGGTTTTTTTAAACTGTATTTATTCATGGCGGGGGGGGGGGGGAGAAAGAGAGGGGAGAGAGAGAGAATCCCAAGCAGGCTCCAAGTTGTGAATAAAGAGGAGCCTGATGACACGGGGCTCAATCCCACAAATGGTGAGATCACAACCTGAGCTGAAATCAAGAATCGGACAATTAAACAACAGAGCCACCCAGGTGCCCCACACTAATTTTTTAAAAAGATTCAAAAATAGGGATAGAAGGGAACAGTTATAATTTGGTAACACAGCAGCTCTCACAGTGTGGTTCACGAACCCCTAATCCCCAAGACACTTACTAGAGTTCTGCAAGGTCAAAACCATATTCATAATAATACTAAGACATCATTTCCCCTCTTTGCGGTATTAACATTTGCACTAACGGTTCAAAATAAAAGGAAGGAAAGACTGCTGGCACCTTAGCACATATCAAAGGCACTTGCATCAAATTGCCTCACTGATTCTTCGTGATCAAGAGATCAAAGGAAAGCATAAAGCCAGTCCCATGTAAGATGTTACTAAACTGTTTCATTTTATTTTTCATGACCATTCACAAAACAAGAGCTGGTTTCATTTCACTTAAAAAGGTACTTAATTGGAGTGGCATCAGCAAGATGGCAGAAGAGGAAGCCCCAGGCCTTCCTTCCTCCCATAGAGGATAAAAATTATAGAAACACCAACTTAACAACAATATACATGCCAAGTCCCTTTATGAGAAATTCAGAAACCACTTAAGAGGCTCCAGGTGAGCACTAAAACAACTGCATCAAAGCCAGCAGTAAAATTCATGTCACCCTTTCACCATTGTCCCTCCTCCTGGCACAGCACCACACAACTGGAAAAAAAAACTCCCAGCTCCCGAATTCTCCCTGGGGAGGGAAAGAGAAGACTGGACTTTACATCTAACATTCTGACTTGGGGTGGGGGCTGCTGCCAGAGAGACTAGTTTCTTTCCGTAACATCACGAAGCACACAAGGACCTGGCGTACTCTAGGTGCCCG
The DNA here is from genome assembly GCF_028018385.1 of Neofelis nebulosa. NCBI lineage: Eukaryota > Metazoa > Chordata > Mammalia > Carnivora > Felidae > Neofelis > Neofelis nebulosa. The sequence goes on from NC_080800.1 coordinate 101,561,149, forward strand.
AGGCCTGCTGACAACAAAAAACAGCTGGGTGGTGAGCTGCAGATCCAGAGAATCCACAGTACAGCAAACAGAAACCAATACAGCTCAGCAACCTCTCCCTCAGGGGACAAAGAGAAGACTGGAGCATGTGCCCAACGTTCCAGCTTTTGGGTGGACTGCCTGAAGAACTTCTGTTTAGCCTGACCTAGGGCACTGACAGTACCCAACATACTCTAGCCGCCTGGGGGCCACTAAAAACAAAAAAGAGCTGGATGGTATGCTGCCACTGCCCAGGACAACAGATGGACACCAAAGGAGTCCAAGCAAATGAGTACAAGCTTCTGGAAAAAACTGGAAAATACCTTTAATATGGAATCTATACACATAAGTCCAAAAGACATATCCACAGAGAAGGTTTGAGAAGCCCCCAGATGATCCAATAGCCAGGATGATTGGTTAAGGCCTTTCCCTGTACTATGCCAATCCATAAACACTGGAAGAAAAGAGTGTTTTTTCAAATACAGTCATACAAGCACAAAATTAAAAGGATGTAAAGAAACAGGGAAAATGGCCCAGTAAAAGGAACAAAACAAGTCTCCAAAAACTGACCCTGAAGAATTAGAGGTGTATGAGTTACCTGATGAAGAATTTAAAATAACTATCATAGGGGCGCCTGGGTGGCTCAGTCGGTTGAGCGTCCGACTTCAGCTCAGGTCACGATCTCACGGTCCGTGAGTTCGAGCCCCGCGTCGGGCTCTGGGCTGATGGCTCAGAGCCTGGAGCCTGCTTCCGATTCTGTGTCTCCCTCTCTCTCTGCCCCTCCCCCGTTCATGCTCTGTCTCTCTCTGTCTCAAAAATAAATAAATGTTAAAAAAAAAAAATTTTTTTTAATAACTATCATAAAGATGCTCAATGAGTTCAGGAAAATGATGCATGAATAAAATGAGATCTTCAACAAAAGGATAGAAAATATTTAAAAAGAACCAAACAAAAAGATCAGTGGCTGCCAGGGGTTGTGGACAGCCAGAGATGAACAGGCAGAACACAGAGGATATTTAGGGCAGTAGAAATACCCTGATACCCTAATGGAGGATACATGTCATTATACATTTATACAAACCCTTAGAATGTACAACACCAAGAGTGAAGCCAAAGGTAAACTATGAACTTTGGGTGATTGTGATGTGTTGATATAGATGCATCAATTGTAACAACGGTACCACTCCGGTGGAGAATGTTGAAAATAAGGCAGATAGCTATGCACGTGGGGACAAGGGGTAAATGGGAAATTTCTGTACCTTCCTCTCATTTCTTCTGTGAATCTAAAATTGCTGCAAAAAAATTAATTCTTAAAAAAAATAAAACATAAGGCGCCTGGGTGGTTCAGTCGGTTGAGCATCCAACTTCGGCTCAGGTCATGATCTCACTGATCTGAGTTCACGGGTTCGAGCCCCACATCAGGCTCTGTGCTGACCGCTTGCTCAGAGCCTGGAGCCTGCTTCGGATTCTGTGTCTCCTTCTCTCTCTGCCCCTCTCCCGCTCACGCTTTGTCTCACTGTTTCTCAAAAATAAATAAATGTAAAAAATAAAATAAGTATTAGGGAGGATGTAGAAAAACTAGAACCCTTGTGCATTGTTGCTGGGAATGTAAAATGGTACAGCCACTATGAGAAATAGTATGGAAGTTCCTCAAAAAATTAAAAATAGAATTATAATCCAGCCATCCCACTTCTGGGTATTTATTCACAAGAACTGAAATCAGGATTTCAAAAAGGTATTTCTGAGGGGCACCTGGCTGGCTCATGTGGTAGAGTGTGCAACTCTTGATCTTAGAGTCCTGAGTTCAAGCCCCAAGTTGAGCATGGAGCCTACTTTAAAAAAAAAAAAAAAAAAAAAAGAGGTATTGCACTCCCATGTTCACTGCAGCATTATTCACAATAGCCAAAAAGTAGAAATAACCTACATGTACATCAACAGATGAACATATAAAGAAAATGTGGCATATACATACAAATGAATATTATTCAGCTGTAAGAAGGAATTCCTGTCATATATTGCAACATACATGAGCCTTGAGGACAGTATGCAAAGTGAAATAAGTCAGTCACAGAAGCATAAATATTGCACAATTCCACTTATATGAGATGTATCTAAGGGAATCAAACTCACAGAAGCAAAAAATATAATTTGTTTGCCAGGGACTACAGGGAAAGACAAATGGGGAGTTGCTATTCAATGGGTATAAAACTTCAGTTGCACAAGACGAAAAAAATCCAGAGATATGTTGTACAACATTGTGCTTATCCTTAACAATATGGTACTGTTACTTAAAAATGTGTTAAGGCTATTCTTGTTATGTGTTTTTATCTACAATAAAAAAATGTGCTTGATGAAGCAGTAAAACATATTAGTGAAATTCTGAGCCTGAGAGCAAGTCTTTTTTTTTTTTAAGAACATGTATTTTAATATTCTATGTGAAAAATGGAAAGTACACACAGAGCATTTCTGACACACACCAAAATACTACGGTTGTCTCCAGGAAAATCACTTAAGCAATTATTTAAATTGTGAGCTGATTTTTCATAGAACGCCATCTTTACTTGAAAGAACAACTCAAACCATGGTTATTCAGACTTGGGTCTTTGGCAGGCATTTTCTCAAAAATAAACCAACTGAGCCAGTCACTTCAAGGAAAACAACTGAGAGAATTTGTTGTTGCCAATGATAAAATGTAAGGTTTCAAATAAAAATTTGAATTCTGAAAACTTAGAGCTGCCACCACAGACTTGACTAGCTCCCAATTCATAAATCTTTCCTGATTATCTCAGTGATGATACTAAAGAACGTGTTTTCTTATTTAATACAATGTATTGTGTTAGTATTTGGAAGAGCTGCATCATTCAGTGAACCAGTATTTTCCAATTGATCAATCAATGCATGATGTTGCAAAATAACGCATGGGTAAAAGATTCCAAGTAAAAGAGAGACAAATGCACTTTAATTTAACAAAGTACAAAAAGTTCACTGATGCAGTTTTGGATTTGGCATTACAACAAATCATTAAGAAACTACCAGTTGACAAATTTTGACATGATATCAAAGAAGAATATTTACAATTACCTGAAAAGACTGTTAAAATTCTCCTCCTTCTGCCAACTACTTATCTGTGTGAGGCTGGATTTTCTTCATACATATCATCCACAACAATATAATGCAAACCTTACTCTACAGCACACATAAAAATCAACTCCAGTTAGGTAAGGCTTAAAAATGAAAAGCAAAAGGGGCACCTGGGTGGCTCAGTCAGTTAAGCATCTGACTTCAGCTCAGGTTATGATCTCACAGTTCTTGGGTTCAAGCCCCTCGTCAGGCTGTGACAGCTCAAAGCTTGGAGTCTGCTTTAGATTCTGTGTCTCCCTCTCTCTCTTCCCCTCCCCTGCTCTCTCTCTCAAAACTAAATAAAAAACTTTTAAAAATGAAAAGCAAAATAGTAGGTTTCCAGAAAATCATAGGATAAGTTCATTTGCCTTGGAATGAGGAGAGTGCTTAAACACAAAAAACTACTTAATCATAAAGCAAATGATCAATAAATTTGACATTAAAATAAGTAACTTCTGTTCATCAAAAAGTACCATTTTAAGAATGGAAATACAAGCCAGAGTAACAAAAGGTATCTGCCACACATACATTATAACCCACAAAGGGCACAAATAGATACTATATAAACTCTTACAAATCAATGAAAGAAATGCAAACAACCCAATAGAAAAAAGGGGGGGGGGAATATAGAGAGGCCTTTCACAAGAAATCAAAAATCCAAATGGCCAATAATATATAAAAAGATGCCCATGAAAATACAAGCACCAATAAACTACATACACATACATATCATATTGACAAAAAATTTTAAGTCTGACAATATTAAATGTTAGCCAGGATGTGAAGCAATGTGAACTCTCATACACCTGCTATTGGGAGTATATTTTGAAACAGATTCACAGTTTATAGCAGAGCTGCAGTTTGTCACAATCTAGAACCCAGTGATTCTACACTTCAGTATACATCCTACAAAAATACATGCTTGTGTACACCAAGATACCTATATAACAATGTTTCCACTGGCACTGTTGGTAATAGCTGAAAATTCGAAACAGCAAAACTGTTTATCAGTGCACAAGAGAAACTGTGGTAGACTTATGCAATGGAGCATCTTGTAACTATGAAAATCAAAGAATAACAAATACTTACAAAAACATGAATGCATACTAAAGGCATAAGGTTGAGCAAAAGCAGCCAGATACAAGAAAACACACCCGCTATGATTCCATTTATAAGTAATTCAAGGCACAGGGGCACCTGAATGGCTCAGTTGGTTAAGCACCAACTCTTGATCTCACCTCAGGTCATGATCTCACAGTTCATGAGTTCCAGCCCTGCACTGGGCTCTGTGCTGATGGCGTGCGTGGAGCCTGCTTGGGATTGTGTCTCTCCTCTCTGCCCCTCCCCTGACTGTGTGTGCGCTCTCTCTCACTCTCTCTTTCAAAATTTAATAAATAAACTTTGAAAATTTTTCAAGAACAAACTTAAGCTCACTGGGTAGTAAAACTGTAAATAAGGGGCGCCTGGGTGGCTCAGTCAGTTAAGCATCCGACTTTGGCTCAGGTCAAGATCTCGTGGTTCAGGAGTTCAAGCCTCACATTCTGTGCTGACAACTCAAGAGCCTGGAGCCTGCTTCGAATTCTGTGTCTCCCTCTCTCCCTGACCCTCTCCCACTTGTACTCTCTCTCTCTCTCAAAAATAAACAAACATTAAAAAAAAAAAAACTAAAGACAAGGAAGAGAAAATCATAAATGTCAGGAAAATGGTTACCATGGAAAGGTAAAAAGTGTGCAACCTGGAAGGGCAGTTATGTTGTCTTGACCTAGGTGAGAGTTACATGGGTGTGCATCTTACACTGATTCTTTAAGCTCTACATTTAAGTTTTATGCACTTTTCAATATTTTTTTAATTGCACAATTTAGAAAAAGAAATCTCCTTACTACAAGTTGCACAAGGCTCTAACAAAAAAGAAAACCCATGAATGCACATGTTTTTTACTTTTAGGTCCAGCAATACTTTTGCCATAATCAATAAAACAAATAATTTTTAAGACTTAGAAAATATGACTCTATATCACACCTAAAGTGAAATATGTTACATCACAATCACCCACAGAGTGGGTGATCATCTACTTTGCAGATTATCTATGCTGGTGCAGCTCACCATTCTGTGTCTTTTTATTATTTCAATACTCCATCATCATGATGAGCAGAGTAAAGTAGTTTAAAGTCAATAAACTTTTCCTAACAACAATTCAGTTGTAGGTCACAAAACCATCTTCAAAATCAAAGAATAAAAAGGCCTTGCCAATGGAGGATAATTATGAGATGAAATCTGCATAGTTTGAAAATCTCATTTAGTTATTAGTTTTTAACCAACTCCTATTTTAAAAAAATAAAAACAAAGAAAAATTTGCAGAGAGCACATTATAAATGGTAAAATAAACTAATTTAAGTTTTACCGCAAGTACTTTCAACTACTTCCCTGGAAAACTAAACAGGCCTTCCAATGTGTTGAGAACAGTGGTTAAGCTTTTAATTTCTCAAAATGTTAAACCTACCACAAGCTTATCTGAAATATAAAGCAAAATCAATCTTCCTTCCAATACGCAACACAGAAATATCTGCTTCAGACAAGCATGAGAAATGTAACCAAAAAATGTCTACCATGTAGCTTTTATGTTAAGAATAAATATATAAGAAAGTGTATCAAGATCGCTTCTGTTAAGAATAAATATATAAGAAAGTGTATCAAGATCACTTCAATACTGGGGCAGCTGGGTGGCTCAGTCGGTTGCATGTTCAACTCTTGATTTTGGTTCAGGTCACCATCCCCCAACACAGAAATATCTGCTTCAGACAAGCATGAGAAATGTAACCAAAAAATGTCTACCATGTAGCTTTTATGTTAAGAATAAATATATAAGAAAGTGTATCAAGATCGCTTCTGTTAAGAATAAATATATAAGAAAGTGTATCAAGATCACTTCAATACTGGGGCAGCTGGGTGGCTCAGTCGGTTGCATGTTCAACTCTTGATTTTGGTTCAGGTCACCATCCCCCAGCACATGAGATCAAGCCCTGCATTGAGCTGTGTGTGTCAGGCTCTGTGCTAACAGTGTAGAGCCTGCTTGGGATTCTCTCTCCCTCTCTTCTCTCTCTCTGCCCCTCCCTCTCTTTCTCTCTCTCCCTCTCTCTCTCTCTCTCTCTCAAAATAAACATGTAAAAAAAACCAGATCACTTCAGTATTTGCTATAAAGTATTAAAACAGTTCCTTGTGATTCTAACTGTCCCCAAAGGTTCAATTCCCTTTAGAAAGTAGTAGTAGGAAACTGGCTTTTGACAGAAGAATGTAATGGAATCAAGTAACCATCTTTCCCTTTGTACCCAGGCTACTAAAAAGCAAGGTCAAATATTCCTTTTTTTCTTAATTTTTTTAATGCTTATCATATTTGAGAGAGACAGAGCATGAGCAGGGGAGGGGCAGAGAGAGAGGGAGACCCAGAATCTGAAGCAGGGTCCAGGCTCTGAGATGTTGGCACAGAGCCCGATGCAGACTCCAACTCATGAGCCCTGAGATCATGACCTGAGCCGAAGTTGGATGCTTAACCGACTGAGTCACCCAGGCACCCCCAAGTATTCCTTCTTATGGTGAATGTACTTGCTTATTCACATTTTCAGTAGCTTCATTTTCCATTTGTTTTACTAAGCTTAATGCATATATCTTTCACAATAATCCTTCCAGTGGGAAGGGGGGAATGTCAGCGTTCCCACTTCATCCCACTTAATCCAATGGTACAGCCAATGTTAGACAATTTTAAGAAATACCGTAATTGAAAATATAATTCCATCTTGCCAGTCACAAGGCCACATATTCATTAGGATTCAGGTGACAATGTCATCGTGAAGTATTAACTGGCATCTCAAAGATTTACCCAAATTGTGTAAGGAATCACTAATGGTTTATTAGGGTAAGGCAATTCATTTGCATAAGATACTTTTATTTCCCTAGTATAAAACAGTTCTTCCTTAGTTGTAGGAGGAAACTAAACCAGTTGCTAAGAATGTTCCCCCAATCAGAAGATTTGTCCATATTCTTCTCCCTAAGTAATTCACAAATAGAAGATCATCAAGTACATATCCTGAAACAATTCTGTTTCTAAATGCTGCATGTCTTACCACACCTGTTAATCAGTTTTTATATTATAAATTGTAAGGGGAGAACTCCCTAAATTATAAAGGGAGAAAAAAACAAAACTACCTCTAACAGTTACCCACTTAATGTGCATTTTTTTTTAATATTTATTTTTGAGAGAGACAGAGTGCAAAGTGAGAAGGGGCAAAGAGAAAGGAGACACAGAATCTGAAGGAGGCTCCAGGCTCTGAGCTGTCAGCACAGATCCTGACGCGGGACTTAAACCCACCAACCATGAGATCATGACCTGAGCTGAAGCCAGACGCGTAGCCAACTTGAGCCACCCAGGTGCCTCTAATGTGGCTTTAAAAATAATCAAATATTGGGGACCCCTGGGTGGCTCAGCCGGTTAAACATCCAATTTCGGCTCAGGTCATGACCTGATGGTTCCTGGGTTCGAGCCCTACCCGCATCAGGCTCTGTGCTGACATTTCAGAGCCTGGAGCCTGCTTCAGATGCTGTCTGTCTATCTGTCACTCTCTCTCTCTGCCCCTCCCCCACTCACACTGTCTCTCTCAAAAATAAACATCAAAAAAAATAATAATCAAATATTCTTCCTCAGTCCAAATGATTATTTGATTTCCCTAAAAACCTCCAAATACTTGAGTTCACCAGTTTTTCCACTTTTAAAACAACTTGGTACTATTGTGGAGATGCTGTCTCAGGTCCTTGAGAACAAAGACAGAATCTACTTTCTGTCAAAGAAACTTAAACTGAATGTCTTAGGTTCTTCCAAGGACTCAAGTATTTTGTGAATACTTGAGTATTTAGCTTTCCACCTCACTTGATCCCGCTTTTCAATAAAAAAGGAAAGAGCACAAGCCTGAGCTACTTGAGATGTTATGATCAACATCTCAAAGGTGGCTTCACACTGATGTTGATCTGTGCTTCAATTAATTCTTAAAAGCAAAACAACAAAAAAGGCTCAATTTGGTGAAGCAAAGTACTACCTCTACTACCATTACCAGAATAGAAATATAACCCACAAAAATGAATACTGGGCATGCAGTTTTATCTTGAATCATGCAATTATGAAAATGAAAATATTCACTTATGAGGAGGAAAGGCAACAGGAAATGTTTAAAAAAAAACAAAGGTTCCTGCACACAAGTACATTAAATAGCACTCTCTCTACCTTAATATTTAAGCGCTGGAGAATAATTTTTCTAACAAAGAAAGCAATAGCCTAGAAAAATCTCCTGATGTTTGCTACAACATTTTTTTGAAAAATGCATTTCTCTTACCAGGAAAATGGACCAAGACTTATTCTTAACTTGTGAATACAGATCAAAATGAGAAAATAAACGCCAATGAAAACTAAAATACGAAGAAAGGGTTTCAGATAAAACTTCAGCTGAATTTAGAGCATCTTTTGAAGAAAAAAAAAGACCCAACTACCAAGACAAATCTCTTAGAATGATTATTTGCCATAACCGCCCCCCACACACACACACACCCCTCCAAAAAATTCAGGTCAGACATTTAATGAACATCCACATGCACTCAGAGAAGTTCTGGAAGGTATAAAATCATTTAGTAGCAGAAGAAAAAGAATGGCAATCACAACACCTGGCAATTAAATTTTAAAAGTTTATTATAATTACCAATGACTAATAAGGTAATATCTAACAAAAATTCTAATATATAAATTCTTAAAAAGAAAAATAATGAAGATCTTCAAACAAACAGATAATATTCAACAAATAAAAATATTTCTAAACTAGACCAAGTATGGACATAAGGCTAACATCTTCCGATTAAGACCCTGGAACATAAATCCTCCAGTAAGGTTGCTTGTGACACAAAAGAATGCTGAGTTCACTGTGTTAATGATTTCTACTAAAACCAGAATTCACCACTGGATCTACCAGTACATCCAAGTTTGTTAGCATAATCGCGGCAAGTCCTATGCTAACATAAAGTTGTCAAGAAACTAATTTCAAAATTAAAGTGATTAAATGTGTATTTTTCACGTGTGGCAGAATTCGAAAGTTTACATTTAGTTGTGAAACTTGTAAGAATAGTTCTAAGTGTTACTAAGAAAGACAACAATTATGTTTTGGTAGTCCTAAGAGTTCTATAATTTATCATCAAAAACATCAGTATCTCTCGAAACAATAGGTTAGCTAGGTGTGTGATGGACCATTCAGACAAGCAAAATAGTTTTTCTTTCCTATGATTACCTAACAAAGCTTATTCTTCAAAGCCAACACTTTCCATCTTAATAGTTGCTTTCCATGAGGCACAATTAAGAAACTGCCCTCTCTGCAAGTTACTAAATGCCCCATACTCTCATGTGTTGCTTTAGCACTATGTTCCTGAAGTTGACTACAACTCCCAAAATATACTGGTAGGAAGTGAGAGACAAGAAATGAACAACCTCATGAAATACACCATGCATTTTTCTTAAAAAGGTAGTTTTCAGTCAAGTTAAAGCTCATCTGCTAATTTACCTCATAAAAAACTAAAAACCCACCCAAGACATTATCTTAAATATTGGTCATATTCTAAAAGCCAAATCTCTAAAAGGATTCACTAATACTTTGTTGGCGCACTACCTTCATTTTGTTATTAACAGTTCCAGTTACTGGTTTATATTTAAGAGGCTCTGTTTTCAGACAAAGGAAAGGATTTGGGGTAATATATTTACAACACCATTCATTCTAATAAAATGAAAATGCTAGGTACAAATACTCCAAAGTCAGACTGTACACAACAAAGTTTTCAAAGAAGGGAAAGAGGTCAGATAAATGAAGCCCAAGTACTGGATGGTGATGTATTTGCCTACTTAAAATATTTCATTTTGCCACACAACTAACAACTTTACACTCTTCATATAACAGAATACAATTATAAAACTGACTATACTGATTTGAATTTACTATACTTCAAACTACACTCCTCAAAGCACGGAATAACTACATACAAATAAGCCCTAACAACAGTTTTGAAAAAGCTCTTCAGGAACAATACAGGGAGCATGGATCATGCAAATATACATAAAGTGAAACCAAAATCTCATTTTGACAAGGTATTTCAATCTCCTACATCATTGTTTTTCTCCAACCACTGCCAGTAAGAAGCCAAGCAGAATTTCACCTTCTATCCCTAATACCACTCATTCTAAGGTGAAATAAAACTGTCAAAAACAGCTGGAAGGAGGAAGCTGAGCAATCTATAAAGATGACAGACCCTAAATAACTAAACAAAATAGTGAACTGATTTATCAGTTTGGGGAGATTATCCTAATCTAATACAGATGAAAATAATGGTTTGGTTAGGTAAATTCCCATCCTGCCTTCCCTACACACAAGGGACTCAATAGCTATTTGTTAAACAGCATGTACAAGAATCTGGAACATGTTCCTAACAGTTACAAATGAATGTTTATCAAATAGACTTTTCACTTTATAAACCAATAAGCACTCTAAGCAAACGCCAGGAAGGTGAGGGGGTGAGGGGGTGAGGGGGAGAGGGGGAGAGGGGGAGAGGGGTAGGGAGGCGGGCACGGGGCGGGGGCTGGCGCGGGAGGGTTGAACCAAAATAAATATGAAACATAGTTCCCTCTTCAAGGGTCTCTCAATTCGTTAGAGTACAAGAGTACACAGGAGAAAGTCAAAGACCAATTAACTGCTAACCTGAGTGGTACAGACTTTAAGAGCAAGAGCTGTCCAGAGAAGTTTAAATATCTAAAGATTGGAATGATATTACTTTTAATAGCTATCACTTGAGCACTTACTATAAGCCAAGTGCTTTAGAGGCATTATTTAGTCTTCACAACAATCCTTTGAGTAGAGTACTTATTAATCCCAATTTACTCAAGGGGAAACGGTCAAAGTGGTTAAGGAACTTACCCAAGGTCACTCAGCTAGTTAAGTGGCTAAGACCGCCGCTTACCCAGGAAATACAATTCTAGAGCTCACACTGCTAAGACTTCATAAAGCACTGCGAGTGCGCGCGGAGCGGGGGGTGAGGTGGGGAGGCCATACAGGCTGGCAATATTACACGTTCAAGATCGGGGAACGCGTTCCCCGATTTCGTTCGAAGTAACGAAGTTCCAAAGATTCGTTATCTTATGCACGAGCAACACGAGCAACCGTAAACTAACTAACGGGGGGGGGGGGGGGGGAAGACCGCAAAAATGGCCAAAGAGAGTTAATCTCATACAATGTTGAGCTTTAGCTAATAACGCGATTCAGAGAAAGAAATTAGAAATAAGTTACTTGTTTTTGAATCTGGGGTTTGTTTTGCTGCTTAAACGATTTCTTTTTTTTTTTTTTTTTTTTCCGAGAGAGCGCAAACTGAAATTTTGGGCGAGGAAACCGCGGGTATGGCAAATTACTGTTTTCTGTATTACCGGGGGAAAAAAAAAAATACAAGTTTTATGACTAAAGGAAACGCGTTATTCCAGGTACTCGAGAACCTTGGAGAGTTGCCAAAATTAGTTGCAGTCCCAGGACAAAATGGGGCTTAGGAAACATTTAATGACGAAAGTTGAATCAGACCCGAAATAGCTCTAAAGTGAAAAGACGGAGCAAAGAAATGCCGGTAGGTCTTCGGGGAAAGCGGTAATCCCAGCTACACTTCTCCCACGGCCAGCCGCGCCGCCCGAGGCCGGGACGATCCGAAAGACCGCTCCCCAGGAGGACGAGAGGTGCCAAGCGGGGCTCTTCGCGACGCCCCGGGCATCGCGGCGGCGGGCGGAGAGGAGGGGAAGGAGTCGGGACGGTTCGCCCTCCTCGGACTTCGGGCAGAGGAGGCGCCGGGCTCCAAACTGCGGAGTCGAACGGGTGCAGAGTGAAGAAATGGGACAGAGAGACAAAAAGTCCGAACCCCCCCGGCGCGGCCCCGTAAAAAAGAAAGGAACCAAGTGAGCTCAAGCGAAGAGGGGGACAAAAAGAGACGGAGCTGGAGCGCGGGGACCCGCAGGGGCGAAACGGGAGTTCTGGTAAGAGACTAAAGGAGGACAGCCTACAGCGGGCAACGGGGATTTCGGGGAGGCCAGGGAAGGTAGGAGGTCGGCGGCGGTGACCAGCACCTCTCCTCCCCGAGTTCGAAACTCCTAGCCAACCCTCCACACCCGCCGCCCGGATGGGGGAGGGGGCACATCTTCCCCCCCCCAACCTCTCCCCACTTGGGAGAGCACGACTGACGCCCGGGCCCGGCCCGGCCGTGCGCCCGCCTCCAGCCCGGACACTCACAATTCGCCTCTCCCTGATTTCTCCCAGTTCTTTATCCACTCTACGGGAACCACCACAGTTGCGGCCGCCATCTTCCCCTCACTAGTAGCAGAGGCCCGGATGTGTAGCACGCGAGCGAGGGGTCAAAGGGGAGCACCGCCCACGGGGAATGCCGGGAGCTGCGAGTTCGGTTTTCGATTTCCCGCCCCACTTTCCTCCCCACCCGCGGAAACCCGAGGCCCTGCCTCCAACCGGGTGGCTGAGACCCGTGGGTCCCTTTGCAGAGTGACCACGCCGACCGCGCCCCCTACAACCCTTGCCCTGTTGCCCTGGCATCCCTTTAGAACAGGAAAAAGTGCCATCCCCGGGCCGGCTCAGCTTCTCTTCTTCCGTAATACCTACTCCAGGCCACTAATTCAAGCATGTATTTTTCAAGCACCTAATATGTGCTAGGCACTGGGGATAGAGAAGCAATAAGCCATTGTGCCTACCCTCAGCGAGCTCACAGTCTGTGGGAAAGACGAGCATAAGCAGATCAGCTACAATACACCCTACCAACTGCTGAGAAAAAAGAAATTAATCAGAGAAGAAGCAGCCATTTACTATGTGCTAGGCATTATGCTAATACAAGGGAGACAAGCTAGCGAGGAAGAGAGAAATTGACCCTTGGAAACCCTTGCTGACACCCTACTGTAATCGGCTTCTGTCACTCTAACCTTACACAAGACTAGGGGGCGCAAGTACCATAAGAAACAACTTGCTTACATTACACCGTCTCAAAAGTATCTCCCGACTAAATACTATTTCAAAGGCGAAATAAAAACTTTACTGTGGGAAAACATGGCGGACTCCGTCCTAACTATGACGAAAATCAGCACGCCCAGAAATGGGCATCATGTGCCTCCTGATAAGGTGCTAAGAAAAACACTAACCAATTTTGTAGCGTTCATCACGCCAAAATTCGCATACCCTGAATTTACTCATGAGGGAGCATCAAACAAACCCATCTTGAGGGACAGTCTACAAAATCACTGGCTTGCTTGCACTGTTCAAAATCGTCAAAGTCACGAAAGACAAAGAGACAAACTGAGAAACTCCTCCGGATTAATAGAAACAACAGACAGGACAACTGATCCCCAGCCAGAAAAAGAACATTTTTGTTTTGCTAAAAAGGGCATTATTGGGACAATTGACAAAATTTGAATATCTATAGACTAAGTAATAATATTATATCAATGTAAATTGCATGATTTTAATACTTGTACTACGTTAACGTGGAAGTCCTTGTTTAAGAAAATACTTCGTGGAGTATTTAGAGATAATGGGGCATTACCTTGCAACTTACGCTAAAATGTTTCAGAAGAAAACTGTAGGATGATTAAGCAAATGTAAAATGTTAACATTTGAGGAGTCTGTGTGAAGGACAGGCAGGGATTGTTCCATTTGTGCAACTTTTCAAAATAAAAAGGTTGTAATGATACGTGTTTGGGAGAAATTTTAGAAAATATAGACAACCAAAGGAAGAAATCCTACCACACATATATTAAGGTACGAACTTTAAACTAGTATCTTCTAAATTTGGCAAGTTTCGCCAAATAGACCATGTTTATTTGCGTTGAAAGGCTGTTCAGGGGATAGGCTGTATTCAGAAGTTCTGGGAAAATACTACGTTGTTCATGATTGTTTTTCATCAACTATATCTAGTCTCCTAATGTCCTGTCTGATTTCGAAATCCTAAAGCCACTCATTAGAAAACATACACCGCTCTGTTTCAAGGACATCTGTTCATAAAAACCCTTTGCCCTTTCAAGGAGGTTCAGAGATATGAGTGCCCGTTGATCTTTTCATTTTTCATTATTATGGAATATTTTTAAAGTGCACAGAAAGGCATAGTGAATCTTTGTTGTACCATCATCCTCCCTTACAAAAATGTAAAATCATTATTACAGGATGGCTTCAGTGCTATCCTGCTGCTTATGTATACTTCACTCTATAATCTATAGCAGTGGGCACTATCCACATGTGAGTCCAGGTAACTCTTTGCAGAGGACAGGGAGGATCCTGTGCATTGTAGATTATTTAGCAACATCCTCCCTGGCCTCGACCCGCTAGATGTCAGTAGAACCTCCCTCCCTCCCCCCCCCCCACCCCCACTCCCCACACACCAGTTGTTAAAACAATATCTCCAGACATTGCAAAATGTCTCCTGCGGTACAAAATAACCCCCTGTTGAGAGCCACTGACAACATTCTGCTGTATCGTGGTTTACCTTGCCACTTTATCGCAGTGATTTCTCCTTCCAAACGCTGAACTGTGTGCAGTATGTGTACCATTCAGTATGCCACAAATATGATATGACCTGACTGCAGTGATGCCCTTTGGAGCCTTGATCTTCCCTTCTCCCAGAGTCTGCAGAACTAATTTTCCATGTTATGATGACTCCTTTAGGGATTCCTCAGAGCCAGTTGGCTGTTTGTGCCATAAGATTGCAAAGCTATCATATCTTTTGCATCTTTGTTGTTGGCTTGCCTGTTCTTTGCTATCAGTGTCTGGTATTGTCTCAGCAGCTGAGAGTACTGTTCACTGGGGATGTCACCGGCTCCTGGATACCAATGGACTAGGCAGGGACCGAGGTCTGTGGTGAAGGCTAGGGATTAGGTAGTTTCAATGTTGACAGTCTGATGCATGGAGTGATAGGTTAATTTTAGGTCATTGTAAGGTAAAGCAAAACAAGACAAAATAGATAAAATAATGGAAGAATGAATGCAAAAACTGTAGCCTTTGTGGAATTGTCCCCTAGAGTGCTGTGTATCAGTATTGGATTTCTATTAACTGAAGACTTAATTATGTTAAATATGCATATTAAAATATCTAGGATAACCACTAACATAGGATATTATATACCTTCCAAACTACCAGAGGGGGGAAAATTGAAAGAGAGAGAAACAAAATCAATCAATTCCCAAAAAAGGCAAGAAAGGAGAAAAAACATTTTGGAAAAGTGGGACAAAGAGAATAGAGGAAGATGGTAGGTTTAAACTTAAATATATCAATAACTGCATAAAATGTAAATGAACCAAATGCTCTAGTTAAAAGTAAAGATTATCAGTCTGCATTTAAAGAAGTCTAGCTATTTTTAAGAGGCACCCCTAAAACACAGGTACACAGTAAATTTGAAAGTAAAAACGATGGAAAAAATGCACCAGGCAAATACTATGATCAACAAAAATTAAGCTGTTACAGCTAGATTAATATCACACAAAATAGACTCCAGGGGAGAATAATTACTAGATTTAAAGGTTATAAGGGGCGCTTGGCTGGCTCAGTCAGTAGAGCATATGTCTCTTGATCTTGGGCTTGAGGTTCAAGCCCCAGGTTGAGTGTAGAGATTACTTAAAAATAAAATCTTTTAAAAATACTGAAAAATAATAAAGACGTTTACAATATATTGATAAAATTTTCAATTCAACAGAAAAAAAAGAAATAATCCTAATCTTGAATGAACTCAACAGCTTTGAATATATGAAACAAAAATTAACAGAACTACAAGGAGAAATAGACAAATCCACCACCAGAGTGAGTCTTTAATTTATCTCTCTCATAAATTCATAGATGAAGCAGACAAAAACTCAGGAAAGATGCAGAAAATTTAAATATCAAATAAGTTTGTTCTGGTAGATACTCAGAAAACACTGTACCTAGCAACTAGAAAATAAACATTCTTGGGGCACCTGGATGGCTTAGTTGGTTAAGCATCCAAATTCGGCTCAGGTCATGATCTTGCAGTTTGTGGGTTTGAGCCCTGTGTCAGGCTCTGTGCTGACAGCTCAGAGCCTGGAGCCTGCTTCAGATTCTGTCTCCTTCTCTCTCTGCCCCTCCCCACTTGTGCTCTGTGTCTGTCTCTCTCTCTCAAAAATAGATAAACATTTTAAAAATATTTTTAAAAAGAAACATTCTTTACAAGAACATGTGAATGAGCCACCATGTACAGATTGTTCACTGATCAAAAGCACCTAGCCAAGGGGACAAGTGGGGGTCAAAACCCATCCCATGCTCCACTTGCTGAACCACATGCTCAGGTGTGGTGCTACATCCATCTGGAAGAAAGAGCATATTTTCCTAATTCACACAAAAGCAATATGTCATCTAGTGGTGGTCCAGTGCATGGAACATTCGTGAAAGTTAATCATACACTAGGTTAAAAAAATGTCAACACATTTCAAAGAAATCAGTCTCATACATTTCACATTTTGTGACCACACTGCAATTAAATTGGAAACCAATAACAAGAAAGAAGATAAAGAAAACATCTATGTTTGGGGGCGCCTGGGTGGCTCAGTCGGTTGAGCATCCGACTTCGGCTCAGGTCACGATCTCGCGGTTCGTGAGTTCGAGCCCCGCGTCAGGCTCTGGGCTGATGGCTCAGAGCCTGGAGCCTGCTTCCGATTCTGTGTCTCCCTCTCTCTCTCTGCCCCTCCCCCGTTCATGCTCTGTCTCTCTCTGTCCCAAAAATAAATAAAAGTTAAAAAAAAAAAAATTAAAAAAAAAGAAAACATCTATGTTTGGAAATTTAAAAACATACTTGAAATCACATGTCAAACAAATCATACTAAAAATTAGAAAATACTTAACAACAATAATGAAAACATTACATATCAAAAATAATAGGGGCACCTGACTGGCTCAGTCAGTAGAGCAAGTGACTCTTGATCTCAGGGTCATGAGTTCAAGCCCCACGTTGGGCATAGAGCCTACTTAAAAAGAAAGAAAGAAACAAAGAAACAAAGAAAGAAACAAAGAAACAAAGAAAGAAACAAAGAAAGAAACAAAGAAAGAAACAAAGAAAGGGAAAGAAACAAATTTAAAAATGATGGTTTGCAGCCAAAGTGGTATTTAGAAAGAAATTTATGTCATTAAACCTTCGTATGAAGCAAGGCTGGAAATTAAAAAGCTAAGCATCCAATTTAAGAGTTACAAAAACAAAAACAAAACAAAAAGAAGTTACAAAACCAATAACGGAGTAAATGAAAGCAGAAATAAAGACATTTTAAAATAACAAATGTTAATAAAAAAAAAGAAAATCGCCAATACAAAAGATCAATAAAACCAAAAATTGGCTGGTTGAAAAGTCTAATAAAACTGATAAACCTTGGGGCGCCTGGGTGGCTCAGTCGGTTAAGCGTCTGACTTCAGCTCAGGTCACGATCTCAGGGTCTGTGAGTTCAAGCCCCGCGTCAGGCTCTGGGCTGATGGCTCAGAGCCTGGAGCCTGCTTCCGATTCTGTGTCTCCCTCTGTCCCTCCCCTGTTCATGCTCTGTCTCTCTCTGTCTCAAAAATAAATAAACTTTAAAAAAAAAACAAAGAAACAAAAAAAAAACTGATAAACCTCTGTAAAGACTAATTACAAAAACGGGAGAAGATATATATATATACACACACACACACAAATATTAGGAATTATACACACACACACACACACACACAAATATTAGGAATTGTATCAGTTGGGTTTATGACAAGAAACAACATACTCAAAGTGGATAATTAAGGACAGCTTTGGTTTTTTTTTAAGATTTTATGTTTACGTAAACTCTACACCCAACATGGGGCTTGAACTTAAAACCCCGAGATCAAGAGTCGCATGTCCCACCAACTGATCCAGCCAGGCGCCCCTGAAGACAGTTTAATGAAGGAACCACGCACAAGGATGTGAGCAGGATTAAGGGAAATCAACAATGGATAGTGAAGCACCTCAGGGCTAGCAACACGGGAAGACATTAGCACCCCCAAATCTAAAGGGGCAAGGAGAGGGAATGGTTACCAAAACCTAAGGAAATAAGGAAAAATTAAAATAAAATAAAATAAAATAAAATAAAATAAAATAAAATAAAATAAAATAATAAGGAAAGGAACATTCAACAGGAACTGTGGCCTTCTGCACGTTCCTGCAGGAATCATTGCCACGTCACATCCCTTTACGGAGGGAATGTGGGGAATAAATTCCCTGACCTTTCTCTCCTTCCACCACTCGATCTCCTATTGATACTTCCCATTGGCCGATAGCTACTAAAAGCTGTAATGTGGGGGAGCCTGGCAAATGCAGTTAATATGGGTCAGGGGAGAGAGCAGGTTGGAGAAGGGTATAAAGTGAATCTTGAAAGGGAAAACAGAATTCCCAGCATTGACCATTCCTTTTGCCCCTCCACACCACTCTTGCCCTTTGTCCAGATGAAAAACCCATGTCCTCAAATGGAATGTACAAATTCCTATCAGCTACTGTACCATTGCAGGGGGATGACAATTCATTCATACTCCCACATGAAATCTAAAATATTAATGACCACTGGTACTTTTCATATAAAGTGGAAGGGAAAGGGGGCTCTAAACATAAAACATAGTTGTTATAGTTCCTGCTTCTGTAGCTGGAAGGAGGCACTAAGTTGATAATCGTTGCTTCAATTTTTCTGCCACCCACTCCACGTTTCCCTTACCTTCCATCAGCATCTCAGTAGCACAGGATACGTTCCCTGGTGGAGTGGCCTAAACCTTCATCCCCACAGGATCTGAGTCCTTATAATCTTACCTTGACTGGGTTACCAGTTTTCGTTGACTGGTACTATTGAGCAAGGGAGTGATAAGAGTCACCCCAGCGAAGTCCGTGGGTGCTAGACATAGTCCTCCTTGCTATTGTATAGTAACAATCTAATCCGCCTTTGGTGATCACGATGGACCACCCTGGTCTATACAATGAACCCATTGTCTGCCTGTTAGTTAAGCAGCATGAAGAACACAAAATGGCCAGAAGGCAGTGTCAGTTTCCAAAACATCAGAATCCTCAGGCATCCTCTGGTGGAAGCATCTCTTCCTCCAGCATTAGAACCTCTTAACCCACTGAGTCCAAGATGTAGGGATGGGAAGTAAATATTTCTTCAGGGAGAGGGGTCAATCCCACCTCCACCTATCGAATCCTGGACCCATACATTCTGGCTACAAAGGAGATGATATGATATATTGGCCTCTGGTTTAAAGTATATACTAGGCTCTGTAGGACAGCCCCCAAACTTGCAGGCTATGGCACCATAACTGAGCCTTCCACAGGAAATTTCACCATTCTGTCAAGCCAGGTATTCCTAGGTGGTGAAACATATGATAAGACGAATGAATTCCATGGTGATGAGCCCATCGCCACACTTCCTTCAAGCTAAGCTGAGTTCCTTTGTTGGAAGCAGTGTTGGGTGGGATACCATGGTGATGAATCAGGCATTCTGTGAGTCCACATGGTGGTGCTGGCAAAAGCTCTGCAAGAATGAAAAAAGCAAATTCATATTCAGAATGTGTATCTATTCCTGTGAAGACAGTCGGTGCCTCCTCCGTGATGGAAGGGGTTCAGTGTAACCAATCTGCCAACAGATGACTATCTGGTCCCCCCAGGGAATGGTGCCATGCTGGTGCCTCAGTGTCTGGTCTCTGCTGATAAGCAGATTACCAATTCAAAGTGATAGTAGACAGATCAGCTTCAGGGAGGGAAGACCCCATATATACACCCCACCCCAGCTGCCGCAGCCATTTTGTGCGTGGGTCTACTGAGCAAGCACTATGGTAGCCGAAGAGGCTAAAATCAACAGAATAGGTTATCTTAGCCACCTGATTCCTGAGAGCCTCTTCCATGGTGGATGTCCTCTGGAGGCAATTATATGAAACACAAATCTCTTCACACTCTGGCCCATTTTAATAGGCCTGTGCATATACATTTTTCTTAGGCCTCCTTATCACCAAATTCCTATCTAGTTCTTTCCACATTCTTCACCATCCAGTCAACATGTTAGACTCTGCCCCTGAGTCAGTCTACATCAATATATTAGGCTGTTTCTTCTTCCACCAAAGAAGACAATCAGATGTACTACTTGGGAGGATTTTCTGTCTTTAGGGGCCATCCCTGAGTGGGTCTGCCAGCCACCTATGACTCACTTCTACCAGTTGCCAGCCTACCATGAAGACCCATCTATAAAGCCATACGCCTACATTTTCTCGCTCTGTTAAATGGTTATAGAGAACTCTTCTTGAGGCCATAGGTATGATGCAAAGGCAGTCAGGTAGTAGGAGCAAGTACCATGTGAGCCTGAGCCATTTCTTCATTCACTTTTACCTTCCCGATTTTCTGAGACCTGATTTCAAACACAGTTCCCATTGAACAATGGAATGCTGCCGCACATGGCCACTTGATGACTGAGTGGATTAGACAATACCCATTTCATAATGGCCAGTTCAAGTCACATAGTCTCCTGTGTCCCATGGTCAGTAATTCAGTCACTATCAGGGCCTGGCAGCAATAGAGGCATTGCCTTTCAAAGGGAGAATCACTGTCAATTAAGGAGAGCATGGCCTTACCTCAACGCCCTAAGAGTCTGTGCCAGGAGGCTTCTATTGAGGCTTCATAGAACATCTGTACCGCAGACTCATATTTGTTGCTGAGGCTTTTCTTGCTTCAGATCCCACTCAAAACTGGCAGCCTTACAGGTAAGTCAGTAAATGGGTTAGAGCAGCATGGCCAAACATGGTATGTGTTGCCTCCTAAATCCAGAGGGGTCCATCAAGTATTGGTTTCTTTCTTTGTGGTGGGTGGTGCAAGGAAAAACAACTTATCTCTTACTTTAGAAGAGATATTCTGACATTCCCCAGATCACTGGACCCCTAGAAAGGTCATCCACGTAGCAGGCCCCTGAACTTTCACAGGGCTTATTTCCTATCCTCTGGTCGTAAGGCATCTAGAACACTTGATTCTTCTTGCCCCTCAGATTCATTAGCATAATGCCACAAATGTAATGGATCGGTATTATGCCTGTGGAATAAAAAGACAACTTCCTTCTGGACTAGATTATGACAGAAAACAGCATGGTTGGAGATAGCCCTGAGGTAAGAGAGTGAGTGCAAACTATTTCTGATTATCTCTGCTGATGATAGTTGCTGGGTCAGTAGGTGCCAGAGGCTGGGTTGATTTGATCCGGTAAAGATACCACATTAAGAAACACGGTTTCATTGGAGTCGCAACCCGATTAATTTAACAATAATTATACAAGTATTCTCCAAAACTTATATGCCTTTTCCCACAGGCCGAACAGGCAAGTTATACAGGGGCATGTGGTTGGAGTCATCAGTTTCATTGTTCAGGTCTTTGGTGGTGGCTTCTATCTCTTCAGTTGCCTCAGGAATTTGGTGTTGCTTTGGTTTACTTTCTTGGCAGTACAGGTGAAAGGAGAGAGGCATACAGTTTCAGGGGATAGTACTTCACCTTTCCTATAATAAGAGCTCTCCCTCCGTGGATCATGAGTCAGAAAAATAACGTGTGGTGATTTGGCCAAGATGGGTCCAAGTTCCCACTGAAATGAACTCAGACCAAGACCTAATCTATCACCTGACTCCATAAGTCCCCACTCTGGACATGAACCACAATGGCATCCTGTGGTTCCAGTAATTACATCAATTCAGAGCCAGAATCTTATAGACCTCAGAAGATTCTGGATTTTTTTTTTTTTTTACCCTGGTCATGGCCTCCTAGTAAATGACTACAGGCCCCAGTCTGAGGAAAACTTGGGAGGAGATTTGCAGTATACATCTGTGATAGATTACAGTAAGGTCCCTTCTCAAAGAGATCTCTCCTCGCCTTAATGAAGATCTCCAGATCTGTGGACTGGCTTAGTAGATCAGGGAACAGAGTAAGAGTTCAAGAGTCTGCAACATTTTTGCCCACCAGACTTAGAATTTTTCTGCTTCTCTATATCACATCTATTTCATTCCCAGAAAATTCCATAATTGCTCACTGCAACAGACAGAAGTCAAAACACTCTATCATTGTGTTTTATGAGAGTTGCATCCACTTTAGTTCCGACAGTTAAGTGCCATCACCGAGACTCTACCCTTTAAGACCCCACTATTCTTATTGAAATCAGGGTGTCCAGTTCCACTGAAGCATCTCCTGCTATCATCTCTGGCCTACAGAAGATATTCCATAAAGCTTTTCAGTAATACTGGTGCTCCCCTCACCAATATATTTCTTAATGCCTTAGTGAAGAGTGTCCTCCCAGTAGAGTGACCAACTGACCCGAATTTTCTTGGTACTGTCACAGTTTTAAAACTGAAAATCCCGCAACCCAGGAAACTCTACTGCAGTCTATGAGTATAGTTAAGAAGTAGGCACTGAGCAGATTGCACATCATAGATCCACTTCAGGGATCTATGGGCCTACAGGCTACACTGAAATCCAACGATTCTTATTGGAGCAGAGGCAATGAATTGTTGTGGGGGTTGGTCCTGAGGAGAATCAGTATTTCTTGTGAAGCAAACACCCCAATGGAAGTCACCAAGTGGTTTTTATGCAGAGGAAGGGCTGGTACCATTAGACAAAGGATGTATGATTGCTTCTACTGGCAAGGAAGGTTCAGGGAAATGTGGAGGCAAAATTTTTCTCAACCTCTTCTGTTTATGCCCAAATATTTCCACCCAATGTGTTAAGGTTCTATTCTTTCCCCAGGAGTGCCCTTCGGTTAACCTAAGAGTTCTAACAAGGCCATATGTTTAATTGATGCTGTACCTCTGCAACATTTATAATCAGCCCCTGAGCATGATCTTCAGGCATATCTCTCCTACAGTTCCAGGAGAATAAAGACTACTTGAATGGTGACATTGAGGCTCTTTGATTTTCCACTATGATCTGTGTTGTGCATTCAAGGCTTTCCATTTGTCCTCTTTTCTGTATAAGCTCTCTACGGTCATCAGAAGCAGTTAGCCCTAGCCACATCCTTTGCAATCATTGCTGTCACCATAGGGACTAAGTGCTCTAGCCACTTGATTTCCCAAAGCTTTGCCCTCCACTTGTATTCCATTTCAAGCCACCATCACTGATAATTTGAGTAATCATCATTCAGCGCATGCCACGCATTACAAGTGTCTCATTTTCCCCTAGAAAAGAGGTTGTCACAGATTGCATTCTTTAGGAAGCCAAAGCTGAAATTGAGTTAGGATGCAAAGCATTTACTGGAGAGCGAAACCTGTGAAGCAAATGAGGAGGCGGTAGCCCTGGGCAGAGGCAGTACAGGCAGGCAAAACAAACCCAAATCCAAAGTATGTATCAATCTCATTAAAGACAACTCACTGTCCCTTCCAAGGTGGAAGGGGTCTGAGGTAATCCAGACCATAAGGTGGCTGGCTAGCGTCCCTTTAGTCGCTAGCACTGTATACGGGACCCACCACTGGTCTCCCCTGTTGGCTTCTTGGGCACTCAGCAGGGGTAGTAGCTAACTCAGCCTTGGGGAGGGGAAGCCCATGCCCCTGGGCCCATGCATTGCTTCCCTCCCTGCTCGCATAACCACCTATTCCGGGGCCCATTGCACAAGTATTGTGGTGGCCAAGGAGAAGTTTGGCTTCTGGTTGGTTTTGAATCTACTCTGAAATGGATGTTCTTTGGTGAATATTAACGTGAGATGAAGATATGCACACTTTGAGCCAACCCCAGGGGCCCATCTTCATATCTCTTTGCCAGACACCCTTGTCACTGGTATTTCAGCGTTGTTCTTTCTATGCCTCCAGTGAGACAAGATACTTGCCAGTCTTCAGGATTCACTGTGCATTCGTACATCAGGGCTTCATATCCCTCCATACAAAATGAATGACTGAGGGTACTGCCCATTGGAATGACTTCCCTTCAGCAGATAGGGAAGGGGGCAAAAGAAATGGGCAAGCACTTCACAGAAGAGGCCAAATGAATGTAACCGGAGAAATGCAAAATAATAGCACACTACGTACACATTATGCCACCAGATTGCTGACAATTCAAATTTCAGTGTCCATATATGAAGTTTTATTGGCACACAGCCGTGCTCATTCATTTCCATATTGTCCATGGCTGCTTTCCCACTACACTGGCAGAGTTGCACAGTTGCATCAGACTGTGTGGCCCACAAAGCCAAAAGTGCTTACTGTCATCCCCTTTTCTAGACAGTCAAGTTGAAGAAAAATTTAAGTTAAATTAAGGTAAGTTAAACACAGCATTTCAGTGTTTCTATCTTATTCAGAACATTCTTAGGAGCAGCATAGAGGAAAGAATAAGGAAGAGTTAGCCTCTTTCTATTTGGAAAAGATCCCTAGGAAAAAGAGCCAGGGAGTGCTGCCTAAAAAACAACAGCAAAGGGGCGCCTGTGTGGCTCAGTCGGTTGAGCGTCTGACTTCAGCTCAGGTCATGATCTCCCAGTTCGTGGGTTCGAGTCCCGCATCCGGCTCTGTGTTGACAGCTCAGAGCCTGGAGCTTGATTCAGATTCTGTGTCTCCTTCTCTCTCTGTTCCTCCCATGTTCGCGCTCTCTCTCTCTCTCTCTCTCTCTCTCTCAAAAATAAATAAAGATTAAAAAAATTATAAAAAACAACAACAGCAAAGTCAGTGGTTCTCAGATTTGAGTGGGTATTGGAGTCACCTGGAAGGCTTGTTAACAACAGACTGCTGGGCCTTAATCCCAGGGTTTTTGACTCGGTAGGTCTGGGGTGACACTTGCGAATTTGCCTTCCTAACAAGTTCCCAGGTGATGCTGATGTTACTGGTCTGGAGACCACACTTTGAGAACTGCTGGGTGGCTCAGTCAGTTAAGTGTCCAACTCTTGATTTCGGCTTGGGTCACAATCTTATGGTTTGTGAGTTGGAGCCCCGCAGCGGGCTCTGTGCTGACAGCGGGGAGCCTGCTTGGGATTCTCTCTCTCTCTCTCTCTCTCTCTCTCCCTCTCCCTCTCCTTCCCCTTCCCTTGCTATCTCTCTCTCTCTCTCTCTCTCTCTCAAAATAAATAAACTTAAAAAAAAAGTGATTCCTGGGGCGCCTGGGTGGCGCAGTCGGTTAAGCGTCCGACTTCAGCCAGGTCACGATCTCGCGGTCCGTGAGTTCGAGCTCCGCGTCAGGCTCTGGGCTGATGGCTCGGAGCCTGGAGCCTGTTTCCGATTCTGTGTGTCCCTCTCTCTCTGCCCCTCCCCCATTCATGCTCTGTCTCTCTCTGTCCCAAAAATAAATAAAAAGTGTTGAAAAAAAAAAAATTAAAAAAAAAAAAAAAAGTGATTCCTAAACTGAGGCACTTCGGCAACCTGCATCAGAATCACCTAGATCCTTGGCCTCATGGCATTTATGTTCAAGTGGAGAAGCAATATAATAAACCATTAAACAAGGAGCACCTGACTGTAGAGCATGTGACTCTTGATCTGGGGGTTGTGACTTTGAGCCCCATGTTGGGGGTAGAGATTACCTAAATAAATAAACAAATAAACAATTAAACAAATAGATACATAATGTCATATAAAATAAAGTGGATCAAGGGAATGGAGAGTGGTATAGGGCATGCTATTTAAGACAGGGTGGTGGGGCGCCTGGGTGGCGCAGTCGGTTAAGCGTCCGACTTCAGCCAGGTCACGATCTCGCGGTCCGTGAGTTCGAGCCCCGCGTCAGGCTCTGGGCTGATGGCTCGGAGCCTGGAGCCTGTTTCCGATTCTGTGTCTCCCTCTCTCTCTGCCCCTCCCCCGTTCATGCTCTGTCTCTCTCTGTCCCAAAAATAAATAAAAAAATGTTGAAAAAAAAAAATTAAAAAAAAAAAAAAAAAAGACAGGGTGGTGAAGTCAGGCCCTCTCTAAGAAGGTGACATTGGACAGAGACTTAATGAAAGGGGAGAGCAAGCTATTAATATGTTAACATAAATGTTAATTAATATCAATATGTTAATATGTGAGGGAGGAGTATTCCAGACAGAAAGAACAATCAGTGCAAAGACCATGAGACAGGAATGTGCTTAGTGTGTGTTCCCAGAACAATTCAAAGCCAAGAATTAGACTCTTTGTTCTTTCTGGTTCCTTGTGTTCTTCCCTCCCCAGGGCAATAAGGTTCGTTTATTCTCTATCACACAAATAGGGTCATATGAGACATGCTGTTCTGCAACTTGCATTTTCCCCCGGTGATAAATAACGAACATTCTTTCATGTCACCGCATTTAAGATTGGTGTCATTATTTATAAAGGCTGAATATTCCTTTGTAAACATGGAGCAGGGGTTTACTTTTTAAAAAGTCAGTTATTTGTATAACCAGTTTCCTACAGACGAACAGATTGCTTCCAATTCCTGGCTATGACCCAGAAAATGCTATGGTATACTTTTGTGTGTGTGTGTGTGTGTGTGTGTGTGTGTGTGTGTGTGTGTATCTATGAACTTGTTCATGCCTTTATGCACCAAAAATTTACTGAGCTGCTACTATATGTTAGGTATGACATTATATGCTGAAAATACAATGGTGAGCCAAACAGATATGGTTCTTGCTCTCATGGAAATAGGATCTATGAGGGGAGAAAATCATGCAAGAAATATGTAATTACAAACTTTGAGAAGTGCTAGTATGGCCGACACTGTTGCTCAGCTAACCCACCTCCCACTCTCAAGCCTCCTTCTAGCTGGAATTTTGGGCAATGAGACAAAAGTGGGTTGTGGTAGGCAAATCATGGTCCCCTCGATCATATCCTAATCCCCAGAGCCTATGCATATGATAGGTTACGTGGCAAAAATTCAGGTTGCAGATGGAATTCAGCTTACTAATCAGTTGACCTTAGAAGAGGGCTGACCCGGTTGGGCCCAATGTAATTACAAGGATCCTTAAATGTGGCACGGAGGGCTAAAAAGTCAGAGACGGTGTGATAACCAAAGCAGAGTGGCAGTGATACGATGGCTGGCCGTGAAGTCAGAAGGGGGCCACCAGTCAAGGAATACAGGCACCGTCTGGCAGGTGGAAAAGGCAGGGAAACTAATGCTCTCTTAGAGCCTCCGGAAGGAATGCAACCCTATCAACACTGTGGGTTAGCCTAGCAAAACCCACTTCAGACTTCTGACACCCAGAACTGGAAGATAATAAGTTTGTGTTGTTTTAAGACTCTACATTGGGGTGCCTGGGTGGCTCAGTTGGTTAAGCGTCCAACTTCAGCTCAGGTCACGATCTCACGGTTCGTGGGTTCGAGCCCCGCGTCGGGCTCTGTGCCGAGAGCTCGGAGCCTGGAGCCTGCTTCGGATTCTGTGTCTCCCTCTCTCTCTGCCCCTCCCCCACTCATGCTCTGTCTCTCTCTGTCTCAAAAATAAATAAAAACATTAAAAAAATTTTTAAAAACAGCAACAAAAAAAGACTCTACATTTATGGAGATTTGTTATGGCAGGCATAGGAAACTAATGCGTGGGTTCTATGGGAAAACTTTTGCTGTCCTGACACAAGTCAGTCCCTTCCTCTCCTTCCCTATTCTTGCCTTGAATGGGAAGCTGTAAAGGTCATCTAGTGACACTGAGGGAAAGGCCAAGAGAACTGCAAAGCCATCAGCCCCGATACTGTTGAACTGCTGAACAAACGCCAGCAGCCCCTGACTTCCAGCCTTCTAGCTCTATGAGGGAAAAAAAACCCACAGACCCACACTTTTCAGCTCTTGTATTTATTCAGTTACATGCAGACAAAGCGTCTCTGAGTGATAAGTCAGTATAAGCAACTATGAGACAATATCCCAGAGACCTAACTCGATCATGACATGTAGACACAGTGGACTTTTTTTTTCTGTTCACCATCCAATTCCCAGTGTGTCCAGCACTGGTGGGCTGTACCACCCACTTCAAAGTCTAAAGGAGGAAACCTTTCATCTCCCTGCCCCTTGGCAGCCAGTACACAGGGCCCGCGCGCTCCTTGACCAGAAAAAGGACACAGTGTGTATAAAGAAAAGGTTCACATCCTGTGTCCGATGCTTCTCCCACTATCCCCTAGGCACTCATTGTTTCTGTTTCAGTGACTTCTTACTGTGAGCACCTGCGACTGTGCCCGAGGACTTTTTGGCCACAGAGTGTGCTTAGCCAGAAGTGGCAAGGAGTTAAGGTCCATAGGAGCAGACGCATCAGTGATGAGCATGAATATAGGAAAAATATCCCAGCTTCCTTGTTTCCCGGGTGGAAAACCCGAGGCATGTTCTATTTTGTCTTCCTGAGGTCCCAATAGAATCAACTCCCGGCTTCCCACAGCGCTGACCTGCTCATAAACAGACCTTGTATTGTTTTCCATGTCTTCCCTATCTCACTTCCCCACTTCCCTCCGTGGATTCCTGGGGTTGCCTTCCAAATAAACCACTTGCTCTCAACAATTTATCGGAGGGTCTGTTTCATCCAAAGTAAGACAGTCAGTACCAAAAGTGGTCTTTTGAAGTGGACCCTCAGGATGGGATTCTTGAATTGGATTACCTGTACAGCATATGAATACAAAGACCTCATTACTTCCGGTAAGTAGAGTGGTGGCAGTCCCTGGCATGTTGTAGAATTACAATTGATGAGACTTTCACCTATGCTGGATTGGGATAGGACACAAATGGAAGGAAATGCACTGGTTCATGCAATAGCGCCAGCCCTTGAAAGATGAAAACTGAGAATCAGGGAGTTGGTTTGCTGTTATCGATGGCCTTAGAAACGCTAAAGAAAGCAGATGACAGGTTTGGTCAGCCAATCACTAAGTTCAGGAACAGTATGGAAGCAGAAGGCCTCCGTGGGAACTTTGATCTCTTCCAGACCCAGATTTGATTGTGAGGGCAGTAAAGTTACACAGGAGGAGGATGCTTGTCTTTCTCAAGATCTGCCCCCACTTCCGCATATTTCTTCTAGAGACAGAGAGCTAGGGACAATTCTTAGTATGGCCCAAGCAGGGAAATACCATTTCTAGTAGGAGATAAAAGAGATTATTCACTGAACAGTTGTAGGACTTGATGAATATACAGTTGCTGGAATTGAGACAATAAACCCGGGAATGGATCTTGAAGGTCCTGAACCAGGGAAGAATATAACACTGGATATGGAAGAGTGTATTGATATTGGAACAATCTCCCATGACTCAGGATTTCACATCCTGGCAAGGACACACAGAGTCCATCCTAGTATGCTGCTGGAATGGCTCCTTGAAACTTGGAAAAATCAAAGCCTGTATAGTAAATGAAGTGGAGTTGTTGGAATTGCCTTGACAGAGTACTGAGAGAAGAGGCAAAAAGCTCAGAGGGATGGGCAAACTAGAGTGGCTTTCTTACGTAAGACCAGAAAACACACTAGTTGATGGTGTCCCCTGGCAGGGCCCAGAGGACACTTTTTTTATTAAGACAACAAGGAATGTGTTACTGGCATTATTGAAAAGCTCCATGGCGGTTGTCTTCTACGGGTCGGGGTTCATGATAGGGGAGACTATTATGTAAGATAGTGACACATCTAGGTGTCAAAGGGGATGATAGGATTCTAGAATAGCAGACACCAAGTGTCAGCAGTTAACTGTCACAGTCAAGGTAAGTGTAGTAACCACTATAGACACCAAGTCTGGAATGGCGAAGATGGGGCTTTGACCTGTAGGGGTCGGTAGAGATGGCTCATAAACGATGGCATTCCTGGGAACAATATATACGGCAAGCTGTACCAGTTAACTAAGAGTGCCCTAACAAAATACAGGACTTAGTAGCTTAAACAACAGAAATTTATTTCCTCACAGTTCTAGAAGCTAGAAGTCCCAGATCAAATTGTTGGTAGAGTCAGGTTCTTCTGAGGCCTCTCTCCTTGCCTTGCAGATGGCTGCCTTCTCGCCGAGTCTTCGCGTGGTTGCCCCTCAGTCTGTTTGTTGTCTGTGTCCTAATTTCTTCTTCTTCTAAGGACACCAGTCAATTTGGATTAAGGCCCACCCAAATGACCTCATTCTACCTTAATTACCTTTTTAAAGGTCCTATATCCAAATATATTACATTCTAAGACACTGAGGGTTAGGACTTCAACATGTGAATTTGGGGGGAACACAATTCAGCTCCTAACAGAACCCAGCAAGGGTACTGCTTATAAAACTAAAACTAAAAATAAAAATAAACAAATCAAGAATACCTGAGCAGTAGACTACTGTCAGTTGCTGCAGTGGAAAAATCATGATCCTTTAGTTTCCATCCCTGAGCAGGTTCCCAGACCCAGGACTGATCAAGTGAAGAAAGGCCAAGTCCCCCTGAGGAAGGACCCTGCAACGCCACAGCAAATATATACAGTTATGATTCCAGCTACTCTGCATCAACAGGACCTAGGCCATTTATCTGTGTGACTGTTTGGGGGAGGGGGGAAGAATACCCATATTTTGGGGAGCTGATGTCAGGGAACCTAAGGCACCATCATGGGGTCCTTTGTTAGAGTGGGATGTATGGAGACTTGGTAGGAAATAGAGCCCTGGCCCAAGTCGCACAGTGAATCCAATGGATCCACACCATTGGATCCATGGTCATTTCTCTGGTCCTTAAGTGTATTATTGGAAGAAACATATGCAGCAGTTAGAAGAACCCTCAAATTGTGCCCTCACATGACAAGTAAAAGCCATCATGATAGAAATGGCTAAGTGAAACCTTCTGAAACTCCATCAACCCAGCCAAAATAAGAAGTGATGCCATACCCCGATGGGACTGGCAGGGAATATTGCCAGCTTCCTCACCTCCTGCCCAGGTGACACAACCTTGAAGTGTGTTCCACAGTCACCTAGAAATCCCCAGTAGGACTGAGACCCAATTGCCCACAGCCATGCCTGCTCACTAAAGCACCTCGCATGGGTTTCCTTCCTTCCCTGCCTTACTTTTCTATCTCCTTCCTAGGATCACCTCCCAAATAGACTAGTTACACTCAAACCCTTACATCAGTGTCTAACAGTGGGAAAACCCAACCTAACACATCTCCTCTCTGGCCTCGGTTCACACTAAAAGATACACATATACAGGGTTTTTGTTGCCACTGTTTTTGGTTGTACTGCCCCCACCCCAAAATCATGCCAGATACACTATTCTGCAATAATCTTTTTTTTCATGTTATGAGGCTTTACGGAAATTCTTCCAGGCCAATAAATTGTATATCTAATTCCTATTTTAATAGCTGTGTCAGATTCGATAATATGGATATCCATTCCCCTACTGCTAAACATTCAGGTAGTTTTCAGATTTGCCTCTACATTATAACAATGCTGCCATAAGCATTCTTTAGTGTATAACCTAATGAATCAGTGCTTTTATTTATATAGACTCTGAAATTAAGGATTGCGAAATTAAAATGTATGTGTATTTTCACTTATAAAAATTTATCTTCAGGGGCACCTGGCTGGCTCAGTTGGAAGAGCATGCAACTCTTGATGTGGACGTCATGAGTTCAAGCCCCGTGTTGGGTGTAGAAATTACTAAAAATAAAATAAACTCAAAAAATTTTCTTAAAAAAAAAATCTACCTTCAGATGCCTCTCCAAAAGGGTTACCTTGACTTACTTCTTACCAGCAAAGTTGATAGTGATATTTTCCCCAGTCCTTGATGGCATACGATGTTGTTAATCCTTTAACTTTTAAATCTTTTGTTTTTAAGATATTATTTTTAAGTAATCTTTACACCTAACATGGGGCTCAAACTTACAACCTTGAGAACAAGGGTCACGTGTTCTACCAACCAAACCAGCCAGGTGCCCCCTTTAACTTTTAAATCTTAATGATGAAAACAGTATCTCATTTTACTATAATTATTTCCATCACCATTAGGGAGGTTGAACATCTTTTCATTCACTGGCCATTTAGATTTTCTCTTCATGAGTTGTTCATTCATATCTTTTGCCCATTTTTTTCCTTTTTTTTTTTTTATAAAGGTTTATTCATAAAAATTCTAGCTTTTCAAATGCAGGAGCTGTAAGACAGTCTTGGTCATTTTTAATACCTAGGCCCAGTACAGGACCTTGTAATTGGAGGTATTTAGTAAGTGTTTTTGAATAAATATTTTTATTTGTTTTTTTAAATATTTATTTGAGAGACAGAGAGTGCGAGCACGAGCAGGGGAGGGGAAGAAAGAGAGGGAGAGCGGGGATCCCAAGCAAGCTCCACACCCAGCACAGAGCCTGATGCAGGGCTGGATCTCACAACCTTGAAATCATGACCTGACTGGAAACCAAGAGTTAGGCGCCCAACTGACTGAGCCACCCAGGCACCCCGCCCATTTTTTTTTTCAGTTAGGCTTTTACCTCCTAGAAACTCTTTGTGTACGAGGAATATCATCCCTATATGTATTATATATGTTGCAAATATATATCATATAGCGTGTGTCATTTGACTTTGTTTACATTGTTTGGGAACATAAAATTTTTTTTTAATCTAAATAGTCAATCATGTGTAAATTTTTTAATGGCTTCTGGATTTTGTGCTTCGTTTGCAAAGGTTTCCCTGACATCCAAAAATGTTCTCCTAGACCTCAATAAAAGTTCTCCAAATTTTCTTCAAATATTTTGTATTTTTTTCAAATATTTTGTATTTCTTTAATAAAATTGTTCATCCAACATTTCAGAGAAGTAAGGTGAGAGGAAGCTAGTATGATTTATGTGGTAACAGAGTGGAGTTAGAAATCAGTATGAATTCATGTTTAGCTTAATCTAGATATGGATAACTACACAAGGAATATTTAGAAATACGTATATATGTATTCCGGTTACCCACAAACAAACATCTCCTTGCTCTGTCAGCTGAGAGGACCTAGAAGCAATGACACCTCAGCAGCAATGAGCATACCTAACACCCCGATTTTGGTTTCTGATAGCATTCTTCAAGAAAAGGCCCCAGAGACTCCCTGGAGAAACGGCTGATTCTAAAACCAGAGTAGAAAATGTACAAGACGAGCCTGCAACAAGTTGTAGTGGCCCCAAAGCAAGAAAAGTGCTTCCAGAAAATCCACAATGATGAAGGTGTGTCAAAGGGACACAGGAGCCAAACTGAAAGCACTCCTGATAGCCAAAGCTGGAACAATTAAACAACAACCAAAAAACGACGACAAATGTACCATCTATATTAATGTAAGACGTTAATAAAAGAAACTGGATGTGAGGTATATAGAAACTCTATGCTATCTTTGCTATCTTTCTCTAAATCTAAAATTGCTTTAAAATCATTTTATTTAAAAAATTGTTCATTCATCTAGATTATATTTTTCATACGGTACGATACAGGGGCACGGCCCTGTTTTCTGTGGATAGCCAATTGTGCTGACATCGAGTCTTCAAACAATTGAATTAAAGTACCACTTTTGTTATCTATTAATTTACTATGTATATTTGGATCTTGTTTCTGGGCAATTATATTTCATTAAGTTTCATTAATATATAATATAATATAGATTTCACTAGTATATATAATATAATAAATTATATTTCACTAACATGGTATCACTGTATCACACTGTTGTTGTTTTTTTCAAGTAGGCTTCATGGGCAGTGCGGAGCCCAATGCAGGGCTTGAACTCATGGCCCTGAGATCAAGACCTGAGCTGAGATCAAGAGTCAGACGCTGAACAAACTGAGCCACCCTGGTGCCCCACCACATTGTTTTGATCATGGTGATTTTATGATACTTTTAATATCTCCTAGAATATACTTGCAACTAATCTCACAAAAGACCAATTTCCATAACATATAAAGAGTCACAATAAAATCAATAAGAAAACGAGCAACCACCTAGTCGAATGATGGGCAAAGAATATGAGCATACAGTTCATAAATTGTAACTATAAATGGCCCTTAAACGTATGAAAACATGTTCAAACTTCATCATAATTAGAAAAATGTAAAATGAAATGACACTTCACAGAAGAGCAAAGACCAAAAAAAATTTTTTAACGTTTATTTTTGAGAAAGAGAAAGAGAGAGAGGCAGAGAAGAGAACAGAGCATCCGTAGCAGGCTCTGCACTGATAGCACAGAGAGCTCTGCACTCTCTGCACAGAGAGTGGAGAGTTGGGGGGGGGAGGGGCTCGAACCCACAAACAGCGAGATCATGACCTGAGCTGAAGTCGGACACTTAAGTGACTGAACCACCCAGGTGCCCCAATATGTACAAGCATTTAAAATGCACATGCTGCAGGGCGCCTGGGTGGCTCATTCGGTTGAGCATCTGACTCTCGATTTTTCTTTCTTTCTTTCTTTCTTTCTTTCTTTCTTTCTTTCTTTCTTTCTTTCTTTCTTTCATCTTTCCTGTTTTTTTTGTTTGTTTTTTTTTTGTCAAATTGGCTTACAGACAACACCCAGTGCTCTTGATTTCCACTCACATCATGATCCCAGAGTCATGGGATAGAGCCCTGCGTCAGGCTAAAATGAAACTCTGTATGCACAAAGGAACAAGAATCGAGCTCTCTATGTACATCTCAAAAGTTACATTGATAAGACAAAGCAATATGAAGAACAATGTGAATATTGTGTTAAAAAATGATTCAAATATCTCTGAAAGTACCTGGGAGAAACTGGTGACCTAAATTGCCAAGCAAAAGATAACTGACTGGCTGGGGGAGGGGTGGGGGAGGGGTAAAGAGAGCTGCATGCCTGTTGGTAACTTTTGAACTAGAACCGTATGAACATTTAACTCATTTAAAAGAATAAAATATTAATTTTTATGATTAATGAAATAATATGAGACTTTTATAAGAGCCCTATTTGAACTGCATTATATTTGTCCTTCAGGGAAGATAACTGTTCTTATAATATTATGTCTTTCCATTTCTTCATATCTTTTTTTTTTTTAAGTAATCTCTCCACCCAACGTGGGACTCGAACTCACCACCCTGAAATCAAAAGTCACAGGCTCTGCCAACTGAGCCAGCCAGGCCCCCCTCTTCAGATCTTACTTTATGTTCATCATATAAATTCTGTATAGTTCCTCTTCCACTCGTTCCCAAGTATTTTACATTTTTGTCAGTGTTGTGAATAGAATATTTTCCCTTTACTATGTTTAGCTGGTTATTGATAACAAAGAAGTATTATTAGTTTTTGCCTATTTTCATATAGTTAACCACCTTACCAAAAACTTGAATTACTTCTGGTAGTTCTTGTAAAACTAGAATCTAGTAACTTTCTACAAATATAATTTTTTGCACATTCTTTCTAATGTAAATTCCTATCATTTTAGTTGTGGTAAAAGCTGAACACACCTGATGGGGAGAGAGAGACAGAGAGAGAGACAGAGAAATATAGTGGTGTAAATGAGATCAAAGTTTATTTCTTTTTTTTTTTTAATTAAAAAATTTTTTTTAAGTTTATTTATTTTTGTGAGAGAGAAAAAGAGAGACAGAGCGTGAGCAGGGGAGGAGGAGAGAGAGAAGGAGACACAGAATTCGAACCAGGCTCCAGGCTCTGAGCCGTCAGCACATAGCCCAACTCGGGGCTTGAACTCACAAACTGCGAGATCATAACCTGAGCGGGGCTTGAACTCATGGACTGCGAGATCATGAACTGAGCGAAGTCAGATGCTTAACCGATTGAGCCACCCAGGCGCCCCAGTCGAAATTTATTTCTTTCATACACAGTCCAGGCTGGTGGAACAAATAACCCTGCTCCTCCAGGCTATTCAGTGACCCATGTTCCTTTCATCTCATTGCCCTACCATCTACTGGAGTGTTGTACTCATCTGCATGATTGAGGCTGAGCTATTGTTACATCTACATCCCAGCCCATGTGGAACAAGGTGGGAGAAAAGTCTAGGGTAAACAATTTCTACATTGACCTCATCACATCTGTGCATATTCCACTGGTGCAAACACAGTCATATGGCTGCACTTAGCTTCAGGAGAACCTGGGCAATAGTCTCTCTGCCATGTCCTGAGCTAAAACTGTATTTCCAAGGAAGAAGATAATAGAATTTTGAAGACAAAACTATATTCCTAAGAAAGAAGGGGAGAACAGAAGTTTGACGACCACTATTAGTAGACTACATATATTACTCCATTGTCTTGTCTTATTGGATTAGTTAGAACATCCAAAACAATGTTGAATAATAGTGGTGACAGCATCCTTCTCTCGTTCATGATTTTTATGCAAATGATTTTACTGTTTTCTCATTTAGTATAATGCTTGCTGTTGAGTTTTGGTAAGCCATGTTCATCATATTTAAATGGTTTACTTAAAATTTCTATTTTACTGGAAATATTTATTAAGAATGGCTGCTGAATTTTTAAATGCCTTTTCCGTTTCTATTAACAGGACACTACGGGTTTGCTCTTTTAATTTTTTCATGTCATAAATTATGTTGATAGACTTCCTAATGTTGAATCATTTTTTGCTACACTGCTTGATTCCGTTTATTAATATTTTGTTTGGGCTTTGTGTGTATTTTGTACAAATATTTTAATATCCTATAACCATATGTAAGGATATACTAGCTTTGCAAAATGAATTTGGGATCTCTCCATCTTTTTCTGTGCTCTGAGAACTGGTGCCAGTCTCTGAACTGTTTGTTACCGACCCATGATGGGATAAGTGCAGAAATGGAGAGCGGTTACAAACGTTTATAATAATTTGGCATCGTTATGACACCCAAGCAGTGATTGCTGGATTCATCAAAGAATACTGCATTCCGCTTTTGTAATTACTTTCTTGTCCCTATGCTAAATTGGTTTTCATTACATTTAATGAAACGTAATTTATTTCCGATGAATCTTAAATTTTAAAAATTGTGCTTGTACTTCGCCTATTTCTCTAATATTCTTATTAAATTTCACAAAAGCAGATCTCCACAAATGTAAATGTTTTAAAAACGGGTCCTGCACCACAGATGTTTTGAAAAACATTAATCTAGAAGGGAGCAACTGACATCAAAATTATTTGTTATTTAAAGGTGATCGAGAACTTGGCTATAAAACCAACTGAACCCGCTGACTTTCAATGCCCGTCCACAGTTACTGCTCTCTTCCGGTTTTCTACTTCTTGGGTCAATTTCAGTAGTTTATAGTTTGCCAGGAAATCCATCGTTCTTTCTGTTGCACACGAGATTCTGTTGCACACGAGATTCTCTTTCAAGTCTTTTAACATATATCTGTTTTTATCTACATTGTCATTACTAGCATTTTACCTCCTCTTCCTTTTCTTCCTTCCTTAGTCTAGCTAGCCTAGAGTTAATCTACGTTACGTGTCCTTTACGAACACGCGGGCTTTGGGTAGCGGGCGGGCCCAGCCCCGGGTCAGGCGGGAGGCGCGCGGGCGCGGAGTCCGGGGACCCGGTCACTCGGAGCAGAGGCGACAGGGCGGCGGGAGCGGCTCCGGGGGCATCGGCTCCGCCGCGCGGAAGTGGCAAATCCCGGGTTTTCCGGGCTTAGGGCAGCGGCCGCCGGCCCCATCTTCCGGCGACGCGGCCCCGGATGCTATCGCCTCCTCCTTTGTCGCCGCCTCCGCCCCCTCCCCCCTCTCCCGCTCTCCCCACCCCGCCCCTCCCCCGCCCCGCGCCGGGCTCGTGGCGCCAGGTCCCTCCTGGAGCGGCTCCAGCCGCACAGCCGCCGCCGCTCGGGCTCGTCCTTCGGCAGCTGATGTCCAGCCGGGTGCTCGGGCGGTACGCAGTGGCACACAGCCACAGGATGTCAGCCGAACGCACACCTCGAAGGTTGGCCTTCACAGGTCGGTCCGCGAAAGGACTGGCTGGAGCCAGTCGCGGTGCAGGATAACTTACCGCGGGTTTTGTTGTTTTGTTGCTGCCCCTGCTTCTGACCTTCCCGTCGTGTTCCCCTCTCTCGACGTGCACTTTCCGGTGTGCATAGACGCCGGATGTCTTCATATTCCCTCCCCATTAATCAAAAGATTACGGAGAGTTGACGATGAACACAGTAATTAATGACACCCATCGGCCTTTATACAGTTAAAGCCACAGCAAGCCATAACGATGGGCTTACCAAT
Organism: Neofelis nebulosa; assembly: GCF_028018385.1. NCBI lineage: Eukaryota > Metazoa > Chordata > Mammalia > Carnivora > Felidae > Neofelis > Neofelis nebulosa. Next base: position 101,599,344 of record NC_080800.1, read on the forward strand.
ATTCCTGTGCTGGTTGAAACTCCAAGTGAGTCAAAGAAACAGGAATTCAAACTGTGTGTTAATTATACTGGAATTTAAAATATAAATATATATTTTTTTAAGAACAGGAATTCAGGAAACGTCACAGTAAATATCCGTTGCAGCACTGTACAATAGAAATACGACTCAAGTGGCAGATGTGAGCTACACGTGTGATTTTTAACTTTATTTATTTTAGTCGTCTCGACATCCAACTTGGGGCTTAGAACTCGGGACTCTGAGATCAAGAGTCCCACGCCCTTCCCACTGAGCCAGCCAGGCACCCCTACGTGTGTGTTTTTAAATACTAGTGGCTATGTTTAAAAAAAAAAAAGCTGAAAGAAATAGGTCAAATAAACCTTAATATATTCTCTTAAATATATCCAAAATATATCAGTATTCATCAGTATGAAAATTATGAGATATTTCACATTTCTTCTCTTTCATACCACGTCTTCGACATCTTGCATGTGTTTACACTTCCAGCACATTTTCAGTGGAATTACCAACATTTTGGGTGCTCAGTACCCACGTGTGGCTAGTGATCAGTATACTGGACAGTGCAGTTTCTTCCATTTCTGACATTGAGGTCAAATGTTCTGCATACTTGCTGGGCTAAATCTCCCGAGCTAATTAATGGATCTTTTCGCTATCTAGAATCTAATCTAGATAAAATATGTACGAGTACTACAAAACAATGGGACCCCATATATTTTAGCAATTCCTTAGAGAAATTCCATAATACAGTGTGTGGAATACATCCCATCAGCTCTTTTTGATGTTATGGAGCTCCAGAAAATTGGAATGGCTCTGAGTTTTTCCTGTTTGAATTATGCCAGTCAAGCCAGTGTAGAAACTGGCAGGAAATCTCAGTGAGTGGGGCAGCTGGGGCAATCTGGGTCCCCCAAATCTCTGAATCTTCAGGGGTCCAGTGCAGGTTCACATACCCTGTCCAAGGTCCCAGCCCAGCCCTTCCCAAGATACTCTTCCTGATCTTGGGGGATATTGACCTCAAACCGATACAGTGTTCCTCTCTTGCTTTCTAGCAGGAGTAGCCTTATCTTAATTTCAAGTATTCAAAAATGGAATTGGAGGGTACTATGCTAAGCAAAATAAGTCAGAGAAAGACAGATAGATGATTTCAACTCATATGTGGAATTTGAGAAACTCAACAGATGAACATAGGGGAAGGGAAGGAAAGATAAGATAAAAATGGAGAGTGAGGCAAACCATAAGAAACCCTTAAATACAGAGAACAAACTGAGGGTTGCTGGAGGGGTAGTGGGTAGGGGATGGGTTAAATGGGTGAAGGCCATTGAGGAGGTCACTTGTTGAAATGAGTACTGGGCGTCATGTGTAAGAGATGAATCACTGGGTTCTGCTCCTGAAACCAAGACTATACTGTATGTTAACTAACTTTAAAATACACTTAAGGGTGCCTGGGTGGCTCAGTCGGTTAAGCGACCGACTTCGGCTCAGGTCACGATCTCACGGTCCGTGAGTTCGAGCCCCGCACCACCTCTGTGCTGACAGCTCAGAGCCTGGAGCCTGTTTCGGATTCTGTGTCTCCTCTCTCTCTGACCCTCCCCCGTTCATGCTCTGTCTCTCTCTGTCTCAAAAATAAATAAACGTTAAAAAAAAATTTTTTTTTAATAAAATACATTTAAAAAATAATAATAAATAAATAAAATAACCTTAAAAAGAAATTCTATCTTGATCACAAATAATTGTAGGGAGCTACTAGTTGAATACATACCTAAGATATTTGAAACAACCCAAATTTTGATCTGGCAGTCCTGACACACGATGCCAATCAAAAAAAAAAAAAAAAAAAAAAATGAAGACCTTGATCTCCATTTAAAAATGTAAATTTTTAAAAAATAAGCACACAAGAATTGATAAAACATGTTTTTTTTAATGGCTTTCTTGTTTACAGGGCAGTGGAAGCCTGGCATTGAAAGTTTGATTTAAATGGGGCACCTGGGTGCCTCAATCGTTGAATGTCTAACTTCAGCTCCTGTCTGATCTCACCGCTTGTGGGTTCGAGCCCCGCGTCGGGCTCTGTGCTGACAGCTCAGAGCCTGGAGCCTGGAGCCTGCTTCTGTTTCTGTGTCTCCCTCTCTCTCTGCCCCTCCCCCACTCGCGCTCTGTCTCTCTCTGCCTTTCAAAAATGAATAAATGTTTAAAAAATTTTAAAAAGAAAGAAAGAAAGAAAGGTCTAACTTCCCAGCTGCGAGGTGTGCTACCAGCTGTGAGTACCTTAAGAATCCACCTGGGATTTTGACTTGAGGGTCACACTGCTCTTGGGATGCCCAGTGCTAATGACCGGGCAAGGTGGTGGTACTGGGGCATAGGCTTTTCTGCCCCATGCGGGACCCTTCTAATGGGTGGTCTTCGTTATGGAGCTCCCCGATGATCTGGCAGAGATTTTGTCACATCTGCGTTGCTAACAACATGCCCTACCCCCTTTTCTTCACACATGTTCCTCCTCAGGAAACCTTTTGGATCCTTTACTCCCGGGCATCTGTTTCCCAGGGAACCCAACCTGCAACAATTTTCTTTTTTTTTTTTTTTTAAATTTTTTTTTTCAACGTTTTTAATTTATTTTTGGGACAGAGAGAGACAGAGCATGAACGGGGGAGGGGCAGAGAGAGAGGGAGACACAGAATCGGAAGCAGGCTCCAGGCTCCGAGCCATCAGCCCAGAGCCCGACGCGGGGCTCGAACTCACGGACCGCGAGATCGTGACCTGGCTGAAGTCGGACGCCTAACCGACTGCGCCACCCAGGCGCCCCGTTGCAACAATTTTCTATTTCACTAGTTTGAGCTTTGTATTTTTTTTCTATTTTTTAAAAACGTTTATTCATATTTTGAGAGAGCATGAGTGGGGAAGGGGCAGAGAGAGAGGGAGACAGAATCCGAAGAAGGCTCCAGGCTCTGAACTGACAGCACAGAGCCCGACGTGGGGATCGAACTCACAGACCTGTGAGCCACCCAGGCACCCCGAGCTTATCTTTATTAATTCGGTTCATGTTTTCTTTTAGATAATTTTGCAGCTTTGCAATTGTGCTTTTAGTACATTAGTTTGCATCTTCTTTTGTTTCTGTTTCAATAGTGAAAGCATTGAAATGGGTAATCACAAACTGGTGGCCTTCAATGCTTTTAGGGCAGTCATGGACCTTCTAATTCTCCATAGGCCCCACCTCTACTTTTACGTCTAGCCACTTCCCACATCTGCCTCACCTACCTAGATGCTGAGCACTTTTGCGATTCCTGATTTAAAGCTTTAGATCTGTGGGGTGCTTGGGTGGCTCAGTTAAGCATCCGACTTCAGCTCGGGTCATGATCTCGCAGCTTGTGGGGTCGAGCCCCGTGTTGGACTCTGTGCCGACGGCTTGAAGCCTGGAGCCTGGGTCGGATTCTGTGTCTCCCTCTCTCTCTGTCCCTCCCCTGCTTGTGCTTTCTCTCTCAAAAATAAATAAACATTAAAAAATAAAATATTAAAGCTGTAAATCTTCTAAGTAAAATTTTAGGTGACCCCATAGGTTTTGGTATATTCACATTTTGTTACTTCCTAACATTTTTATAAATTTTGTTTTTACGTCCTCTTTAATCGAGGATTAAATTGATGTTCTTCGATTTCTAGATAGTGAAGATATTTTGGTCATCTTTTATTATTCGTTTCTAATTTCACTGGATTATAATGAGAAAATGCAGCCTCTACAATCCCTTCTTGGAGCTCCTGGATGGCTCAGTCAGTTCAGCATCCGACTCTTTATTTTGGCTCAGGTCATAATCCCAGGGTTGTGGGATCAAGCCCCATGTGGGCTCCATGCTGAGTATGGAACTGCTTAAGATTCTCTCTCTCTCTCTCTCTCTCTCTCTCTCCCTCTGCCCCTCCCCTCACTTGCACTCTGTAAAATAAAATAAAATAAATGAATAAATAAAATATTAAAAGAAATTCTCTTAAATTTATGAAGTTTTCCCTCTGTGATGATACACACAATTAATGGGCATTAGAAAATAATTTACATTTTTAGGGGCGCCTGGGTGGCTCAGTCAGTTGAGCATCTGACTCTTGATTTCGGCTCAGGTCATGATCTCATGGTTCATGAGTTTGAGCCTCATGTTGGGTTCCATGCTGACAGCACAGAGCCTCTTTGGGATTCTCTCTCCCTCCCTCTCTGGCTATCTCTTGCTCTTTCTCTCTCTCAAAATAAATAAACTTTTAAAAGAGAAAATAATTACATTTGTAGATGCATATGGATATATATAGTCATACGTTGAGCTTGTTGGTTATATTAATCAACTTATCTATTTTCTAGCTTATTTTTTGTGTACTTGATCAGTTAAGTTCCGAAAGAGGTATATTATAATCTCACATCGTGGTTGTGGTTTTTGTCAAAATCTTGTGTTTCTAAGAGTTTTGCTTTAAATCTTAAGCTGCTATAACAATTAAGTACGTAAAGGTTTATGGCTCACCTCTTCATTAAAGGCTGAACAATTTATGTGCCTTTTGTATTGCTTATTGCTTTTAATCTTGAATTCCACGTAAAAAAAAAATAAAACTCCACTTAAGCAACACACATTTTTGATCTCACAGTTTCTACGGGTCAGGAATAGCATGGCCTAACCGAGTCATCTACTTCACAGTCTCTCATAAGATTTCAAAGTGCTCACTCAGGGTCTCTCACAGGCTGCAAAGTTGTCAGCTGGGGCTGTGGTCTCATCTCAAGGCTCATCTGGGACAGGATCCATTTCCAAGTTCCATCACATGGTTATTGGCAGGATCCAGTTCCTTGCCAAGCTGTTGGACTGAGGGCCTCAATTCTTTGCCAGGTGGCTCTCTAGATCAGAGTACAAGAACAGCCAGAGAGGGAAGGTAAGCAAAACAGAAGCCACAGTTTTTCATAGCCTAATTATGAAAGTGACGTGCCATCATTTTTTCCATTGTGTGTGATAAGCAAGTCAGTAGGACCAACACACATGCAGGAAGAGGGAATTAGGGGCGCCTGGGTGGCTCAGTCGGTTGAGCATCCAACTCTTGATTTTTGGGTCAGGTCGTAATATAGTGGTTTGCGGGATCGAGCCCCACTCAATGTGGGATCTGAGCTCCACTCAGCATGGAGCCTGCTTGAGATTCTCTCTTGCTGTCTCTCTGCCCCTCCCTTGCTTGCACTGGCTTTCTATCTAAATAATAAATAAACAAACAAACAAATGAACAAACATTAAAAAAAAGGAGGCAATTGCACAAGGGAGTGAGCACCAGGAGGCAAAGATTACTGGGAGCCATTTTAGAAGCAGCCCTTCACAGCCCGGTGTAGGATTGTTAGCCAGAAGTTCTCTTCTCCCAACTATAGATAGTGTTCTGCAGATAGTGTTCCAGTGCTTTCTGGCTTTCCGTGTCATAGATTAAAAGTCTAATCCTAGTTTATTTGCCTTTGTAAGTGTGTCAGTCAGAGTCCAACCAGAAAATAGAAACGGCTCTGAATATTTCAAATGAAGGGAATATACGGGGTGTCTGGCTGGCTCAGTTGGAAGAGCATGTGACTATTGATCTTGGGGTCATGAGTTCGAGCCCCACGTTGGGTGTAGAGATCACTAAATAAATGAATAAATAAAATAGAGGGAAGATAAAAACACAGGGAATGGATTACACAAGTAATGGAAGAATTGGTAAATCGAAAAGGTGACAATAAGGGGCAGCCAGCGGTTAAGAACAGCGGAGAGTAGGGGCGCCTGGGTGGCTCAGTCGGTTGAGCGTCCGACTTCAGCTCAGGTCACGATCTCGCGGTCCGTGAGTTCGAGCCCCGCGTCAGGCTCTGGGCAGATGGCTCAGAGCCTGGAGCCTGTTTCCGATTCTGTGTCTCCCTCTCTCTCTGCCCCTCCCCCGTTCATGCTCTGTCTCTCTCTGTCTCAAAAATAAATAAACGTTAAAAAAAAAAAAAATTAAAAAAAAAAAAAAGAACAGCGGAGAGTAACTACTACCCCCAGGCCGGGGAGTCAAAGGCAGGAAGTGGTTTCAAGGGAGCCCAGGGGCCAGGGTTACCCAGTGGAAGCCTGTCTGGTAGGAGCTGGGGCTACAGAGGGGCTGTAATCACTGCTAGAGATGCTACCTGCGGCAGAGAGGGAGGTGAAGAATTACTCGGGCTTCTCCCTAATCCCCTGCCTCCAACCATCCACAGTGCCTCCTGTTGTCCAAAGCCAGTGGGAAGCCAGAGAGTGTTCTTTCTGCTTGGAACCTTGTAAGATTTTCTCTTTATCTTTGGAATGCAAGGATGTCACAAGAAAAGGTTTCCATGTGTTTTTTCGTTATCATTCGTGAGACTCAGTGAGCCCTTTCAATCTGCAAACCATACTCTTTCCTCAACTCAGAGAAATTTTCTTCTATTATTTATTTCTTCCCTTCTTTATGTTCACTTTCTTCTTTTTTTAAGTGTATTTATTTATTTTGAGAGAGAGAGAGAGAGAGTGTGTGGGGGAGGAGCAGAGAGAGAAGGAGACAGAGAAAATCCCAAGCAGGCTCCACACCGTCAGCACAGAGCCCAATGCCGGGCTTGAACTCAAGAACCCTGAGACCATGACCTGAGCCGAAATCAAGAGTCAGACGCTTAACTGACTGAACCACCCGGGTACCCCCACTTTATCCTTCTGAGCTCCTATTATTTTCATGACAAGTCTCCTGGATCTGTTTTCCAAGTCTCTTACCCCTAATGATTTCTGTGTCTTTATATTTTTGTTCTCTCTTGAAAGATGTATCTTCCAGTTGATCTTCCAGATGAGTAATTTGGCTCTGCGTTAGTGACCGTCCCCCTTTTCAGCTTGTGTACGGAATTTTTAAATTCTAAAACCATACTTTCTAGTTCTACAGTGTCATGTTTTGTGCTCTAACTGCATGCACATCCTTGGGCGTTCTCACTGCTTTTTCTTATGGTTCATTATTTGACAACCATGTATACAACGCATAGCGTGTGCCGGGCACTGTTTGAAACATTTTACAAATATCAACTTGTTTAATTATTTAATAACTCTGGCTCTTCCTTTCTACACTAATGGGAGCCACCTGGCTCATTGTTCGAGTTAGTCTTCCTCCCTCTAGTTAGTAATTTTTCTTAAATGGGTTCTTTCTCTTTGCCTGCTTGTGATTTTTGACTCCTTAGCAATCAGGTCAGGCAATTAGGGTCTCCTGAGCAGTGGTAAACCAGCGAATGCTGAAAGGTGAAGCAGTTTTTGTTCTTGTGGGTCAGAGGTAAACTACATGAAGAGCAATTATGCCTTTGGTGAGGCACAGGGAGCAAGCCTCTCTGTCCCATGTCTCCCTGAATGCAAGTGGAAAGTTCTTCTAACCGTAGGACTAAAAGCAACTCAGGCCAACAGAATCGTTTTCCTGGAGGTCCACCGTTGAATCAAGCCCCCGTCGTACCTCAGGAAAGAGGGCTGGCAGGTCCAAGCTTCAAAGGATAGGCTGGACTTTCTCAGAGAACCACAAAATCAGTGTCATTGTCCCAGGTTTCAACAGATATGCCCCATCCTCTACCACTATCCGTTGACTCTCACCCAGCTCTAAGGTGATCGACCAGTTTCAGCCAACCGACGGAGTAACTCCAGGGCAAAGATCTCCTATTTGAAGTGCCCACATTGGGCAAAAATGGTCAGGCACTGGCACCCCTGCCATGCTTAGTCATTATCTGGAGGTTGCCCAAGAAGAGTGCAACCTTGGCTCGAATCGGTTCTTCATCCCCACTTAGTGGATCTTAAGTACGGCCTTAGATGCAGCTTCCAGCCTCCGTCACCTTGCCTACCCTGGCTGTTGTGTTATTCTCAAGCAGAACTGAGTAGAAAGAGTGTGCCAGGGACATTCGTTCAAGCTGCCATCGTCCCAGAATTTGAGGATAAACCTTTTAACGGTCACTAAAAAAAAAAAACCCCAAAAATATAAAGAATGAATTGATTTTACTATGATGTATGTAGTCGTGGCTCTCTTTATGTCTATCCTGCTTGAGATTCATTTAAATGGAATTAAATGAAATAATTTTCAGTTAGTTTATTTCAAACAACTTGTTTTATTTAACTTACTTTCGTTCGTTTTGAAAGTAGGTAGTGCTTGATGTAACAAAACTCGTACAGGGGGCGCCTGGATGGCACAGTCAGTTAAGCAACGACTTCAACTCAGGTCATGATCTCACGGTTTGTGAGTTTGAGCCCCGCGTTGGGCTCTGGGCTGTCAGCCTGGAACCTGCTTCAGATTCTGTGTCTCCCACTTTCTCTCTCTCTCTCTCTCTCTCTGTTCCTCCCCTACTCATGCTCTGTCTCTCTCTGTCTCTCAAAAACAAATAAACGTCTAAAAAAAAAAAAAAAACTCATACAGAAGCATATAAAGTAAAACATAAAATTGTGCTCCACCTTTCACTTCCCCTAACTCCCTAGTAATAACGATAAACAACAATATGTATCTCTCCGAACTTTTTCCAATGTATGTTTAGACCTATGCATATATTTTTAACTGGGTAGAGTGTAAATACAAAACAGCTTTGTCTCCAACCACTCTGGCCAGTGTCTTCCCCCCATCCCGGGTCCAGACTGACCTCTACTGCTCTTTCATTCTCCCCCCTCGCTCAGCTGCTTCTGGGTCCTCTAGGGTAAGGGCAGCGGCGGGGAGGTTAGAGAAAAAGAGACGAGGATTTTGTTTCTGGTGTTTTGTTTTTGTTTTCACTTATCGGGTCTTTCTTTTGTCGCTCTCTCCTGGCCAAAATAGGCCGGTCTTGATGTCCTCCGTGGGGCAGATATTCAAAACGCTCGCTTTGGGGGAGGTGGAGGTTAGGAGGACACTTACATGGATTCTTCAGAGATGCCCCCCAAACCGCCACACCGCACAGTAATGCAATTTGCACACGGGGCTCTCTTGCTGATTTCTTGCCGCCTTCCTTCAGTTCCTATCCCTGACAGCATACCCCACGGACTCTTATTGCTTGGGACCCCTCACCTCAATAGGTTGCCTGCCGAAAGCGGGACAACTTCACAACAGCTTGAGTGCAGCTTCCTTCTGGACTTCATTCAGGATCCACTGCAGTGTTTTAAGCAAGATGCTCTTTCGGGGATGGCATCCTCCAGCCAAAGACTGAGCGTGGCAGCGGTACTAGGACCTACCCGTCCATTCTATGCCCAGCACGTGCTTCCTTTAACAGGCAATCCTCGGGGCGCCTGGGTGGCTCCGTCGGTTCGGCGGCCGACTTCGGCTCGGGTCACGATCTCGCGGTCCGTGAGTTCGAGCCCCGCGTGGGGCTCGGTACTGACGGCTCAGGGCCCGGAGGCTGTTTCGGATTCTGCGTCTCCCTCTCTCTGGCCCTCCCCCGTTCATGCTCTGTCTCTCTCTGTCTCAAAAATAAATCAACGTTAAAAAAAAAAACAAAACAGGCAATCCTGGCTCTGGAGCTCACCATTGGCTTGGCTGAAACCTTGTCAGATCTGCATCGTGGTCTCAGGTTCTTTCTGCCCAGTCCTACTCTCTGCCCGCTTTGCTTTCACCGGTGTCCTATCCGCATCGCCATCTGCAGGCTTTCCCTGCTCAATTCTGCCCCCCCCCACCCGCACCCCCACCATTTCTCTTCACAGGTGTGAAATGTGTATCATCATCTCAAGTTTTCCCTGTCCAATTCTCCAATTCTCCTTCCCTCGCTTTATCTTTCCCAGGAGTTACCTACCCAATCAGCTTTGGACACTCTTAACTCTCTCTCAGCACCTGTTTCCCAGAGGACTCAAATTAACAGTCTCCAAATTTCTGCAGCTCAGCGGTCACCCTAGTTTTTGAAGGGTTTACCTGCGGCAGGAGGGCGGGGGGCTTCTGGTGGCTCGGTCCGTTAAGCGGCCAACTCTTGGTTTCCGCTCAAGAGTTCATGAATTAGAGCCCTGCATCTGGCTCTGCGCTGATCGTGTAGGGCCTGCTTGAGATTCTCTTTATCTCTCACGCTCTGCGCCCCCCTGCCGGACTCGCGGGCACAAGTGCGTATTCTTTCTTTCTCTCTCTGAAAATAAATAAATAAACATTTAAAAAAAAAACTTTGAGGGTCTGGGTGGCTCAGTCGGTTGAACGTCGGGCTCTTGGTTTCAGCTCAGCTCATGATCTCACAGTTCGTGGGTTCGAGCCCCGCATCGGGCTCTGCACTGGCTGTGCGGGGCCTGCTTGGGATTCCCTTTCTCCCTCTTTCTCTGCCCCTCCCCCACTTGGGCCATCTCCGTCTCTCTCAAAATAAATAAATAAACTCTAAACATAAGGTAAAATAAATTTTAAAAAATAAAAATAAATTTTTAAAAACAAAATTTTAAAAGAGCCATCTGAGAGGTTCCCTTGGATCCCCCACATTTGAATGGGAAAACTACAACATTCATCACCTTAGTCTGTTAATGCCTGTAGTCTGTTAACTCCTCAATCTGATGTCTCGTTTGTGTGTCAATGAATTTGCCTCAGATTTCTGTCCTTCTCTTCATATGGACTTGGTGAGGTGGTAAGGATGATGGCTGAAGAACCCCTTCTGTATTTTTGTGAATGCTGGAGGGACTGCCTGGCTGGTCCTCGGCCCATTTTTTAGAAAGTGGACCTCAGCTTTGAGCTTTAGCTAAAATCCCCAAATAGGACAATTCTTATTCAAATTTGACACACACAAACCCACACACATACCATATGCACACAGATATATTTATATATAAAGTTGTTTATAAAATGAAATCATGCTATTTATTTCCACACTTGCTTTTAAAAATCCATAATACGTAGAATGTCCAGCATGAAGAATGAACCATAATGTAAACCATGAACTTTGGGTGATAATGATGTGTTAACGTAGGTTCATCGGTTGTAACAAATGTACTGCTGTGGTATAAGGTACCACAATTGTGGGGAGGTTGTGCTCGTGTGGGGACAGGGGATATATGAGAATGCTCTGTCCTTTCTGCTCTTTTGCTGTGAACCTAAAACTGCTCAAAAAATAAAGATTATTATTATTTTTTTTTTCAACGTTTTTTATTTATTTTTGGGACAGAGAGAGAGACAGAGCATGAACGGGGGAGGGGCAGAGAGAGAGGGAGACACAGAATCGGAAACAGGCTCCAGGCTCCGAGCCATCAGCCCAGAGCCTGACACGGGGCTCGAACTCACGGACCGCGAGATCGTGACCTGGCTGAAGTCGGACGCTCAACCGACTGCGCCACCCAGGCGCCCCAAGATTATTATTTTTTAAAAAGTTTCAAAAATTTTATAATAGCAACTTACCCAATTCTTTTGTTATGTAGAATTCTACCACATGGGCTACCACGATCTATTTAACCAGTGCCCTATATTTAAGGGTTTTTCATTAATTTTTCATCTTGACAAATAATTCCACAATGACCATTACTATATATCCATCTAAGTAATTCTACACGACAGCTTCATCAAAGTGTAGTGACTAGATCAAAGAGTTTGGACCTTTAAAATATTAATAGGTATACAATGTTTATAGATATGCAAAATGCTTTCCAACAATACTGATCCAATATATATTCTCATCAATGTTGAGTGACAGTTTCTTCGCACCCTTGTCAACCCTGGGAATTGACAATATGTTAAATCTTTGCCAACCTAATGGGTAGGTCAAATGAAATATTTTGACTTACAATTCTATGGGGTTTTTTTTAAGTTTTTGTTTATTTATTTATTTATTTATTTATTTTTGGGACAGAGAGAGACAGAGCATGAACGGGGGAGGGGCAGAGAGGGAGACACAGAATCGGAAGCAGGCTCCAGGCTCCGAGCCATCAGCCCAGAGCCTGACGCGGGGCTCGAACTCACCGACCGCGAGATCGTGACCTGGCTGAAGTCCGACGCTCAACCGACTGCGCCACCCAGGCGCCCCTTGTTTATTTATTTTGAAAGAGAAGGAGAGGGAGTAAGCATGAGCAGGGGAGGGGCAGAGAGGGAGAGAGAGAGAAGCACAAGCAGTGCAGAGCCCAATGTGGGGCTTGAACTCACAAACCATGAGATCATGACCTGAGCTGAAATCAAGAGACAGATGCTTAACTGAGCCACCTAGATGCCCCTGCATTTCCTTGGTTATTAATGAGCCTGAGTATCTTTCATACATTTCTACATTTGTATATTCTCATATCCTTTGTCTATTTTCCTAATGTGTTATTGGCCTTATTGATTTGTAGGAATTCTTTTTTATATTAAATAAATAAAGTCTTGTCTGTCATATGTGTTGCAAATATATCTTCCCAATTTGTTTTTTTATCTTTATTTATGGTGTTTTATGCTTTGCACGTTTAAAAAAATTTTAATGTAGTTGAATTTATGTCTTTTTGGTCTTAACAGCTTCTTGGTGTTGAGCCACACTTACAAAAGCCTCACCCATTTTTTTCTTACACTATTTTTATGGTTCTATTATATCTTTGATACATTTCAATGTATTTTGGAATAAGGAATGAGGTAGTACATCATTTATATTTTTCCAACTGGTTAGCTAGTTTTCCAGACACCTTAATTAGACAATGTTATCTTTTCTCTACTGATTTCAAAATGCCACCTTTCCAAAATCTAAATTGTTGTATGCACTTGGTTTATTTCCAAGCCTTCTATTCTGCTTCTTACTATTTTTTTAAATTCTATTTTTTATTTTTTACAGTTTACATCCCAATTGGTTAGCATATAGTGAAACAATGATTTCAGGAGTAGATTCCTTAATGCCCCTTACCCATTTAGCCCATCCCCCCTCCCACACCCCCTCCAGTAACCCTCTGTTTGTTCTCCATATTTCAGAGTCTCTTCTGTTTTGTCCCCCTCCCTGTTTTTATATTATTTTTGTTTCCCTTCCCTTATGTTCATTTGTTTCATCTCTTAAAGTCCTCATATGAATGAAGTCATATGATTTTTGTCTTTCTCTGACTGACTAATTTCACTTAGCATAATACCCTCCAGTTCCATCCACGTAGTTGCAAATGGCAAGATTTCTTTTTTTTTTTTTTGATAGCCGAGTAATACTCCATTGTATATATATACCACGTCTTCTTTATCCATTCATCCATCGATGGATATTTGGGCTCTTTCCATACTTTAGCTCTTGTGGATAGTGCTGCTATAGACATGGGGGTGCAAAAAAAATTAAAAAAAAACATGGGGGTGCATGTGTCCTTTGAAACAGCACACCTGTATCCCGTGGATGAATGCCTAGTAGTGAAATTGCCGGGTCATAGGGTAGTTCTATTTTTAGTTTTTTGAGGACCCTCCATACTGTTTTCCAGAGTTGCTGTACCAGTTTGCATTCCCACCACCAATGCAACAGAGATTCTCTTTCTCCACACCCTCGCCAACATCTGCTGTTGCCTGAGTTGTTAATGTTAGCCATTCTGACAGGGGTGAGGCGGTATCTCATTGTGGTTTTGATTTGTATTTCCCTGATGATGAGTGATGTGGAGCATTTTTTCATGTGTCGGTTGGCCATCTGGATGTCTTCCTTGGAGAAGTGTCTATTCATGTCTTTGGCCCATTTCTTCACTGGATTATTTGCTTTTTGGGTGTGGAGTTGATAAGTTCTTTATAGATTTTGGATACTAACCCTTTATCTGATATGTCATTTGCAAATATCCTCTCCCATTCCGTCGGTTGCCTTTTAGTTTTGCTGATCGTTTCCTTCGCTGTGCAGAAGCTTTTTATTTTGATGAGGTCCCAATAGTTCATTTTTGCTTTTGTTTCCCTTGCCTCCGGAGATGTGTTGAGTAAGAAGTTGCTGCGGCCAAGGTCAAAGAGGTTTTGCCTGCTTTCTCTTCGAGGGTTTTGATGGGTTCATGCCTTACGTTTAGGTCTTTCATCCATTTTGAGTTTATTTTTGTGTCTGGAGTAAGAAAGTGGTCCAGGTTCATTCTTCTGCATGTCGCTGTCCAGTTTTCCCAGCACCACTTGCTGAAGAGACTGTCTTTATTCCATTGCATATTCTTTCCTGCTTTGTCAAAGATTAGTTGGCCATTAGATTTCAACTTTTGTACTCCTAGCTCCATGAGGCCACCAGAAAAGCAACTGAGCTTCTCTTGGGAGTAGGAAAACCCCCTTAGGATGAAAGCATCCCTGCATGCTTTGCTAACCTCTGTGGGTGTCTCACCTCACTCAAATCTCACCTCAGTGACGGTTCCTCTGAAGGCCTTAGCAGTCTGGAGCTGATGTTTGAAGATTTGTTTGTTTCCCCATTTCCAGAGGACAGTCCTCTGAGTCCCTTCTCCAGAAGAGGGTCTGTGTTGCGCTAGCAGTCCCCCTTTGGCTGGTCCTCAGCTCCAACGGAGCTCCATCTCTTTGGTTCCTAGTTCCCACTCATAAGCACTGCTTGCCTGTCCACTGTTTCCTGTGTGTGTGTGTGTGTGTGGGGGGGTGTGTGGGTGTGGGTGCGGGTGTGTGGGTGTGGGTGCGTGAGACAGAGACAGAGAGAGACAGAGAGACAGAGAGGTCATCCAGGGTTTAAGGTCTACCTTTCTGGTAGCTTCAGGTCACTAACTCATTGTCTCACCTGCCACCCTCACTTAAGGAGCATCTCTAGATTGGCAAACGCCTACGATAGAAGAGGCCCCTGGCTCAGTTCTTTGTGCTCTGACCACACAGAACCCTCACCACTACCACCATAGCCCAAGCTACCAACATCTCTTTCCTAGATCTAAGTGGTCTCCCTGCTTCCACTTTTGCTCCCCTATTCGCTGCATAGAAATAACAGTGATCAGGGGTGCCTGGGTGTCTCATTTGCTTAGTCATCTGACTCTTGATTTTGGGTCAGGTCACGGTCTTGTAGTTCACGGTTTCGAGCCCCTCCATGCTGTCGGTGTGGAGCCTGCTTGGGATTCCCTTTCTTCATCTCTCTCTGCCCCCCACCAAATAAATAAATAAACTAAAAAAAAATACTGTCATTTAAAAAAATAAATCAGGGGTGCCTGGGCGGCTCAATCGACTAAGCATCTGACTCTTGATTTTGGCTCAGCTCATGATCTCACGGTTCATGGTTTCGAGCCCCATGTCAGGCTCTGTGCTGACAGCATGGAGCCTGCTTGGGATTCTCTCTCTCTCTGCTCCTCTCCCTCTCTCTTTCTCAAAATAAATAAATAAACTATAAATAGACAAATAGATAAATAAATAAATCAGACAGAACACTTCTTTCTTTAAAACCTCCCAGCGGCTTTTAAACTCACTCAGAATAAGGGTGCCTGGGTGGCTCAGTCGGTTAAGCATCTGACTTTCTCAGGTCATGATTTTGCGGTTTTTGAGTTCAAGTCCCTGCATCAGGCTCTGTGCTGACAGCTCCGAGCCTGGAGCTTCTGATTCTGTGTCTCCCTCTCTCTCTGCCCCTCCCCCACTTGCACTCTGTCTCTCTCTCTCTCTCTCTCTCAAAAATAAACATTAAAAAAATTTAACTCACTCAGAATGAAATTCAAAATCTTTCCCATGACCTGTAAGGACTTTCATAATCTGGCCCCTAGTTACCACCTAGACAGTAACACCTGCACTTCAGTTGTACTAGCTCCTTGCTGTTCCTCAAACAAGCCAATTGCACTTGAGCCTTGGGGCTTTTGTACTTACTGCCTGTAATGCCCTGATATTTACATGGCTGGTTTGTTCACCTCCTTTAAATTTCTGATCAAGTTTCACCTATCAGAAAGTGCTTCCCCGACCATTCTATATAAAGTAGCATTCCTAGGGGCACCTGGGTGGCTCAGTCGGTTGAGTGTCCAACTTCAGCTCAGGTCATGGTCTCGCAGTTCGTGAGTTCGAGCCCCGTGTTGGGCTCTGTGCTAACAAACAGCTCAGATCCTGGAGCCTGCTTCAGATTCTGTGTCTCCCTCTCTCTCTCTCTTTCCCCCTCCCCTGCTCACGCTCTGTCTCTCTCTGTCTCTCAAAAAATAAATGTTAAAAATTTTTTTTAAAAAGTAGCATTCCTCTCCCTTAATTCTCTATCCTCTTATCCAGCTTTACCAATTGTCATACTATATGTCTATTTGTTGTTTATTTTTATTTATTTATTTTTTATGTTTATTTATTTTTGAGAGTGTATGCATGTGTGCGAGTGGGGGAGGGGCAGAGAGAGAAGGACAGAGGATCCAAAGTGTGCTCCACGCTGACAGCAGTGAGCCCAATGCGGGGGTTGAACCCACAAATTATCAGATCATGACCTGAGCCAAAGTTGGACACTTAATGAACTGAGCCACCCAGGCACCCCGTTTATTTGTTTTTATAATGCTGTTTTTCTCTCTCACTAGATTGCAGGATCCACACAAAAAAAGGAACTTTATTTATTTTTTACATCCAGCATCTTAAACAGTGCCTTACACATTATAGGTGCCCCATAAATACTATATTAATGAGGAAATTGTGTAAAACCTATATAAAGGAGACTAATTTTTTCCAGAGAGACATCAAGAGATCAAATTTTTGCAAAGGTTTCAGTAACTCCTCTAAATCTATTTATAAATTTATAGCAATTTTGATTTTTTTTTTAAAGATTTTATTTTTGGGGCACCTGGGTGGCTCAGTCGGTTGAGCGTCTGACTTCAGCTCAGGTCATGATCTCACAGTTCGTGGGTTCGAGCCTGGCGTCGGGCTCTGTGCTGACAGCTCGGAGCCTGGAGCCTGCTTCTGATTCTGTGTCTCCCTCTCTCTCTCGTTCTGCCCCTCCCCCACTCACACTCTGTCTCTCTCTCCTTCAAAAATAAATAAACATTAAAAAAAATTTTTTTTAAAGATTTTATTTTTAAGTAATCCCCACACCCAACATGGCGCTTGAACTTAAACCTCGAGATAAAGAGTTGCATGCTCTACCAACTGAGCCAGCCAGGTGTCCCTACAGCAATCTTGATTTTAAAACCCCATGGTACTTTTTGGATAGTTGAAAAAATGATCTTAAAGATTCATCTAAGTAGGGGAGCCTGGATAACTGTCGGTTAAGCATCTGACTTTAACTCAAGTCATGATGTCGTGGTTTGTGGGACCAAGACCTACGCTGGGTTCTGTGCTGACAGCTCAGAGCCTGGAGCCTGGAGCCTGCTTCCCATTCTTTGTCTCCCTCTCTCTCTGCCCACCCCAGCTCATTCTCTCTCTCTCTCTGTCTCAAAAATAAATAAATAAACATTAAAAAATTGAAGATTCGTCTAAGTAAAAATATGCAAGAATATCTGGGAATTTTATAAAAAGAAATAAGTTGGAAATCTTGCTCTACTAAATATTAAAACAATTATAAGGTGACAAATTTTAAAGTATGATATAATAATTAAAATAGTAAGAAGCATCTTGATAAAAAACCCTCAAGAAAGTAGGGATAGAAGGAGTATACCTTGAGATCATAAAAGCCATATATGAACGACCCAATGCTAATATCATCCTTAATGGGGAAAAACTTAGAGCTTTCCCTCTAAGGTCAGGAACAAGACAGGGATGTCCACTCTCGCCACTGTTATTCAACATAGTATTGGAAGTCTTAGCCTCTGCAATCAGACAACACAAAGAAATAAAAGGCATCCAAATCAGCCAGGAGGAGGTCAAACTTTCACTCTTCACAGATGACATGATACTCTATATGGAAAACCCAAAATATTCTACCAAAAAACTACTAGAATTGACTCATGAATTCAACAAGGTTGTAGGATATAAAATCAATGCACAAAAATCGGTTGCATTCCTATACACCAACAATGAAGCGACAGAAAGAGAAATCAAGGAATCGATTCCATTTACAGTTGCACAAAAAACCATAAAATACCTAGGAATAAATCTAACCAAAGAGGTGAAAAAATCTATACACTGAAAACTATAGAAAGCTTATGAAAGAAATTGAAGACACAAAAAAATGGAAAAAGATTCCATGCTCCTGGAGAGGAAGAAAAAATATTGTTAAAATATCGATACTACCCAAAGCAATCTACATACTCAATGCAATCCCTATCAAAGTAACACCAGCATTCTTCACAGAGCTAGAACAAATAATCCTAAAATTTGTATGGAACCAGAAAAGATCCCAAATAGCCAAAGCGATCTTGAAAAAGAAAACCAAAGCAGGAAGCATCACAATCCCAGACTTCAAGTTATACTACAAAGCTGTAATCATCAAGACAGTATGGCACAAGAACAGACACTCAGATCAATGGAACAGAATAGAGAACCGAGAAATGGACCCACAAACGTATGGCCAACTAATCTTTGACAAAGCAGGAAAGACTATCCAATGGAATAAAGACACTCTCTTCAGCAAGTGGTGCTGGGAAAACTGGACAGCGACATGCAGAAGAATGAACCTGGACCACTTTCTTACACCATACACAAAAATAAACTCAAAATGGATGAAAGACCTCAATGTAAGACAGGAAGCCATCAAAATCCTCGAGGAGAAAGCACGCAAAAACCTCTTTGGTCTTGCCCGAAGCAACTTCTTACTCAACACGTCTCCAGAGGCAAGGGAAACAAAAGCAAAAATGAGCTACTGGGACCTCATCAAAATAAAAAGCTTCTGCACAGGGAGGAAATAATCAGCAAGACTTAGAAAGAGGATATCTGTTGCATTGCTCGTGGGAATGCAAACTGGTACAGCCACTCTGGAAAACAGTATGGAGGGTCCTCAAAGCATTAAAAAAAGAACTACCTTACGACCCAGCAATTGCACTACTAGGAATTTACCCAAGGGATACAGGTGTGCTGTTTCGAAGGGGCACATGCACCCTAACGTTTATAGCAGCACTATCAACAATAGCCAAAGTATGGAGAGAACCCAAATGTCCATCAACAGATGAATGGATAAAGAAGACGTGATATATATATATATATATATATATATATATATATATACACATAGCAATCAAAAAGAATGAAACCTTGCCATTTGCAACTGCATGGATGGAACTGGAGGGTATTATGCTAAGTGAAATTGGTCAGTCAGAGAAAGACAAATAACATATGACTTCACTCAAAGGAGGACTTTAAGAGACGAAGCAGATGAACATAAGGGAAGGGAAGCAAAAATAATATAAAAACAGGGAGGGGGACAAAACAGAAGAGACTCATAAATATGGAGAACAAACAGAGGGTTACTGGAGGGGTTGTGGGAGGGGAGATGAGCTAAATGGGTAAGAGGCATTAAGGAATCTACTCCTGAAATCATTGTTGCACTATATGCTAACTAACTTGGGTACAAATTTTGAAAATAAATTTAAAAAAAAAGTTAGAATCTAGGGTAGACTATTCCCTGCTTTGGGCTTGGAAAATAGAGGATCACACTCCAGAGTAAGCATGACCCCGAAGTAAATCAGTCTTCATAAAGTCTGCATTTCAGCTTTTGTTATTTAAATGGCTCAGAAAACATCAAGGTTTACATTTGGGTTAAAGTAATCCCATATTCTTAGTACCCCCAGGCACCTGGAGAGGAGCAAACAAATCTTTTCTAGGAAAAGATAATATTCCAGACTTCAAATTATTTCTGTCAATAATTTTCAAATACGATATCTAACACATAATTCAAGGTAGCCAGACACACAGTGAGAGACAGCACAGAATGGGAAGAACCAGCAGAACAACAGACTCACTAGGATGCCAGATACTGAGAAAAGCTTTATTTAATTGCTTCTCAATGAACTAGAAATTATAAAAGTGATAGTACAGTTTTGAAAACAAACCCAGAAGAGACTCATAAATATGAAGAGCAGAGGGTTACGGGTGTTATGCCCAGAATTCGTGATCCCCAAATACCGCCAGGGAGCTGAGTCCAATGTAAAAGCAAAAGAGCCTTTATTCGGCTAGCTCGAGCTCAATCCCCTACCTGCACCGACGAGGTGGTGAGATACCGGGGAGAGAGAGCGAGTTTCAAAAGGACAAAGGTTTTATTGGGGCCTAGGGGCAGTTGGTGAGGTAATGGCTACGGCCTCAGCCGATTGGCTGGGGAAGGGTCCGAGTCCTGTTAGGCAGGTGGGGGGGGGGTTACTCAAGGGGAGGAGGTGTGGTCAAGGTGAAGGACACAGAACAAGATGGAGTCGGCCTGGCCTGCGTAGGCCTGCCCTTTCAACGGGAAGGGATGTGGGAGGGGTTACGGGCTAAATGGGTAAGGGGCACTAAGGAATCTACTCCTGAAATCATTGTTGTGCTATATGCTAACTAATTGGGATGTAAATTTAAAAAAATTAAAAATTAAATTAAAAAAATTTTTAAAAAGAAAACAAACCCACTAGAAATTATAAAAGTGAAAATTATAACCAAGATCTTGGTAGATAAGGTGCAGAGTAGATTAGACACGGCTAAAAACTGAACCAATTAACCAGAAGAGAAACTAAAACAAAATTGTTCAAATGAATTTATTTTCTCCACTACAGACTAAGGAGCCAGGAGACAATGGAAAGAGATCTTTTTTTAAATTTTTTTTTAATGTTTATTTATTTTTGACAGAGAGAGACACAGTATGAGCGGGGGAGGGGCAGAGAGAGAGGGGGACACAGAATCCAAGCAGGCTCCAGGCTCCGAGCTGTCAGCACAGAGCCCGACGGGAGGCTTGAACTCACAGACCTCGAGATCATGACCTGAGCCGAAGTCGGACACTCAACCGACTGAGCCACCCAGACGCCCCTGGAAAGAGATCTTTAAAGCATTAAAAGAAAGTAACTGCCAAGTTAGTCACACCAATTCTATACAGGTGAAAATATCTTTCAAAATTGAAGCAAGATATGGGAAACAGAAAAAGGAGCAAGGCAGCTTTATTCATAATTGCCAAAACTTGGAAGCAACCGACATGTCCTTCAAAAAGTGGGTGGGTAAACTGTGGTACATCCAGACAATGGACTGTTATTCAGTGCTAAAAAAATAAAATGAGCTATCAACCCATAAAAAAGACATGGGAGAATCTTTTTTTTTTTTTTAATTTTTTTTTCCAACGTTTTTTATTTATTTTTGGGACAGAGAGAGACAGAGCATGAACGGGGGAGGGGCAGAGAGAGAGGGAGACACAGAATCGGAAACAGGCTCCAGGCTCCGAGCCATCAGCCCAGAGCCTGACGCGGGGCTCGAACTCACGGACCACGAGATCGTGACCTGGCTGAAGTCGGAGGCTTAACCGACTGCACCACCCAGGCGCCCCAAGACATGGGAGAATCTTAATGCACATTACTAAGTGAAAGAAACCAATCTGAAAAGGCTACATACTGTATGAATCACATACATATATGACATTCTGGAAAAGGCAAAACTATGGAGACAGTAAAAAGATCAGTGGTTGCCTGGGGCTTGGGACAGGGAGGGATGAATAGGTGGAGCACAGAGGATTTTTAGAGCAGTTTAGTATTCCCCCCACCCTTGTAATCTTTACACCCAACTGTAGGGTTTGAACTCACCACCCAAAGGTCAAGAGTCACATATTCTTGCAACTGAGCTAGCCAGGTGCCCCTAGGACAGTGAACTATTCTGTATGATACATAATTGAGGATACGTGTCAAGAACCATAGAATACGTAACACAAAGAGTGAATCCCAACATAAACTATGGCCTCCTACAACATGGGTGAGCCTTGAAGACATGCCAAGTGAAAGAAGCCAGTCACAAAGAGCCCATATTATACAGCTCCATTTACATGAAATGTCAGACAGGAATTGTGAGGAGAACAGGAGGCTTCTTCAGGGTACCAGCAGTAGTAAAACAAGATAACATCACTTAGAGTTCATACTCAGGAGAAAGTCACGTCCTGACTAAATACTAACAGGTTTGAGACCTGGTGGATCTGAACACTAACAGTCAAAAGGAAGGCACCTGAAAACTCCACTGAACAAAAGACTTAAGAAAGAAGGCGGCAGTAACTTGGAAGGGAGAAGTATTTGTTGGAGGACTAGCATCACAGAATCAGAAGTTCAAATGCCCCTTCCCCCACAAAAGCACCATTTATTAAAGAAATTGTGCTTCATCATATCAACAGGAGAGGGTGCTCTTGAACCAATAAAACAATAAGGCATCCAAACCCCTTTTCGATTGAATCAACTGTTAATGCTGAACCAGGAACTCCCAGCAATGTATAATGATTTAAAAAAGGAACCCAGTGCCCCTGGGTGGCTCAGTCAGTTGAGAATTCACATCTTGATTTCGGCTCAGCATATGATCTCAGCAAAGTAGTGAGATCAGCCCTGCATTGGGCTCTGGGCTGATTGTGGATCCCCCTCTCTCTGCCCCTCCCTCTCTCTAAATGAATAAATAAATAAATAAATAAAATAAAAAGGAAAAGGAACCCAACATCCACACAAAGCTACTATAAGAAAAAAAGAGTTAAATATATTAAACAAGTAATTACAGATATGAAAGAATACTATGAATCAAAAATCAAAAACTCAGAATAGAAATAAGCAGGAGAGTGCTGACTGAACTCAGGAAAAAAAAAAACTGAAGAAAAAGACAAAATCATCTCAGAACTCAGAAGACCAAATTACAAAGTAGCCGAAGGAGAATGGATAATATTGAATAATACGTTAAAGGAAAGAAAGAATGACAATGAAAAAGAGCTAGGAGAACCAAAACAAAATGAAAAGGTAAAGAGGAAACTGCTAGATATAATATATCTGGAATCTCTTAAAAGGAGAAAGCAAATAATGAACAGAAGCAATATTTTTGAGGTTAAAATCTTAACAAAACTGTCTAGAATGAAAGAACACCCGATTTTACATATTTAAAGAGCCCAATTTAGGGGCACCTGGCTGGTTCAGTTGGTAGAACATGCGACTCTTGATGTTGGGGTTGTAAGTTTGAGCTGCACATTGAGTGTAGAGATTACTTAAAAATAAAATCTTTTAACAAATAGAGCCCATTTTATAGTTGGGAAAACTGACCATCAATTCTGACACAGTCTAAGAAAACAGACATTAATGATAAAGAAAAAAATCCTTTGGATTTATAGGAAAAAAAGAATGAGAAAAAAAAGTGACCTTACAAAAAAGAAAATTAGGCAGCATCAAACACTTGATAGGATTTATACAAAGTAAGATAGGAGTGAAGAAACGCTTTAAAGAAACTCAAGTAAAAAAATTATGAGCCAAAGATTTTAGTTTTAAACTTTCAAAAACTGAAGACATTTTGTTTTTTAAGCTTATTTATTTTGAGAGAGAGGGAGAATGAGGTAGAGGCAGAGAGAAAAGGAGAGAGAGAATCCCAAGCGGACTCCACGGTGTCAGCGCAGAGCTCGATGGGGGGCTCAAACCCAGGAACTATGAGATCATGCCCTGAACTGAGATCAAGAGTCTGACGCTTAACCGACTGAGCCACCCAGCTGCCTCCATTTTTTTAATATTTTTTAATGTTTATTTTTGAGAGACAGAGAGAGAGTGAGCGGGCAAGGGGCAGAGAGAGAGAAAGAGACACAGAATCCGAAGCAGGCTCCGGGCTCCCAAGCTGTCAGCACAGAGCCCAACGCGGGGCTCGAACCCACGAACTGCGAGATCATGACCTGAACCGAAGTTGGACGCTTAACCGACTGAGCCACCCAGGCGCCCCTTGGTGCCTCCATTTTGTATTCAGAAACTCTTTCTGAGGATTCTACTAGGGGTCAAGTTTCATCCAACTAAGAGACGGTGGGAAATTTTTGGTAAAAAGAACAGATAATGAGAATTTAGTAGTTATTAATTATAAATCTAAGACTAAAATAAGAGAATAAGAGTTGAGGAATGTTCTCTGACAAAGTAGAAGTACAACCCAAAATAGGAGTGAAGGAGAAATCTAGAAGTAGCTTAGTGATTGCTATACAGGCCATAGGTGGCAGTCAAAGGCTATCATTTTAAACTAGCAAACCAAATAATGGCAACCTAGGTGGTGAGGAAAATGGGGCCTAAGAGCTGACATCGTTAGCTATTCCAGTATAGACCACCTCATCTATCCTCGTTGATGGTTTCACCCAAGCTTCCTCATCTCTGGCCCTTGAAGTAGCACTTAAATATTTCAAGTATCCAACAGGCTCCATGCCAGACAACCTCTTTCCCTTTGTCACTCTCGCTCACACGCACGCAGGCAGAACTCTCAGCCCAGACCATTCATTACAGAACACTTCTCAGTTCTGGGTTTCATAATCTTGTGACACTCCCTCTCTCTCACATTCTCAGCCCACAAAAAAGGAATACTTTAGTTTCGTGCTCACCAGCTGCCCCACTTGCAGCTCCAATTCAGCCCCCCTCCCCAATCGGTTTCCAGGACAACTTTATTTACACAGATTCACACATCTGTCTGCAGGGGCAGCATCCTGACTTCTGTCAGAGCCAGATATTGAAAGGTTATTCTCAATTCCAGAAGATGGTTGAAACTTAAAGCTGTTTTTTTTGTTTGTTTTTTTTTTAATTCTAAGCTGTAATCCTTTGCTGTAGGGCATACCCCGTTGAGTGCTGATCAAGCCATAAAAATACAGGCAGGAAGTAGGTAGTTCAGAAAAAAAAAATATGAGAGATGATGCTTGCTTTGTTGTTGTTGTTTGAGGTCAGTTGTTCTTATCCTATTAAGGCAATATCTATCTATTCCTGTTTAAGTAAGGTTTTATAAAATATTATGGTAAGGAATCATTTAATTCTCTCAGATGTCTTTTTGGGCATATATCTACAGGATCATATCTTTCTACCTTTCACCTATTAATATAATAAATATTATAATATTAATATATTTCATCATACTGCAGCATCTTCGCATTGTAAGATAAATTCCACATGGTCATGGTTAGTACCTGATGGTATTCTTTTTGTTGGTGTCTTATTAGACTTTTTGCAGCAGTATTTTAAGTGATATTTCATCATATTTTGAACAATCCCTTTTCCTTGACTGATTTTGTTTCCTTCTAAATCATCTTCTATCAAGAGCAGCACTCATATGCATACCACAGCCCAGCAATTATACATGGTCCCTGCTCAGTCCAGGATTCCTTCACATATCATGTCTTAGCCCAACATGAAGGAACCCTTATATAGCCCACAGTCCTTAACCATAGTAGCCGGTAAGGTGAGGGATGGCCCTCTGCCTAGTTCAGAACCTTTATGCAGACCCCCACTCCCCAAATAGCTGAGCGTGCAATCTTCTAACACATACCAGATCAGTAGGATTTCTCCTGTCTATATCCATATGACTGTTTAGCAAAGGATGGTCCCTACCCATAACAGGGCCCAAACCACATAAGCCTAACACATGAGCCAACCCTAGAACAGGAAGTCTAAATCTGTGCCATGATTCCCGCCATTCCAGAGCCATTCCAAAACCGTAATTAAGCACACTGGAGTTCAAGTCTAAATTAAACCAAGACCATACCACCACTTGTCAAACCAAGAGACAGCATCTGCCAAGAACAGCGTTCATATAAGTACAGTCAACCCTTGGGTGCCAGGGTGGTGGGGCCAGCATTTACAGATGAGCTTAACTCGATCCCGGGCATGGAGACCGCAATTCTTAACAAATAAACGGTATTGAGTCGACAGGTGAAAATAAACCAGAGAGAAAAGGAAAAAAAAGTACAGTTGACCCTTGAAAAACACGGGTTTGAAGTTCATAGGTCCACTTATACATGGATTTTTTTTTTTTGGATATAGTACAGTACTGTAAATGTATTTTCTCTTCCTTTAATTTTCTTAACAACATTTTCTTCTCTGTAGCTTACGTTACCGTAAGAATACAGTACATAATGCGTATAACATCCAAAATGTGTGTTAGTCAGCTAACTGTTTGCCAAGGCTTCTGGTCAACAGTAAGCTGTTAGTTAAGTTTTTGGGAAGTCAAAAATGTTACATGGATTTCCGACCACACAGGGGTGTGTACTGGAACCCCAACCCCCGTGTTGTTCAAGAGTCAACTGTATACCCTATTTCACTCAACCATTCATTCTTTCATTTATTAAATCAGCATTTAGTGAGCACGTACAAGTCATGGTGCTACAGTAACCGCCACAGCACTCTGAGAGATAGTCCTTTAGCCATACTGGCAACGACATCTAGCAGACCAAAGTCAGCCCCAGCTTAGACCAGGCCCATAGCCATGCAGCTTCTCAACATATTTGAAGGGCCTACAAGGACATTCTCAGCCAAGAGCCTATATTCATACTGTGACTGTAGAAGAGAAGACAGCTTTCCCCAAGGATGGGGGCAGGGCCCATACTCATCTGCATTCCAGCATTTAGCAAACTGGGCACCATCCCTAGGCCAAAACAGAGCCTAAATCTATTCCACTCTTCAGCAATTATGGGATGCCCTTTCCTAAGCACTTGGCTTATACATATATGTCTATACAAAACACGGCTTAGCCATATATTACTGTGAAGCACAGTTGGAAAGGCCATTCAGAAAGGCACCTTAACTTTATTGCTGCCCCTGGAAGCCATGATACAAATCTCACTCATATAAGTGACCAAACAGGAACTAACAACTCAACCCTCTACACCATAAGTTTTTTTTTTTTACACACCATAAGTTTCTGTTTGTATCTATAGTTTGTTTTCATTGGCATATAATAGTCCATTGGATGAACATGGCATATTTTATTTATTCTACTTTTGAAGGACAGCTTCTATTAAGCATACCTGTATATATTATATTATATTATATTATATTATATTATATTATATTATATTATATTATATATCTGGGGTACATAGTAAGGTATTTCTGCCAGGTATAAACCTGTGTGAAACTACTCACTCATGAAATATGTATATGTTCAAATTTAGTAAATAATACCAGACAATTTTCAAAGATGGTTGCAAAAATTTACAGTCTCATTATTGCTCCATTTTCTTGTCAGCCATTGTTAGCGTCAGGCTTTTAATTTTCACCAATCAAGTGGGTATGCAATAGCATCACATTGTGGTTTCAATTTGCATTTCTCTGACTACTAATGAGATTAAGCAACTTTTTGTATGTTTATCATCTAGTTGGATTTACAATTTTGTGGAGTCATGTCTCTAGCCTATGTTTCCATTATGTTGCCTTTTGTCTTATTGATTTGTAGGAATTCTTGATTCATTTTGGAAAACAGCCTTTTTTTTCTACTGGATTTATTGCAAATATCTGTCTACTCTACTCTGTGACTTGTCTTTTCACCTTATGGTATTTTCTGATAAAGAGAATTTCTTAATTTTAATGCATTTAAAATCAGCAGCCTGTTCCTGGGCCCTCTGTTCTGCTCCACTGGCTCACTTATCTTTATTTGCATTAATATCACACTGTATCAATCAATATAGTTTTGCAATGAGTCTTGATATCCGCTATAGTAATTCTTCCCTCCCTGTTCTTCAAGAGTGCCTTGCTATCCTTGGTCCTATGGATTGCCCTGTATGTTTTTGAATCAGCTTGTCAAATTCCACCAAGAAAGCCTGCTGGGATTTTAGTTGTAACCTACAGATTACATTGCATCTATAGATCACTGCATTGAATTTATAGATCCTTTGATGTTTTTATAATTGTTGGTTCATTCCCTAGGTGAAATTTGAAACTGCCTCCTCTCCACACACAAATACAGTGGGCAGGAAGAGACCAAAAAAAGAGACAGAGCACTCCAGATTGGTGGGTGGTAGTTTTCATAAGCAAGGGAGCTTCCATATAAGGCTTGTCTTGGGTGGTCATATCCTCTGAATGACTTCCTGTGACACCAATATTTAGTCTTCTGATCCATGAACACAGTGTATCTTTTCATTTGTTTAGGTCTTTAATGTTTTCCTTAAAAAGTTTATTTTATTTATTTTTGAGAGAGAGAGCAAAAGTGAGCTTGAGTCAGGGAGGGAGAGAGGGAGAGCGAGAAAGAGAGAGAGAGAGAGAGAGAGAGAGAGAGAGAATCTCAAGCAGGCTCCAAGCTGTCAGTGTGGACCCCTACATGGGGCTCAATCTCACAAACCATGAGATCATGACCTGAGCCAAAAATCATGAGTCAGATGTTCCAACTCAGCCACCCAGGCACCCCTTCTTTAATGTTTTTTAAATTTTTTAAATTTGTTTTCTTTGATGTTTTTTAATATTTTATATTTTTATCCATAGAGTGTATAAACATCTCCTGTTATATTTATTTCAAGGCATTTCCAACATTTTGTTATGAAAATTTTCAAAAATACAGAAAAGGTGTGAGAATATTACCGTGGACACCCATATACCCACCACCTTGATTTCTACCATTAACATTTCACTGTACTTCCTTGGTCATGTACCTATTCACCTCCCCAACCCTCTATCCTCCATTAATCCATGTCGTTCTTGGTGTATTGCAAAGTAAATTGCAGACATCGATTAGAGGCCACTTTTAGGCAATACACTTGAGCAATGGCAACTTGATGAAGGCAAAAGGGCCCACAGCAACCACCAAGCTGCATGCAAACAGGCTCATTAAGCGACCCATCTCGAAATAACCATAGGCCCTAACTGACCAATTATAACTAGGCACAGTTCCTGAGATTACCAAAAAAGGGAAAATTCCATACGTCCCCATACTCCCCCACTCCGCCCAATAACTGTGGCCCCTAGCCACCATCTTGTTGCTGATAGTCTCTTCTTTGCTGTCCCGCCCGCCACTCACTTGCAGCATATTCAACAAACTTCTATCTCTTTTTTTCTGCCTTGGGTGAATTCTTTCACTGTCTGTGCCACTGGTCTCCCCCTGATGGCCCCCCATCTTATCAGGAGACCCCACATCGGTGGCCCACAGAGGGAGCCTTTGTGGACCCCCCACAATGAGTACACTTACTTCAAAATTCCTCAACATAATATTCCATATATTTTTAATGATGCCATTGGCATATTGTATCTTTTTTTTAATTTCCATTTTTTTATTTGTTGTCCTTATGCGGAAAAAAATTAAATTTTATATACAGATCTTCTATCCAGCATCCTTGTTGAACAGTCCCATTAATTCCGATCATTGATCTGTGTGTACTTTTAGAATGTTTACACACACAGTCATGTCATATACAAATAATAAAAATTCTGGTTTATCCTCTCAAAACCTTATACCATTTTTCCCCTTGCTGCGCTGCATAGGACCTCCACTGCAATGTTAAAGGCAAATGGTGATGATAGTGGGCATCTCTGTCATGTTTATGATCCCAGAGGAAAAGCTTTCAATTGTTCACCATTAAATATGATGATGGCTTTAAAATTTTTCAAGATCGTGGAGCGCCTCGGTGGCTCAATCGATTAGGCATTTGACTCTTGATTTTGGCTCAGGTCATGATCTCAAAGTTTGTGGGATCGAGCCCCAAGTCAGGCTTCACCCTAACAGCGCTGAGCCTGCTTGGGATTCTCTCACCCTGCTCTCTGCCCCTCCCCGTTCGCACATGTGTGTTCCATCTCCCTTTCTCTGTCTCTCAAAATAAACATAAAAAAAAATTTTTTTTTAATAAATTTTTTTCAGGGCACCTGGGTGGCTCAGTTGGTTGAGTGTTCTAACTTTGTTGGGCTCGGGTCATGATCTCACAATTTGTGAAATAAAGACCCACATCGGGCTCACTGCCTTCAGCACAGAGCCCGCCTCATGCCTCAGATCCTCTGTTCCCCCCCTCTTTCTGCACCTCCCCCACTCATTCTCTTTCTCCTTCTTTCTCAAAAACATTAATTAAATTAAATTAATTAATTTAATAAATAAATTTATAATAAATAAAAATTAATAAAAAATTAAATAAATAAAACATTTAAAAAATAATTTTTAAGATCCTTATCAAATTAAGAACATTCTTGTCTATCCCTACTTTGCTATTAGTTTTTATTATGAATGGATATTGATGTTTTTTTAAGATTTTATTTTTAAGTAGTCTCTAAACTCAATGTGGGGCTTGAACTTACAGCCCCAAGATCAAGAGTGGCATGCTCTACCAACCAAGCCAGCCAGGTGCCCCTGAATGGATATTGAATGTGTTTAAATACTTTTTAAAGTTTATTTATTTTGAGAGAGGGAGAGTGCGTGCATGAGCAGTGGAGGGGTAGAGAGAGAGGGAGAGAGGGAATCCCAAGCAGGCTCTGTGCTATAAGCACGGAGTCCAACCCCAGGAACAGAGAGATAATGGCCTGAGCCAAAACCAAGAGTTGGCCACTTAACCCAACTCAGCCACCCAGGAGCCCTTTGATATTGAATTTTTTATGTTTTTTCTTCATCTTCTGAGATTACCGCATGATTTTCCCTTTTCATATGTTAATATGGCTAACTAAAACAACTGCTTCTCTAATGTCAAAATATCCTTGCATTTTTGGTCATAAATCCAACTTCTTTAAGATATATTGTCCTTTCCTCCATATTTTGCCGGACTTGGTTTGCTAAAATTTGGTTTAGAATTTTTTTTAAATTTTCTGAAAATTTATTTATTTATTTATAGAGGGAGCATGCAAGGGAAGTTCAGAGAGAGAGAGAGGGAGAGAGAGAATCCCAAGCAGACTGTGCTATCAGCTCAGAGCTCAATGCGGGACTCAAACTCACGAACCATTAATGAGATCATGACCCGAGTCAAAGTCAGAGGCTTAACCAATTGAGCCACCCAAGCACCCCTAGGATTTTTGCATCCATGTTTATTATGATTAAAATTGACCTATCGTTTTGCCTTTCTAAAACTGATGCTTAACCGACCGAGCCACCCAGGCGCCTCTCTTCTTATAGTTTTAAACACTTTTTCATGTGCTTTGTCCACTTTTTTTTACTTGTCTTTACAAAGAGGGTTGGTTTGAATTACCTGGTCTGCCATGTAGAAGACCTTGAACAGTAGCTGTGCATCCAGTAAGGTCGGTGGGAAGATCAGGAGTGGAACCCTGGGTACTCTTTTTTTCCTAATTTGGCACTTTGTCTTGGTGCAGTTAAAAGCAAAATTTAACTAACGAAATTTGAAGAGCTAATTCGCTTTATTCAACAATTCATAAATCAGGCAGCATCCTGTGTACAGAAGAGTGAACAAAATGCAAGCCTTTATAGTCAGAAACAAGGAAGTTATTAACAAAAGAAAAGACTGTTTCGGGCAAGGTCACCTTCCCTTAGGGAGAAGGGCAGGGGGTCTTATCATGCAAATTACTTCACCAGCGGTGATCAGGAAATTCCAGATTGACTGGTTAAAGGTCACATTAAGTCTTGCAATTAAGTCTTGGTTTGCAAGTGACTCCATTTGGGAGTTGGTTTTTTTTTTGTTTTTTTTTTTAAGGCTTGCTTATTTATTTATTTTGAGAGAGAGACAGAGATTGGGGCACATGAGCAGGGAAGGGCAGAGAGAGAGGGAAAGAGAACCCCAAACAGGCTCTGCACTGCCAGAGCAGAACCCGACATGGGGCTCAAACTCAAGAACCATGAGATCATGACCTGAGCCTAAGTCCGATGCTTAACTGACTGAGCCACCAGGCTCCCCGAAACTGAGTTTTCAGGGTACACTGTGATAAATGGATAAGTAGCTCCTGGACTGAGATGATCAGCCTAGGGGCCTCAGCCACACTAGTCCTTGCTTTGCTGTCCTGAGGACTGAGGACAGTACATCAGGATCCCTAGAACCCAGAAGGGCCACACCTGCATGAAATTGCAAATAATCTAGAAAACTCTTCCCTAATTCTCTTTTCCTCCCCAGCTCACAATTCTCCCCTTTTAAGCTGTTTCCCATTCAGGAGTCTGTCCCTCACACCTACCCTCAAACCCTGTCTTTGCGATGTATGCCCTCTCCCCACAGGATGAAGTCTCTGTTCCCCCAATCCCTTCTTGAGCCCTGCAAAATCAGGCCCCTGACTTCCACTGGTTAGTAATGGATATAATGAATAAAATGTTATTGGAACACAGCTATACCCACCAGTTTAGGTATTGCGCATGACTGCTTTCTCTCTACAACACCAGGTTAACTAGTTGGGACAGAAATCATATGGCCCACAAAGCCTCAAATGTTTACTATGTGGCCCTTTGTAGAAAAAGTTTGCCAACCCCTGTGCTAGATGTTAGAAATAAGCCCACTGTTCCAATCAAAGGAGGAGGCGGAGACTCGGAGCACAGTGAAGTGAAGCTTTAATCAACATTCCTGCAAGAGTGGGTGTCTGATGGGGGCGCCTGGGTGGCTCGGTCTGTTGAGCGTCCGACACCGGCTCAGGTCATGATCTCACAGCTTGTGAGCCCGAGCCCCGCGTCGGGCTCTGTGCTGACAGCTCGGAGCCTGGAGCCTGCTTCGGATTCCGTGCCTCCCTCTCTCTCTGCCCCTAACCCACTTGCATTCTGTCTCTGTCTCTCTCAAAAATAAATAAACATTAAAAAAAATTTTTTTAAAGAGTGTCTGATGGACAGGCACTCGGGGCAGTTACAGCAGGCAATTTATCTCCTAGCGTGCACATCCATCCCCTGATTCCTCATTGCAATGGCTGGGTACTACAGAGGTTACAGCCTTACCCAGATGTCGCCGATGCCCATGTCGGGCAAAAAGTAGTCTGCTTGGAACAAACATACATTCTCTGAGGTGAGGCAGAGACTCTCAGTCCTTCCTCCCTTTGTTCTTTGGCACATGCTCATTGCACAGCCCGCGAAAATAAGCCCACAAAATGGAAAGGGGAAGAAAGAACCAGGAAGTGAAGTGTCTAAGGGTTTGGGATTCCACCGTGGTGGGGGCAGGGGGGTTCGTACATATTTCCAACAGGTTGTAAACCTATTGTTAATTAGACAGCACGGTTTTCATTTAATATTTCTGAAAATGAATCCTCTCCCTTACTTCTCACACTAGAGGATTGTTCCCATTAGTTCGGCTTGTCTGGGAGAATAGTAGCATAAAAATATCATAAAATTTAGTCTGTGGCCGTAATCCTCTCAACAACCCTTTGACACAGGTTGACATTCTTATCACATTTTACAGATGATGAAACTAAGATGCAGACAGGTGGAGTGACGCAGCCGGTAAGTGAGTGCCCAAACCAAGATCTGACCTGATCAGGCGGGCTCTACACACTGGCTCCTGAGACAGAGGACCACCTCCTTTGTAGACCAGAGCTAGGAATGCAAACGTTGTCAGGTCTCCAAACTATGCATATCATGATCCCAGAGCCCTGTGGGGCAGGTAGCCTGTGTGTGGCTAGACTGAAGAAACATGCTGCCAGAACCCCATTGGGACCCTGGTAAACAGATGATTGCACTATTCGTTACATCCTGTCTGCTTTCCTTGGTCACCTGTGCCCCCCCGCCCCCGAACCATAACCCCCCCCCCAGAGAAAAGCACAAAGAATTGCATAAGCAGCACCCAACCATTCACTATCAGATTGTAGCATTTTCTTACATATGCTTCAGAGCTTCAGCCATTAAGAAATAAAATATAGAGGCACCTGGGTGGCTCAGTCAGTTGAGCGCCTAAGTCTTGATTACGGCTCAGGTCATGATACCAGGGTCATGGGATTGAGACCCGCATCAGGCTCCATGCTGAGCATGGAGCCTGCTTAAGATTCTCTTGGTCTCTCCCTCTGCCCCTCTCCCCTGCTCCTGCTCTCTCTTTCTCTAAAAAGAAAGAAAGAAAGAAAGAAAGAAAGAAAGAAAGAAAAGAAAAGAAAAGAAAAGAAAAGAAAAGAAAAGAAAAGAAAAGAAAAGAAAAGAAAAAGAAAGAAAGAAAAGCCCCAGTTGGAGCTCCCTCTGTCCTTTGCCTGGATCTCTTTACCTCCTCTCCAAAGGTAGCCACCAAACTGAAATTGGAGTTTATCTCTCCCATGCATGCCAGAACTCTTTATTAGCCTACCTTTTTAAAAATTTCATCATCCCCCTCCCCCAATTTTTGTTTTGTTTTGTTTTCATCATCCAGCCTGGGCAAGAAATACTAGTTCTTCAGGTTCATAGTCCTCCAACCATTTTCATCCTTCCTCTGATGAGGTATCTTTGAACCTGGTCGTTTGGAGTCCGGTGTCTTTGTTCTCAATGATTCTAATCGTGGGTGAGGTTGTCAGGCAAGGGGAGGCGGTGGGTGGAGGTAAACAGAACTGGAGTGATGACTGACTTATTAGTCTGACACAAATAAGTGCTTCCCATCTCATTCCGTCACATGTGCTCACCACTCACAGGGCTAAAGCAAAACTTGCCACGAGGACCTTTGCTAAAACAATGTTCTAGAACGTGTGCTGAACTGGGCAGGGTTACCCAGAGCAGATGAAAATATCTTGGTCAAAGGGATGAGGGAGGGAGGAAGAAAGCCAAAAGTCACAACTGTGGTGTCTCTCTCAACCGTTGGGGTCACCCAAATGTGGGGCAACCCAATGAGGTGGGAGCCGGTGGCACGGGTGGTAAAAGAATCCACCCAAGGCAGAAGTAAGGAGACAGAAGTTTAATGAATATGCCACAAGGGAGTGTTGGGCAGGACAGCAAGGCAGAGACTGTCTGCACTGAGGCAGTGGGTGGGGGCTGTATTTAAAGGGGGAAGACGAGGAGGTACGGAGGCTAATGGAATTGTGTCTTTTTTGGTAACCGAGCTTGGTTGTAAGTAACTCATTGGTTACTTAGGGCCTGTGGATATATTTCTAAAATTTTTTTCATGTTTATTTATTTTTGAGAGAGTGAGAGAGAGCATGCACGAGAAGGGCAGAGAGAGGGAGACACAGAATCCGAAAGCAGGATCCACATTCTCAGCAATGATCCTGACATGGGGCTCAAACTCATGAACCATGAGTGAGATCATGACCTGAGCCGAAGACTGATGCTCAACCGAGCCACCCAGGCACCCCAGTAGTCTACACATTTAAAGCCATCCCTATCAAAATACCAGCAGCATTTTTGACAGAACTAGAACAACCTTAGCCCCAGGGCCTATGGATATTTTGGGGTGGGTCACCTAATGGGCCTGTTTGTACTCAGCCAGGGGGTTGGAGTCCTATGGGGCCTTTTGCCCCCATCAAGTTTCCATTGCTCAAGCCTGTTGTCTAAAAGCAGCCTTGGTACACCTGGGTGGCTCAGTTGGTTAAGCCTCTGACTCTTGGTTTGGGCTCAGGTCATGATCTCACAGTTTGTGAGTTCGAGCCCCACATCAGGCTCTGTGCCGACAGCAAGAAGACTGCTTGGGATTCGCTCTCTCCCTCTTTCTCTGCCCTTCCCCTGCCCACTTGCTCACTCAAGTGCTCTCTGGCTCTCAAAATAAATAAATAAATAAACTTAAAAAAATAAAAGCAGCCTCTATAACAACGAAGAAAAAGTGACAAGCATTAGCTCCCAAAGATGAACTTTTTTTCTTTTTTAATGTTTATTTATTTTTGAGAGAGGGCGAGAGAGAGAGAGAGATTGCATGCATGTGAGCAGGGACGGGGCAGAGAGAGAGGGACAGAGGATCCAAAGCAGACCCTGCGCTGACCTGACGGATGCAGGGCTTGAATTCGCAAACCTGGAGATCACGAGGTGAGCTAAATTAGCCGCTTAACCGACTGAACCACCCAGGCACCCCCAGTTTTACATTTAAAAGGGGGATTATGAGATGGTGATGTTAGAAAAGAAAATGTAGGATAGGTTCGGTCAAACAGTTCAAGACACAGGTTGTGATGAGAAAAGAGTAATAAGGATGTGCGCTGCTTATCCTTTATTGATTTGCTCCCTCTAGATCCACTCCCCACTCTGTTCTGTCCCGACCCATATACATACATCCATGAGCTCCATTGCCCCTGGCTTTCAGTTGGGTTTGGCCAATGGGGAGGACAGGCAAGAAATCACAGGCATGGAGGAGAATGAAGTTGGGGTACTTACCTCTATGACTTTTTCCCTGAGAGGCCGGCTGTTTCCCTCACCTGAAGGTCATAGTTCAGCCTGTCAGGTAGCCTTTGCCACATGGCACTTGCTCTCCCCCTCCCTGGTTCAAGAAATCACTCTTTCCCTCTGCTGCTTTAGGTATAAGGATGTAAATAACCTTGCCAGCCCCAGGTTCTGGAATATCACTCGCAGATTCTCGACATACTACCTAAATTTTGCAAGTAGTTGCTTTATTAAATGCTTCCTTCAAAAAATTTGCGTGTGCCCTCTGTTCCCACTGGCCACTGATATAGGACTTATTTCTTACGTTACTGAGAAAATTCCTGTCGAGCTAATTCTATTACTTCTATTAATGACAAGCCAACAGCATTAACTTTCAACCGAAGGAGGAGATACATAGAAAGACTAAGAATTTTGCGAAACCACGAGATGTATATACCCAAACTTCCTAAAGAAATCATTTCTAGGAACAGTGAGTCTTTTTTTTTTTTTAATATATGAAATTTACTGTCAAATTGGTTTCCATACAACACCCAGTGCTCATCCCAAAAGGTGCCCTCTTCAATGCCCATCACCCACCCTCCCCTCCCTCCCACCCCCCATCAACCCTCAGTTTGGAACAGTGAGTCTTAAGCCTGGGAATCTGTTTTATCTTTTTTGAAATGTTGAGTTTTACAAAGGTAATCTCTGATACCCTTGCTTGTCTAATATCTGCCTCCCCCATACTGTAAACTCCATGACATCAGAGGCATACCTGTTTTGTGGTTCTCAGTGACCAGAATAATACCCCTCAAATAGTAGACATTCAACAATTTTTTTAATTTCATGAATGAGTGAATTATGGTGTTTTTCTTTAAATAGTCAAAAGCAGCAGTAAAAACAATTAAACGTCATAGACTACTGATGAGTCATTCTCTTAATTAGAGGCATATATAATGAGGCAGGCACTTGTTTGGATAGTTTCTTCAGTGAATCATGTGACTTTTTTGTGGCTTACAACCATATCTTTTTGTGAAGGTGGTGTGGGAGTGTTCACAAATTTTTCAGGGTGTCTGCTCAATTACAGAGATAACAGGATATGGTAACTTTCAACATAGCCTGCACAAAATTGTTTGGAAAGCCTTAACATACTCACAACTGAGGAATCCATAACACATGCTTTACAGAGGCATTCCTGTGACGTCAGATGAATCCCTGAAGGGAAGAGGCAATCACGTCAAGAAATCTACACCACTATGGAAAACAGTATGGAAGTTCCTCAAGAAATTAAAAACAGAACTACCATATGATCCAGCAACCTCACTTCTCACTTCTGGATTTGATCCAGCAATCCAAAAAAAATGAAAACACTAATTCAAAAAGATATATGCATTCCCTATGTTACTGCAGCATTATTTACAATAGCTAAGATGTGGAAATAGCCTAAGTGTCCACTGGTGGATAAATGGATACAGAAGATGTGGTACATATATAGCCATAAAAAAAGAATAAAATTTTGCCATTTGCAACAACATGGATGGACCTTGAGGGGTATTTTGCTAAGTGAAATAACTCAGAGAAAGACAAACACTGTATGAATTCACTTATATGTGGAATCTAAAAAACAAAACAAATGAACAAGACAAAACTCATAGATACAGAGAACAGATTGGTGACTACCAGAAGGGAGGGGAGAGGGGAGTGGGTAAAATGGTGAAGTGGATCAAGAGGTACAAACTTCCAGTTATGAAATAAATGCCATGGGGACTTAGTATACAACATGATGATTATAGCCAATAATACTGTCTTGCATATTTGGAAGTTGCTGAGAGTAAATCTCAAAAGCTTTCATCATAAAAAAAGAGTTCTTAACTCATCTGTATGGTGATGGACGGTAACCAGACTTATTTTGGTGATCATTTTGCAATGTGTACAAATACCAAATCATTATGTTGTACACCTGAAACTAACATGTTGTATGTCAGTTATACTCTAATTTAAAAAAAGAGGGGAGCCTGGGTGGCTCAGTCGGTTGAGCGTCCGACTTCGGCTCAGGTCACGATCTCGCGGTCCGTGAGTTCGAGCCCCGTGTCGGGCTCTGGGCTGATGGCTCAGAGCCTGGAGCCTGCTTCCGATTCTGTGTCTCCCTCTCTCTCTGCCCCTCCCCCGTTCATGCTTTGTCTCTCTCTGTCTCAAAAATAAATAGACGTTAAAAAAAATTTTTTTTTAATAAATAAAATAAAAAAAGAAAAGAAATACTAACCACACAAAAAATAAACCTATAAGTGCTTTTGATAGGAGAACGAGCAGAGGTTTTTTTTGTTTGTTTGTTTGTTTTTTTCAGAGAGAGAGCATGCTGCGGTTGGAGGGAGAGAGGGGTAGAGGGAAAGGGAGTGAATCTTTCTTTTTTTAAGTTTATTTATTTATTTTGAGAGAGAGAGAGACAGAGTGTGTGAGCAGGGGAGGGGCAGAGAGAGAGGGAGAGAGAGAGAATCCCAAGCAGGCTCTGCACTGCCAGCATAGAGCTCAATGGGGGGCTCAAACCCATGAACTGTGAGATCACGACCTGAGCCAAAATGAAGAGTCTGATGCTTAATCGACTGGGCCACCCAGGGGTCCTGGGGAGAGAATCTTAAGCAGGCTCCATACCTAGTCCAGAGCCTGATGCAGGGCTTGATCTCAAGACCCTGAGATCATGCATGACCTGAGCCAAAATCATGAGTCAGATGCTTGACCGACTGAGCCACCCAGGTGCCCCCAGCATAGATTTGTTAACTTGCCTGAACCCTTACCTAACATCACCCAGGAAATAACCCTCATCAGCACAACCTTTACAGGGCATTCATTTGCAAATGTTTATGGTCAATCATCAAACATGCATTGCATACCTACCATTTGCCCTGTCCTGTGAAGGCACCCACCCACTCCCAGGCCCTGACAATGGTGATTAAGACATAGTCTGGGGAGTCTGGCTGGCTTAGTCAGCGAAGTACATGGCTCTCGATCTCGGGGTCATGAGTTGGAGCCTCATGTTGGGTGTAGAGATTACTTTAAAAAAAGACATAATTGGTGTCTGTGATTACTCACAGACTAGTGGAGCCACGATCACAATATGGCACACTCTTATAAAGTTACTATTGTTTTGTTTTTAGATTTTTTATTTGGAGATAATTTCAAATTTGCAGCAAGCATGCTAGAATAAAAATAGTATCAAAGATACCTTTTGTTGGTTTGAGACCTTAGGAGCTGCCTGGGTAAATTGTAAAGCTGGCCCCAGTACATAGAGGGCAGTGAGAGACCAAAAAAAGAGGCAAACCACTCTAGATTGGTAGATGGCAGGTTTAATAAGCAAGAGAACTTACACGCAAGCCTCATCTTGGGTGGCTACAAGATGAGTAGATCTCTGTACCCACCCACCAAATCTTGAAAGTGTATTTTTTTAAGTTTATTTATTTATTTTGAGAGAAAGAGAGAGAGAGCTCACCTAACCAGGGGAAGGGCAGAGAGAGAGAGAGAGAAGGAGAGAGAGAATCCCAAGCAGGTTCTGCATTGTCAGTGCAGAGCCCAACATGGGCCTTGATCCCATAAACCATGAGATCACGACCTGAGCCAAGACCAAGAGTTGGATGCTTAACCAACTGAGCCATGCAGGTGCCCCCAAATCTTAAAAACTTATATAGAAGCTTTAATGGGGTTCCGCCACATATAGTCCAAATGGTCTCAACAACACCTTATTCTCTCAAGGCTATGTTCTTGGAACAGCTCCCACTGTGGGAACAGTGGGCAGAACATACATTCCAAGGACAAGAAAGGAGGTGAGGGGCCTCCGGTTGCCTGGGTCTAGCTCATGGGTCGGTCGGGGGTCATGTGCTTTCGATGACGTCCTCCAACACCTTTACCCAGATTCGTATGTTAACTTTTTACCCCATGTGCTTTATCATTTGCATGCTTTATCTATCTGTATTTTCCCCTCAACTATTTAAGAGTATTATATATCATTGCCCTTACCCCTAAATACTTCAGTTTGTAAACCAACATCATGTCTCTTTAGCTTCCTTTACTGGAACATTCCCACAGGCTTTCTTTGTCTTTTTTTTTTTAAGAGATTTTATTTTTAAGTAATCTCTACCCCAACATGGGACTCAAACTCACAATCCCACGATCAAGAGTGGCCACACGACCTACCAACTGAGCAAGCCAGGTGCCTTCCTTTTTTTTTTTTTTTTTTTTTGCTTTCTTTGTCTTTTATGACATAGACATTTTTGAAGAATACATCCCCTCCTTTCCAATAAATAAAACATTTCTCATTTTGTGTTCATCTAATATTTCCTCATGATTACACTGAAATTATGTATTCTTTTTTTTTTTTAATGTTTATTTATTTTTGAGACAGAGAGAGACAGAGCATGAACGGGGGAGGGTCAGAGAGAGAGGGAGACACAGAATCCGAAACAGGCTCCAGGCTCTAAGCTGTCAGCACAGAGCCCGACGCGGGGCTCGAACTCACGGACCGCGAGATCGTGACCTGAGCCGAAGTCGGCCGCTCAACCGACTGAGCCACCCAGGCGCCCCTGAAATTATGTATTCTTTAAAGTAATCTCTATACCCAATGTGGGGCTGGAACTCACAACCCTGAGATCAAGAGTCCCATACTCTACAGACTGAGCCAGCCAGGTGCCCCACAGCTGAACTATTTTTAAGTGTCCAGTTCAGTGGCATTAAGTACATTCACATTGTGCAGCCAACACCATCATCCATCTCCAGAACTTTTTCATCTTCCCAAACTGCAACTCTGTACCTCTTAAACAATAACTCCCCATTCTCCCCTCCTCCTTCTCCGTAGCCCCTGATAACTACCATTCTACTTTGTTTCTCTGTGAATTAGAATACTCTATAAGTGGAATCATACGATATTTGTTCTTTTGTTCTTTTGTGCCTGGCTTATTTCCCTTAACATATGTCTTCAAGGTTCACCCATGTGGTAGTATGTCATTCCTCTTTATGGCTGAATAATATTCCAGTGTATGTATTCTTGACTGAACTCTTCCATAGGCAATGTTGTGTCCTTCTCAGGGTTTTAGTACTGGAGGTATGATGTCCATTTGTCCTCCATCTGTGATGTTAATTTGATTTTTTTTATTTTTTACTTAAAAAAGTGTTTTTAATGTTTCTTTTTGAGAAAGAGAGAGCACAAACGAGGGAGGGACAGAGAGAGAGACACACACACACAGAATCTGAAGCAGGCTCCAGGCTCTGAGCTGTCAGCACAGAGCTCGACATGGGGCTTGAACCCATGAACTGCAAGATCATGACTTGAGCCCAAGTCTGATGCTCAACCGACTGAGCCATCTAGACACCCCAGCGATGTTGATTTTAATCACCTAGTTTAAGGGATTGTCAGATTTCTCTGCTGCATAATTATTTTTTTCTTCCTTGAAACTAGTAAACAATCCTGTAGAGGAGACATCTTAAAACAATGCGAATATCCTGCTCCTCATAAAAAATTACCCCTGGGATTATTAATTAATATATTAATTAATTGTTTAAGTAAGCTGTATGCCCAGGCTGGAGGTTGAACTCATGACCCTGAGAACAAGGGTTGCATGCTCTACTGACTGAGCTAGCCAGACACCCCAAAAAATTCCCCCTGGATTTAGTACCCTTTGGTGATCCTTGCCTGATCCAATCTTTACTACGATAGTTACAAAGCGTTAATTTTCCTATTCCAGAATTCTTTTTTTTTCTTCAGAATTCTTTCCACATTAATCAGTGGGCACTTGATACTCTACTTTAAACAAGAGCCTACCCCTCTTCCTCATGGATGGGTGGATGGATGGATGGATGGATGGATGGATGGACGGATTGTCAGTATGGACTCACAGATTTCTATCTTTTTCAATGATTTATAGTTTGTCACTATACTTAACGTTTTTGGTGCTCAAATATTCCCAGACTTGGCCAATGGGAGCTCCTTCGAGCTGGCTCCTGTATACTTATGACATGCCTTCATTGTTTCTAAAGCACTTCCTTACTTTATGGTTCTAGGTTTATCTTGATATGCCCCGATTCGAAAGACCCCCCCCCCCCCCCGAAAACAAACCACCAGAGTCCAGAGCCAAAGCCAAGCGGCAAGGGTCGTTTATTGCAGGTTCGAACCTGGTCCTCCGCGCACTCGGTGACGCAAGAGGCCCCGAGCAAGGATCTTACAGCTTCTTTTATAGACAGGCACAAACAAGTCAACCTATAACATTTGAATTTGAACGCTCAGCAGAACTAGATTGGTTCCCGCCTTTATTTCAAACCATTCAGCAGAACTTAATTGGTTCCCGCCTTTATGTCAGACTACGACCGGGCGCGCCCTGGCTGGTTTCGGGAACGGCGGGGGAGGGGAAAGATCTTTTCTTTGCAGTTG
This sequence comes from Neofelis nebulosa, assembly GCF_028018385.1. NCBI lineage: Eukaryota > Metazoa > Chordata > Mammalia > Carnivora > Felidae > Neofelis > Neofelis nebulosa. Next base: position 101,641,399 of record NC_080800.1, read on the forward strand.
TGAGTACACCTGGTAATTTTTCTCTTAGCCTCTCAATCTCATCCCTACTCTGTCCCAGCCCTGGAATCTGCCACTACTACTCTGAGGAGCCTGGTTCCTTTTGGGGAGGAAACAGTATTAGAGATAAAGATCTGAGCATTAGGTGTGCTCATTACTATTGGGGTGTCTTTGCCTCTTGGCCCTTCCATCAGACAGAACTAGGAAATATATGCATACATATACATACACATACGTATGTATGTAACCGAGCACAATAACATGCATATATACATATATGTACGTATTTCAGAAATAATGAGTTCACACCAATCCTCCCAATTCCAATCCATTCTCACAGGGTTCTTTCTTGCCTTCCCTCATTTCACATTTGTATGTCCCTTCTTTCACAGAGAGAAACTCCCAACTACATCAACCCATTTACTCATTTGCTCAATCCTGTATCTTGAGTCGTTGCAGATTTGTTTTGCCCGTTACTGCTAGGAAAACCCAGCCTGCTGAAGAGAGTTCAGGGTCTGTTTGCGGTTCGGCTTGCCTCATAGCCCCACCTCGCCTCAGACTGCAAGTTCGTAAATGACTTGGATTAATCCTTTCTCCTGCCCCCACCTCCACCTTAAGGGTGGTTATTTGAAATACGATGCGGTTCATTTGCTTTCAGTTGAATTATGTTACCCCCTTCTCGTCCTTGCTTATTTACTTTTTGTTTTGTAATATATAGAATATTAATGTGCTTTAGAAGTGAAAACTATACAGTAATGCATCCCCCGGAGTGTCATTCCTTCCCACATCTTCTCTGCACCAACTCTGCTCGCTGACCCAACCTCTTGTCGGTAATCAACCTCGTCGTTTTATGGTTTATTTGTCTTGTGCTTCTTTTAAAAAAGATAAACAGATACATGAATGTTTTTAGAATTTTTCCTTCTTTCTTTTTAAAACGTTTTATTATTTGGGGCACCTGGGTGGCTCAGTCGGTTAAGTGCCTGACTTCGGCTCAGGTCACGATCTCCCGGTTTGTGGGTTCGAGCCCCGCGTGGGGCTCCTTGCTGACAGCTCGGAGCCTGGAGCCTGCTTCGGATTGTGTGTCTCCCTCTCTCTCCGCCCCTCCCCCTCTCACTCTGTCTTTCTCTCTCTCTCTCTTTCTCTATCATTAAAAAAAATTCTCTTAAATATCCATAGGCCCTAAGTTTATTTATTTTGAGAGAGAGAGAGAGAGAACATGGGAGGAGCAGAGAAAGAGCGAGAGAGAGAATCACAAGTAGGCTTCTCGTCGTCAGTGCAGAGACTCACATGGGGCTCAAACTCATGAACCATGAGATCATGGCCTGAACTGAAATCAAGAGTCAGATGCTTCACTGACTGAGCCACCCAGGTACCCCTCCTTCTTTCTAGAATGAACGGGAGACTACTATATGTACTGTATTTCACTTTGCTTCTTTCACTTAATATTACATAATAGGGGTATTTTCAAGGGCTCCCAGCATCAGAACCAGGGTGGGGTAAGTAAGGCGTGCAGGGTGCAAAATTTAAGGAGACACCCATGACTTCGACCTGGAGGAGTTTGGCAGGTGAAGAGGAATATACCTAGCAGAAAAGACAAATGAAATCATTTGGGGCAAAGGGAACAGAAAGCACAAACACAAGGAAGCTGGAAAGAGCACGGTAGGAAGTGCAATGTAACTGTTGTACAGGATGTTTGCTAGGGAAGGTCTGGAGACAAGGCTGATAGAGCAGGTTGAGCCGGGTTATAAAATGCCTTAGTGCTAAGAGCCTGGACTGGACCTTACCCTGTAAGCAGCAAGAAACCCTTGAAGATTCTTTTTTTCCCACACCCTTGATTGCTTGGTTCATTCCATCGTCAAATCCCATGAACTCCACTTCTACGCTGGCTTCCCTTGAAGGGTTTTAATCAGAGGAGTAACAGGATTACAATTTTCTTTTAGTGACACGAAACCGGCAACGTTATATAAACCACACCGGCAGGATGGGTGATCAGAAAGGTGAACCTGAAGCAGGTGAGGAGGCTAATCAAGTGAGAGGTGATAAGGCACCGAATTGAAAAAGCAGTAACAGGAAGACTGAACAAGAAGGGATACATGTTTATGAGACAGAATTAGGAAGACTCGAGTGTAGAAAAAAAATTTCAGTGTAAAATGGAACTGGACGGGCACTTGCCTGGCTCAGTTGGTAGAGCATGTGACTCTTCATCTTGGGGTTATGAGTTTGAGCTCATGTTGGGTGCAGATTACTTAAAAATAAAATAATTTTAAAAATCTTTAAAGAGGGGCACCTGGGTGGCTCAGTCGGTTAAGCGTCGGACTTCAGCTCATCATGGTTCATGACTTTGAGCCCCACGTCGGGCTCTGTTCTGTCAGCGCCCGGCCCGCTTCGGATCCTCTGTCTCCCTCTCTCTCTGTCCCTCCCCCACTCACGCTGTCCCCTTCTCTCTCAAAAATAAACACTAAAAAATTGTTTAATCTTTAAATAAAAATATAATAAAATGAATCTGGAGGGGGTGCCTGGCTGGCTTAGTTAGTAGAGCATGTGGCTCTTGATCTCCAGGTCGTGAGTTCAAGTTCCTCATTGGGTGTAGAGATTACTAAACAAACGAACGAATAAAATGAAACTGGAGGATATAAAATGGAGAATCTTACAGACGCACACTTGGAAGAATGGAACTTAAGAACCGAGAGACCAGTTCTCTGTGAATCGGAGACCTCCTGATTTACAGGAGACTGATGCTTATCTCCTGACCAACGAACACCCACCAGGAATCTCTCCCCATCCTCAAGCCAGCGAACTTACTGCTTTGACAGGGGCTGGACTTCCCCCACTCTTTGCACTCCGCCCACGAAGCCAGCCCACCCCAAGCCTTCACCAGACTGGCCTGCGTTTCCCAAATTGCAGTTCCTCTGCTGTTCCTGAACAAATTCAATCTCCAGTAATTCCAGCTTGCTTCAGTTTACCTCTTTATTTAGTCTGGCTTTACTGATTATAGGTAGAAGATGGAGAAGCAGGAAAAGTCGAAGAGGACTTTCCAGTTTCTAGCTTGAAGGACTGGGTGAGCAGAGGTGCCATTCCATAGAGTAGGGAAAACGGTAGGAGAACATTTGAGGGAAAAGATCAGCTCAGTGTTAGATACACTGAATCAGAGTTGGCAAAAAGATATCCAACTGGAAGTTTTCTTGAAAAGGTTCTGAAATAATATCTCAGTGAAACTTGGGCAGGCTCCCTCTCCTGATTTCCTCTCGTCCTCACAGTCAAGATAAAACCAGGAACTTTGGGTACAATATTTGTTTCACCAAGTGATGTCTGGGAGTCCTCGGGAGGTGTTCCTAATGTCCTTACAAACATATCCGTCCTCTACAGTTAACATATAGCACCCACCATTCTCCTTCTCACATGATACCCGTTGCTCAATAAAACACCTTCAGAGTCCCTCACCCTTGCCACCGCCACCGGTGTCCAAAGTCTAATCTCTAGAAAGTTAAGAATATGACTCTTAAAGTGGCACCTGTGTGGCTCAGTGGGTTGAGCATCTGACTTCGGCCTGGTCATGATCTCACAGTTCGTGAGTTCGAGCCCCGCATCAGGCTGTGTGCTGACAGCTTGGAGCCTGGAGCCTGCTTTGGATTCTGTCTCCCTCTCTCTCTGCCCTTCTCCTGCTCACACTCTGTCTCTGTCTCTGTCTCTCTCTCAAAAATAAATAAACATTTTTAAAAAAGAATATGACTCTTACAAAATATAAAATTAGCACCTAGAGGTGCCTGGGTGGCTCAGACGGTTGAGCATCCAATATTTGGTTCCAGGTCACGTCAGGCTCTGCACTGAGTGTGGAGCCTGCTTGGGATTCTCTCTCTCTCTCTCTCTCTCTCTCTCTCTCTCTCTCTCTCCCCCCCCCCGCCCCCACTCACGTGCTCTCTCTCTAAAAAGAATAAAAAATAAAAATAATAAAATAATAAAGTTAGCACCTATACCAATTTTATTTAACTCCGTAATGAAGAAATAACAGTATAGTAAGTTGGTTCAAAGGAGAATTTGAAAATAAGTGCATACTTACAGGCCCTAAAAGAAATAATTCTAGAATAAGATTACTAAATTGGATACAATACTCATTAATGTCCTGTAGGGAAATACAACTGTTACCTTTGGTGCTGTCTTTTCTCCTGGACAGAATCACTTGCATCTCTACAAACAAAAATCTGCAAGTGAATAGAGACTTCCCAAAGAGTTGGCCTTAATCAATAGTCAATGGAAAGTCAAACAAAATGCATTTTCCTAGAGAATTAAATCATCTTCGGGCAGACCCGTTGCATAAGGCTCCATCCAATAGGACATGGAAAGGACACTCTTTTGCCTTATTTGCAAGTTTTGCATAATTTTTCTTACCACCACATCTGTGGGAAGAGTCTAGCCTCCTTATACCACTGAAATTGCAAGTGATCAAGGCATCAGGGGACTGCTCCCTCCCGCACCATCACTCTTCAGCTGGAAACCAGATCCAACAGCTTTTACAGTTAGCCTCTCTCTACATAGGGCTCCAATACGTGTCTCTGTGGCTGGGCACGGAAATCAACACCCAAGAAATATAAGGTACCATCTTCTTTATTTTCATATCTCCCCAGGTGCCCATGAAAACCTCCTTTACACAGGTGCCCTGTGCAATTTGACACTGATGCAAATAAAGATCTTTGTGTTGCCTCCCCTCCAAGTTACGAGAAATGCACAGACATGGTTGAATTCCAGCCACGGGAACAATTAGCACAAACCAGGAGACCCACGGTAGTCACCTCAGATGGTTACTGTCATTCCAGGAGGTCATAGAGGATGTCATATAGCTGGCTTGGGAACAATGTAGACAAAGGAAATACCCGGTACTCACACTGCCCTACTAAGGACTAAAGTGACATCCTGATCTATCACTCACTCTGATTCAGATAACATCGTTCATTCCTACGGAGTCTGTATTCGAGAGCACCTGAGCCACCCTGACCCAAACCAGCGAGTCAGGAGTGAATCGTGATTCTGTACCATCCTCTTTGTTTAGGGTCTGGTAGTCCTAGCAAAGCCTGGCCGTTGTACGTCACTTCTTCACAAAAAGCCCAAGAGCCTTGTATGGAAGAGTGTCTCTTGCACCCCTACTTCAGATTTGTATTCGCCTATTTTTCTAGTACCTATGCCCATGACAACGAGTACTCCCATTTGGTGGGGAGGAGAGCCCCGGGCTTGATGGAAATGGCACCATCCTGGCCCCAGTTCTAGGGCAGCTCTTTGCCTTGCTTGTTTGAGGCGGGGTCCCGGCAAGAAACAGATGGCACACTCAAAGGGTTTACCCGAGATGAGTTGAATGAAGATGTTGGCAGGAATAAGTGAAGCAACAAGGGATGGCGGGGTATTCAGGGACTGGCAACAGAGGGAAATCACTGCTACCCCTTGGCCAGAAGAGGAAGAGAGGGAAGTAATACTAGAGCCTGGTGAGAGGAGAAGGTGGGGAAGAGGTTTGCCCAACAGCAGTCGTGGCCGTTGAGGAATGCTGCCCTTTCCAGAACCACGGCCTGGCAGGAAGGGAACAGAAAGAATAAAGACTCCGATTTCTCTCTCTTCCCAACCCACCCCACCCCACCCCCCCAATCTCATGTCAGTGCCTGCCACTGGCCAAACCCAACCAGAAGCCAGAAGGCATGAAAGCCCATGTGACACAGAGCAGGGAAAGGCTAGCCTCCTGGGGCATAGGGGAGGGCAGAAAAGGTGGAGAATGGATTTGGGAAGGTAAAGAGACCCACGGAAAATACCCAGCACTTTCCATTTGTAGGCAGTGCTCTTAGCATGCTATCTCACCCTGGCTGTCACATACTTGTAAGGTGGGATAGGGCGTGTTCTCCATGATCTGCCAGCAATGCTGATGCAGGAAGCTAAGAGGAATCTTCTACAAGATACTGTGAAGCAGTGGGTTAAGTGAGGTATTTACTCAGGGCTGCAAGATCACGGCATAGTCAATGGGAGAATCCCAATGGTAAATGATGAAGGAGGGAAGGAAGGAAGCAGGCAGGAAGGAAAGAAAAGGAATTTTATTTTTTAAAGTTTATTTTGAGAGAGAGAGAGAGAGCATGAGTGGGGTTGAGAAGTGGAGGGAGAGAGAGAGAATCCCCAGCAGGCTCCATGCTGAGCATGGACGTGGGGCTCGATCTCACAACAGTGAGGTTGCGATCCTGACCTGAAATCAGGAGTCGGATGCTTAACAGGCTGAGCCACCCAGGCGCTCCAAGAAAAGGAGTTTTAAGAGAAGGGAAAGAAAGAAGCACAACAGGGAAGGAAGGAAGAAGGGAAGGGAGAAGGACTAAGGGAGATAGGGAATCAAGAGAGGAAGGCAAGTAGAGAGGAAAGAAGGAAGGAAAAACATGCCAAGTCTCAGTTCCGAAAAGAGAGACAAGGCGATAAAATAAATGGGAAGACTTCCTTTGTGACAGGGATCCCTAAAGAAAAGATAAAAGGCAGTACAGAGGAGTAATCCAAAGGGTGGGCTTCGGAATCAGACAGACCTCGGGCCACTCTGCTAGGTCTAGACGTCTAGACGCCGCGTGTCTAGATGGCACATGACAGTTCTTTCGTGGCACGCTGGTGTGGCTCCGTTCCACAATCCTCCTGCTTCCCCAGATCTTCAGACAAGAAGCAAGCACAACTCCCCCTTCTTCAAGCTCCCGGGAGTGAAAACGGGGTTGGCCTGCTACAGAAGACCCAGAGACCCAGTGTGACAATGCTTACAAACGTAGGGTTCATTACCAGCGAAGACGACCATACGGGAGGTTCCAGAACAGGCTAAGCATCGCAGGCAAAGGCTGTCTCACAGCAAGCAGTGCGGAGAGGCCAGGTGCAAGCTCCAATTGTTCTCTCTGAGGCCGTGGCAGGATGCACTTTCCTCTCAGATCTGGAACCACAGAATTTCCACCCCGGAGCCCCGGGCGGGCGTGGAGAGTGTGGCATCAAGACCACGTGCAGATCATGAACCTCACTATTGTAAAAAATAAATGCTCCAGTACCCAGAATATGCAACTCAGCAACACAACAATTATAGCCCAACAATAAAAAGAAAAAGAATAGAAGAACCCAATTAAAAAATACCCAAAACACCTGAACGAGACATTTATCCGAACAGGATATGCGATACGTGGCCGATAGACCATGAAAAGAGGCTCTACCCCGTTATTCATTAGGGAAATGCCAGCGAGATGCCACTTCACATCCACTAGGATGGCTATAATTTATTTTTATATAATTTATGTTTGATGGAAAATAACAAGTATTGGCGAGGACATAAAGAGATGGGAACCTTCAGGGGCACCCGGGTAGCTCAGCGAGTCGAGCGCCCGACTCTTGATTTCGGCTGGGGTCATGATCTCGCGGTTTGTGAGTTTGAGCCCCACATCGGGCTCGCTGCTGTCAGCACAGAGCCTGCTTGGGATCCTCTGTCTCCCTCTCTCTCTGCCCTTCCTCCGCTCGCTCGCTCGCGCAGGCTCTCTCTCTCTCACAAAAATGAATAAACATTAAAAAAAAGAAGGAATGGGAATCTTCAGGTACAGGATGGGAATGTAAAATAGCACAAAATGTGGAAAACGGTTTGGCAATTCCTTAAAATTTTCGAATGGAGAGTTGCCATGTGACCCAGCAATTACATTCCAAGTACGTACCCAAGAAAACTGAAAACATTCTGTTCACGCGAAAGCTTGTACCTGAATGTTCAGAGCAGCAATGTTAGTCAAAGCCAGAAGGGGAACAACTCAAATGCCCACCAACCGATCCGATGAATGGATAGACACAATGTGATATCTCCATAAATGGAATGTTGTTCAGCCGCAAAAAGGAATGAAATACTGATAGAAGTACAACGTGGATGAGCCTTGAAAGCGTTTTTCAGAAGAGACCAGTCACAAAGGCCACATATTGTTTGACTGCATTTATATGAAATTTCCCAAATAGGAAAATCCACAGAGACAGAGTAGATCAGTGGTTACCAGGGGACAGAAGGGGGAGGAAATTGGGAGCCTGGACTTTCTTTTTGGGGTGAAGAAAATATTCTGGAATTACATAGTGGTGATGGTTGCACAACATTGTGGATACACTAAAAACCATTGAATGGCACACTTTATTTTTTAAAACTTTTTTTAATGTTTATTTATATTTGAGAGAGAGAGAGAGAGAGAGATAGAGAGAGTGCGTGAGCAGAGGTGGAGCAGAGAGACGAAGACAGAATCTGAAGTAGCCTCCAGGCTCTGAGCTGTCAGCACAGAGCCCGACGTGGGGCTCAAACTCATGACCTGTGAGATCATGACCTGAGCTGAAGTCGGACGCTCAACCGACTGAGCCACCCGGGCGCCCTGAATGGTACACTTTAAAATGTCAAATTTTATGTGATGTGATTTTATTCTCAATTACAAATCAATAAACAAAACAATGCTGACACTGTAGTACAAACTGCCCTAAAATTTCGGGGACCTGTGGTCATGAAGCCATACCAGTGATCGGTATGTTTTATACTGTGGCAAAACAGCACAGGGTAATTTCAGGCTTATCACATATCTTGTATGCAGCCTGCACATAGGGTTTGGCCCTTACAGAAGGTTAATACACGCATCAACCCTCACAGCATCCCTGCCCAAACCAGGGCTGAGACCCAACTCCTTCAGGATAAGCCCTCCAGAAGCGGGCCAACCCATGCCACCTCCAGGCAGCAACCCTCCCCACCCCCCCGCCACCCCACCCCCTGCAAACTGGATACAGGCTCACAGTTCCACTGGTATACCCTCATGGGGTTGCACCTCAAACCAATGCACCCTTGATTTCCTGTGCTCTAAATAGCAGAAGAAAAGGGAGCCTGATACTCCTTCCACTGCCACGAAGGGTGATTGACTGTCCCAGTTTGCCTGGGGCTCTGTCCCGGCTTGCAAACCGAAAGTGTCGCTTCTCTGGAAATCACCCAGTCCCAGGAAAGTTGAGCCGGCTGGTCACCCTGAAAGCGCCCCCTCGCCTGTACGATGGGATCACCGTCAGAGTGTGGATGTGTACCAGCCATCACTACGGAGAGCGCTCTGGCTCTGTGTACGGGAAGGGGCCCGGCTCCCCTCACTTCCCAGAAGCCCTCAGAGCCCTGCACTTGACCTGAAACTGTAGGGCCACTACTTCATATTCTGTTGCAGCTGGGCGCTTCTCTCTACGAGCCGCTCATGCAACCTCCCTCTCTTCTGCCTGCCAAATTATCTTTACTAACAGCGGGAATTCAAGGGCTCTTCACACCTCTCATGATGGCTAAGTCTGTGCAGACGCCTCTCAGCTGATTCAACACGCATTTACTGAGCCCTTAATGGGGGTTATTAGAGGTGGCCCTTGCTGCCACTTGCTGGGAGCGGGCCTGATTGGACGGCCCCTCCCACCTTCTGCAGCAGCTCCCCCCCACACCCCAGCAACATGCAGGATCCTGCACACGGGTCCTAGCTGCCCCCTTGCTTCCAAACACACAGCCCTCCAGCTCCAGAGGCACACACTTTTATCAAGCGCTGGTTCGGAACCAGGTTCTGCACCCTGAACAGGGGATTCAGAGGTGAGTGACGGGAGGTTCCTGCCTGTGAGGAGCTAAGCTCTAAAAGGGGAGAGATGTAACCCCCCCCCCCCCAGAATGCAAGGTCACATTGTGCTAGAGAGGCAAGTCCAGGTACCGTGGGTGGGATCAGCCAGAGCTTCCTGGGGAGGGGTCACCGAAGAGGAGACTCACAGTTCACCTGGAAGTTGTGCAAAGGGGACACTGGGGGAGTACAGCATTCACCAGGGACATGGGACGGCATGAGGGGCATGTGGAAAGATAGGGGGATGCGAGAATAGAATCCAAAGACATGAGGGAGGGGAGGGTTTCATGCAAGAAGTTGGAACCCAGTGTCTGATCCCCCAACCAGGTCCAGGAGGTGAGGCTGGACAAGCGAACTTTGGGTGTAGTAACTGGTGACTTCAGGAGAGGGTTGCACAGCCGAGGCATGATGGCAGAGGCCAGCTTACGGGGGTGGAAGAATGAATGGGAAGTGGGGAGGTGGAGGCAGGGCTACGGAATGCTCTTCTAAAAGCTTGGCTCTGACGTGAATAGAAAGAGAAGGAGACAGAGCTGGCTTTGGTGTTTCCGATGGAAGAGAGAGACTCAGTAGGTTACAAGGGGGGCTGTGGGGAAGGACCCAGTAGAAGAGGAGTGAAGAAGAACGAAGAGATACAACAGAGGGTTCTGGATGGAGGCTGGGTCCAGACATGCTGCAAGGGGGTAAGACTGAGGTCCCAGGTTGAACCAAGTCTCTCTTGCACTCTCGTTAGCAGCTAAGAACACCGAGTTCCTTTTCCGAGGGCATGGCAAGCGGGCAGATCCTCCGCGAGGACTGTCCTGTGCCATGCTGGGTACAGGAACAGGGAAGATACTGTCCTGCAGCCAGTTGTTTCAGCTGGTGCTGGAGCCAGCATCACACTCTGTTCTGCTGAGCAAGTGGTGGGATGGGGTATGGCTTGGGGCTGTGTCCGGTTTGCTGAGCACCGGGCAGGGATCTGTGTCCAGGTCTGATTGGGGAGGCCCTTCTCCTAGTATCCTGAGCAATGGCTCAGGTCTGACTCATGTTCTGATGGTTCCCGGTGTGTCAAATGGGGGTGTGTGGACTTAGTCCTATGCCCTCTGAGGTTGCATCATCTGTACCAAGCGGTCGCCTATCCAAGCCCCGACCTGGACAGACTATGTTCCATACAGAGATCAGTGGTCTGATGACCCCAACTGTCCAGTGACTTGCTGAGCAGTGATGTGTTCACGAGCTCTGTGTTTGGCTGAGGCTGTCTGTTGGTTCATCACGTGGTGGTATAGGCCCCAGTTCGGTCTGGACTATCTCTTCATGTGTGAAGCACTGATATAGGGAGAAAGAAATGACCTTTCCCGTGGCGTCTGGGCGGCTCAGTCGGTTGAGCATCCGACTTCGGCTCGGGTCACGATCTCACGGTCCGTGAGTTCGAGCCCCGCGTCGGGCTCTGTGCTGACAGCTCGGAGCCTGGAGCCTGCTTCGGATTCTGTGTCCCAACCCGCCCCCACCCCCCGCCTCCGCTCCACCCCTGCTTGTGCTCTGTCTCTGTCTTTCAAAAATGAATAAATAATAAAAAAAAAAAAAAGAAAAAAAAAAAAGAAATGACCTTTCCCTGGGCAAATGCTGCCTCTTAGGGTGCACAGTGGTGGAGTGGATGGGAAGGACTAGGCACCAATGGTGCCAAGAGGAGATGAAGGTATGTGCCCTAGACCTGGTGGTAGCTGAGGAGTGGGACTCTCCATATGGGCTGAGCGATGATCTAGGTTTAAGCGCTTGTCTTTGTGGAGGCCTTGTCCCGGTGTGCCCAGGTCTGGCGTAACCACAAAGTGTGGTCTGGGAAGAGAACGTCTTCTGGTCTTCTGGTGTGTGGAGGGGTGGCACGGGTGAGGGTTGTGTTCTAGGTTGACGCTGTCTCATAGCGGGCCACGTGGTTTGGTAAGACAATACACGCTCCTCTGAGATGGGCTCTGTGGTGGTGTGGTGGGGTATGGCCGTGTAACGGCGTCGTTCTTCACAGGGGCTCATTCCTTCTTTGATGAATAGATGTCTAGGTCCGCCTGTATGAATGCTCCCACTTTGCTAAGTGGTGGTATGGGAGCTTGATGGTCTAGTTTCGATTGTGCTTTTGATATTTATGATGATAGGTATAGGATCTTATCCAAGTGAGGGCTGTTGCCTGATGAGCTAAGTGTGAACATAGTTATCGATCTTGGTCAACAAGGACTTTCTGGTATGGTGTTCAACGGTGGTATATATTATCCCTTTTCTGTACAAGCCTTTTTCTCTTGGTTTGCTAAGAAGTGATCTGCGATATAGACCCTTGTCCTGTTAGGGAAAGTCTCCTAGGGTGATGAGTGATGGAATGACTCTGGATTATTGTTCTGGGTGTGGAGCTCCTGATGGCTTAATGAATAACGGGATAAGTGTGTTCTCTGGTCTTGGCTTTGTACATTCTGTAGAATACAGAGATCTCGAGGAAGTACAGGTAAGTCTTGGTCTTTGTGCTAACCTTCCCGTGACGTGCTAAAGCAAGTATGTGTATAGACTTGCTAGTGAGCTATGGTTCTTGTTCTTCTCTGGGTTCAAATCTGTCCACTGGTGTGCTACACACTGATGAGTATGGGTTCTGGTCTGGTGCAGGACTATTTCGTGGAAAATTTAATTTTTTTCAATTTTTTTTTAAATTCTAGTGAGTTAACATACAGTGTGCAATATTGGTTTCAGAAGTAGAATTCAGTGATTCCTCCCTTACATACAATACCCAGTGCTCATCATAAAAAGTGCCCTCCTGAAACCCATCACCTATCTAGCTCATCCCCCACACACCCTGTTCCATCAGCCCTCAGTTTGTTCTCTATCTTTAAGAGTCTCTTGTGGTCTTTTTCCCTCTTTTCTCTCCCCCCCATAGGTTCATCTGTTTTGTTTCTAAAATTCCACATGTGAGTGAAATCATATGGTATTTGTCTTTCTCTGACTGACTTATTTTGCTTAGCTCCATCCATGTCATTGTAAATGGCAAGATTTCATTCTTTTTGATGGCTGAGTAATATTCCATTGCCATATATATATATATATATATATATATATATATATATGGTATATATATATATATATATATATATATATATATGGTATATATATATATATATATATATATATATATATATATATATACCACGTCTTCTTTATTCATCAGTCAGTGGACATTTGGGTTCTTTCCATAGCTTGGTTATTGTTGATAATGCTGCTCTAAACATTAGAATGCATGTATCCCTTCAAATCTGTATTTTTGTATCCTTTGGGTAAATACCTAGTAGTACAATTGCTAGATTATTGGGTAGTTCTATTTTAAACATTATGAGGAACCTCAATACTGTTTTCAAAAGTGGCTGCACCAGTTTGCATTCCCACCAAGAGCGCAAGAGTAACACCCCCCCCTTCTCTGCATCCTCACTGACACCTGTTGTTAATTTTAGCCATTCTGACAGGTGTGAGGTGGTATCTCATTGTGATTTTGATTTGTATTTCCCTGATGATGAGTGATGTTGAACATCTTTTCATGTGTCTGTTAGCCATCTGGATGTCTTCTTTGGAAAAATGTCTATTCATGTCTTCTGCCCATTTCTTAACTGGATTCTTTGTTTTTTAGGTGTTGTGTTTGGTAAGTTCTTTGTAGACTTTGGATACTACCCTTTATCAGATATATCATTTGCAATTATCTTCTCCCATTCTGTAGGCTACCTTTTAATTTTGTTGATTGGTCTATGGCCATACCACCCTGAATGCGCCTGATCTCGTCTAATTTTGTTGATTGTTTTCTTCCCCGTGCAGAAGCATTTTATCTCGATGAGGTCCCAATAGTTCATTTTTGCTTTTGTTTCCCTTGACGCCGGCGATGTGTCCAGAAAGAAGTTGCTCCAGCTGAGGCCCAAAAAGTTGCTGTCTGTGTTCTCCTCTAGGATTTTGATGGTTTCTTGTCTCACATTTAGGTTTTTCATCCATTTTGAATTTATTTTTGCATATGGTGTAAGAAAGTGGTCCAGACTCATTCTGCACGTTCTGCATGTTCCTGTCCAGTTTTCCCAACACGATTTGTTGAAGAGACTGTCTTTTTTTCCATTGGAAATACTTTCCTGCTTTGCCGAAGATCAGTTGACCATACAGTTGTGGGTCCATTTCTGGGTTTTCTCTTCTTATTCCACTGATCTCTATGTCTGTTTTTGTTCTTGTGCCATACTGTCTTGATGACTCCACCTTTGTAATATATCTTAACACCTTAAACCATGATATCTCCGGCTTTGCTTTTCGTTTTTAGGATTGCTTTGGCTATTCGGGGTCTTTTGTGGTTTCATACAAATTTTAGGATTGTTTGTTCTAGCTCTGTGAAAAACGCTGATGATATTTTGGTAGGGATTGCCTTAAATGTGTAGACTGCTGGGGCGCCTGAGTGGCTCAGTCGGTTAAGCGTCTTGACTTCAACTCAGGTCACGATCTCACGGCGCGTGAGTTCAAGCCCCGCATCAGGCTCTGCACTCTCATTCCAGAGCCTGCTTTGGAGCTTCTGTCTTCCTCTCTCTCTGCCTCTTCCTCGCTCTCTCTCAAAAATAAATAAACATTTAAATGTGCGGACTGGTTTGGGTACAGACATTTTGACAATGTTCGTTCTTGCAATCTCATGGAAAACTTTGAAGATGTGTGAGTAGCATCCCAGTTCTCAGATAAGAGCTATCTCCTGACTTGCTGAGGACTGTGTGGGAATGAGCAATGAGCACTGATCTGAGCAGGACTCTGTCAAGCTATGTTGGAGACTGGAATGGCTGTAGGCTCTCGGGAGATATGGCTGTCCCCACGTGTTTAGAGGTGAGATGTGTACATATAGTGGCCAGTGTATGAGCTTTCACTTCGGCTTGATGAGTAGTGCTAGGGACACTACATGGGCTGTCTGGCAATGGATTGACTAGTGGTGAGACATAGGGTGAGGCTGGTTCTAAAGAGTTTAAATGGTATTATATATGTGAACCTTGGTTTGAGTTTAGGTGAAGGTGGACCTTGCTTTTTAGCATTTGTGTAGCTATGGACCCAGCTCCAGGAAGGGGCCAAATTCTAATATGCCGAATGGTGGTGGGATATGGGCCCCTGTCTGGGTGGGTGCTACACATCCCATCAGCAGTATGACTGAGCTGCCCATTTCCATACCCTGAATTTCTGTTGGAACGGCCTAACTCACTCCTCCATACAGAAGGCTCATTTTTTTTTAGTTTTTTTAATGTTTTTTTCTTTTGTTTTTGAGACAGAGAGAGAGAAGGTCAGAGACAGAGACAGAGCATGAGAAAGGGAGGGGCAGAGAGAGGGGGAGACACAGACTCTGAAGCAGGCTCCAGCTTCCAAGTGTCAGCACAGAGCCCGACGCGGGGCTCGAACTCATGAGCTGTGAGATCATGACCTGAGCCGAAGTCGGACGCTTCAACCGACTGAGCCACCCAGGCGCCCCAGAAGGCTCATTCCGAAGCAACACTAGTTTCTATACACAATGACCACATAGGTCACATTAATAGCTTCAGTCTGCAGGCCAGGGAGCCCCCCAGACATCCATTCTACCCAGATAGTGAGAAATCTGGATAACGAACAAGTAGTGAAGACCTTTGCTTTCACCATCATCATTAATTCTGCCTTTCTTCTTTAGTTTCTCTACCAGTCACCCCTCTGCCATCCCCAGTGGTAGTCTCAGAAACTCGGAGTACACTTTCTGTCCTGGTAATACCAGCTCTTGAGGGACTACATTTCCCCTTTGTGCTAGGTTGAATAGTGTCTCCCAAATTCACGCCCCTTCACAACCTGTGCATGTGGCCTTATTTGGAAATAGGGTCTTTGCAGATGTCATCAAGTTTAGATAAAGCCATACTGGGTTAGGGCCAGCACTAAATCCAATATGACTGGTGTCTTTATAAGAAAAGGAAATTTGGGACACAGACACACAGAGATGCACAGAAAGGAGAATGCCATGTGAAGACAGATAGAAATTGGACTGATGTGTCTACAAGGCAAGGAATGCCAAGGATTGTCGGCAACCAATGAAAGCTAAGGAGAGGCAAGGAAGGAATCTTCCTTAGAGCCTTTGAAGGGAGCAAGGTCCTGCTGACACCTCGATTTCAGACTTCCAGCTTCCAGAACTGTGACAGTGTAAATGTCTGTTGTTTTAAGTGACCCAGTTTGGGGTAATTTGTTACAGCAGTCGCAGGAAACTAACACACCTTGTTCCTATTCCCTTCCTTTTTGTATAGATGCTGCTTACATGCTGAGGATTTCTTTTTATTTCCCTAGAATGGTCCTCTTTGGGTGTAGAGGTTACTAAAAAAAAAATACACTTTAAAAAAATAATAAAACTCCAATTCATCAAACTACACATTGTGCTAAATGCTTCACATCTGCTATCTTGCTTCATGCTTACAACCATATGAGATAAGAATTACCCCCCTCACCTTCAGCCCATGACCATGCATTCCATTGTACAGGAAACAGTGAGAACATCAACATGCATTTCCTCAATTTCCCTCTCCGCCACCTCAAAATCTCTCTGGATCCTCAAGTGCTTTACTTCTTTTACTCCCATCATGAAAACAGTCAAATAGGCAGAGACAGAAATAGAGGGGCATCTGAGAGATAAACATGTTAATCCATGTTCTCAAGGAGCACAGACCTTAATCAATTCCATGAAGATCAACAAGAACTTTGAAAAGGAAGTATGAAGAGCCTGCCAAGAAGTTTCAGAAAGCCGTCTTCCAAAAGATGTTGAAATCAGAAGACCAGGAGCTCAATAAAGTTTGTGGGGCTAAGAGCATAGCATTTCTTGTGGGGCAGCGTACTGACCTCTAAAAACACTCTTCTTTCTCACATGGGGTCTGCCAACGTGTAGTCTTGGACTCTTCAGCCTTTTCAAGGCACCACTCACCTTCTGCTCCCTGTCTTTTCTACCTGCCAAGGTTATTCACTCATATGGCTTTGATTTTATCTCTGCAACCCCCATTTCTACTTGAATCCTCCCTGATGAGTTTTAAAATAATGACTCCAAGTGTCCCAGTCTCCCACCATAACCAAGGGCCTCAGGCTGCCTTAGCTTTGAGGAAAGCTAATACCACCCTTCTTTACATTCTAGCATTTTGGCCACTATCCGAGATGAAGCCTCCTCTGACCATCTATCCTCTCTCTTCCTTTCGTCTCCACACCGCTCTGTGCTTTCTCACCCACCCAAACTCCCACTGCACCTCTCCCTCCCAAACCTTTCTATTTGGCCCTAGACAATTCTCAAAGATAGGCAAACTCTTCTACGGAAACTCTCCCATTTTGTGACCTTAAATGAAACATGGTCCCCCCCGTCAACGCACCACTTCCCCTGCATTTCCATATATCACAGGACCTAGAGAGAGGGTTGGCATTCTCCTACTATTTCATCACTACTTCCAGGCCATAACTCTTCCAACATTGCTTTCTTGAGGTTCATCCCATCTATTCGTTTTCTCTTCTTCATTGTGGTCATCTAACAACCTACTGGTTAGTCAGTCTCTCTCCCTCTCTTTCTCTCTGTCATTCGCCGAATGTTGCCACTTGATTCTCTAACAAATCGGCCATCGTCCCAGACATCTTCAGTGTTCCTATCAACAAGAATCCATCTTGGGCACCTAATGTCCGGGTAGAGGAGTCTAAGAAAGCAGCATTTGAACAGCCTCAGCTGAATGAAACTTGTAGTTTTCTGGTGGTTTCTCAATATGAAATGGCTGCATTTGAACAGAAACTCAGCCTTGTGAGGTCCACGATAGAGTGTACGATGATTGCAGATGAGTAGAGTTTCAATAGATTTGAAATATTCCCAGCAGCAGACTTGGTCTCCAAGTATCTGAGATGGGGAGACTTCTAGGAAAGAGCATTTAAGCCAGAGTTGCAACAGACTGAGTCTAGGCTTATCTGGCTTGGTGGTACTGTATTCACATCAATTCTATTACAAAGATACTGTCCTCTTAAAGTTTCATGATGTTGATAAGTAAAAAATATTATTTCAACAAATATTTCCTGAGAACCTACCATGTGGTAGGTACTGTCGCAGGAGCCGAGTAAAGAAGAAAATAATGATAATCCCTTACCCCATTGCTTAAATCAGTTCATAAAGATTTAACACAAATAATTCATATGTCAAGTTAAAATAATGATACTTCAGAGGGTTGTTGTGTGTTTTAAATGAGATGATTCATATCATGCTAATAGCTCAATAAATGGTGAGTAAATGGAAAGGGGTGGGGCTACTAAGAACTCCTCTGCACCTCCCAAGTGTAACCACCAGGTGTCAGCCTCCCCTAGCTAAACCCTACTAGGCCAAGGGTGACCCGGTTGTCTAACCTCTCCAAACACCAGAGGAAGAAGCAAAGGACCTTGGTGAGACTATTCGCCCCTCCCTGAGTCCTGATCAGAGCTACTTAGGTGCAGACAACTCTTACTACCAATATTAGGTGAGAACATGTGTGCCTACAGAGTGAACCCACGCTCTAGCATCCTGCCCTCTCCTTAGGCACCACAATTTGGAAATGACCAAGATCCAGTCAGGGAGAAGCAGATAAGGGACATTCATGAGCAAAGCAAAGCAGATTCAGGAAGAGGGCAGGGAGAGAAGGAAGTAGGAGGTAGAAAGAAGACACTGAGAGAGAGAGAAAGATAAAACTTTCTTAGTCACCTCTCCACCAGGGCCTCACCCAAAGCTTTGCAAAAGCCCTCCCATTTAAGCCACCAGCAACCTGAAACCCCCACCTCCCAGGCTCCTGCCACACGTCAAATCCCTTTTTAATCCTTGTAATCCCACTGATTCTCTAGCTGGCTTTCTCCTGGATATATTTCAGAGAGGGGTTTTAGAGTCCCTGGCAAAGAACTCCTCATTCTTTTTTAGCCCATGTAATTTCTACTTTGTATCTGAGCTGCCATATTTTCCAGACTCCTCATTAGAAGCTATATTTCCATTTTTTGAAAGATGCCTTTTCCCCCCTTACAATAGCCCCTTTGACTTTGCCAACTAACCAAGCAGCATATTTTATTTCCCAAGTGCCTAGTATTTTTGATCATTGGCATACATTTTTTTTTTCAGGTTTCCAATACGGTATGTTTAAAATAGTCCACAGGCTTCCTGTGGGTTATTGACTTTTTGAACGTTAGTCTTAATTTTTCCTAATGTCTCGTAACATGCAGCATACCCAAACAGGAACGGGCCTTGTTCAGACACCATCCTGAAGTAGAACTATTGACTTGGTGTGCTCTCTCTGGACAGAAATCTAGCTGCAACTGTTATTTAGGCCCAACCACCAGTTAAGAGCTCTTTCCTTAACATAGAAAGAGAGCTTCACTCAGGAATGTCTAAAGAAAACCCAAAGAATTAATTGAGAAAATGGAGCCTACACTCTAGAAAGGACAAAATAATAAAAAGTAGAGCATACTGCAATTAACATAGAAGCCAAACTTATGAACTACCACTAATCCCTTCTCTCCCTTAACAGAGTGTGGCGAAGGGAAGTGAATCCATTTCTAGGACAACATAAGGGTTCTAGGAACTAATCTAATATAGCCAGTTACCTAAAAGATCTGAACTTAGATTTCCTCCAAATCATGATCGATCCAGGTCAATGCCACATCACGCGAGAGAGGCCTGAGTCTTTGCATTCACCCAAGGCCACGGCTGCTACTGTTTCGTTTTTTTTTTTTTTTTTTTTTTTTAATTTATTTTTGGGACAGAGAGAGACAGAGCATGAACGGGGGAGGAGCAGAGAGAGAGGGAGACACAGAATCGGAAACAGGCTCCAGGCTCCGAGCCATCAGCCCAGAGCCCGACGCGGGGCTCGAACTCACGGACCGCGAGATCGTGACCTGGCTGAAGTCGGACGCTTAACCGACTGCGCCACCCAGGCGCCCCCGCTACTGTTTCTATCCACTGTCAACAGAGAAATAGCCTTATCGTGGCAATGGCTCTTCCATGGTGACATTACGCATTTCCACACAGGCAAAGGCTTGAACTATCTCTGAGTTTTGGCAGAATGCCTTGTGATCCTCCTGAAACACAAGAGCACTGGAGTTCCGTAAGGAACTACTATGAGGTCATCTCCCACTCATCTCCCTATCTTCCCTGGGAGGCTGTCATGAGACCGTTTCTCATCACCTCCCCGGTTCTGACAGCATAGGAAGCTTTCTGTCCTGTGTCTTCAGAATAGAGCTGCAGACTATAAAACCCCTCAGTGGCAGCCCAGAATGGGCTCCTTAGCAATGTTGAAACACTGTTGTTTCGGGGTTGTCCTTTTTAGTGTGTGCAACAAGGATCTTGGGGAGCAGGCACCTTAGGCTTTTTCTTCTTTTTGCTGTGTGCTTAAGTAATAAAATGTCTAAGTCTAGAAGTCGCTCACTGTATCTTTCCCAGCCAAATCACTCAGGCCTTGGTCTTGCCTTGTCTCACGTGTAAGCTTGACAAGCCTTGAGCCACTCCACACAACCAAGCTGTGATTGCATCCGAAGCGCGATGGGTTGAGGCTACAGCTGATTCCATTGACAAGGTCTCCATCCTTCTACCTAGTGGAAGCTGTTGCCATTTCTGACACTAAGTGAGGGGCCTAGAAACCGATCGGTTCCTCTTCTTTTTAAATGTTGCAAATGCAAACGTAAGGACATCCCACAAAGCAATTTGCCTGGGCTCTTCAAAAAAGTCCATGTCCGGAAAGGCACAAAAAAAGGCTGTGGAGCTTTACTGAATGAAGTGACAACTATATACAATCTGTGACACTTCAGTGGACTCTAGATGCAGTTCTAAACACTTCTAAAGCCCATTATTACAATAATTAGAGATATTTGAATCTGGATTATAAATCAGACAATAACATTGTAACAAATGTTAAAACGTCCTGAGCGGGATCGTTGTATTGTGGTTGGGTAGAAGAATCCTTTTCCTTTAGGAAATGGACGCTGAAGTATTCGGGGATTACATGCGATTTACTCTCAAATGATTCAGGGAAAAAGTGTATATTTACACATGGAGAGATAAAGCAAATGTGGCAACCTGCTAACAATTGATAAAGGGTGGGGCGCCTGGGTGGCTCGCTCGGTTGAGCATTCCACTTGGGCTCCGGTCATGACCTCACCCCGCGTCAGGCTTGCTGCTGTCAGGGCAGACCCCACTTCGGATCTTCTGTTCCCCTCCCTCTGCCCCTCCCCTGCTCACGCTGTGTCTCTCTCTGTCTCTCAAAAATGAATAAACGTTTAAAAAAATTTTTTAATTAAAAAAACATACAGTGAAGTTTAAAAAATTGTGCAGTGAATTCAGTCGGTGGCTTTATGAGCATTTTGTCATATTTGTTTGATCGCGTATCTGTCCATCCCTCCATCCATAATTGAATTCATCATATTCTGTTATGTATTTCCAAGTAAATTAAAAACATCTTTAAACTTCACCTCTAGGGGCGCCTGGGTGGCTCAGTCGGTTAAGTGTCCGACTTCGGCTCAGGTCATGATCTCATGGTTCATGAGTTCGAGCCCCGCATCGGGCTCTGGGCTGACGGCTCAGAGCCTGGAGCCTGCTTCCGATTCTGTGTCTCCCTCTCTCTCTGACCCTCCCCCCCGTTCATGCTCTGTCTCTCTCTGTCTCAAAAATAAATAAATGTTAAAAAAATAAAATAAAATAAAAATAAACTTCACCTCTAAACACTTCGGCATACATATCGTCTGCAAGAGTTAAACATTCGCTTACAAATTTTTAAGGTAAAATGTATACACAGGACTATCTATTCAGAGTTCTAACAAATGCATACACACTTGTGTAATGTAAACCTCCGTAAAAATATAGAACATTACCACCCCCCCTTTAAAAGTTCCCTATTTCCCCTCCAGTTCAACCCCTGCTCCCACTTCCACCTGGTAACCACTGTTTTGATTTTTTTCCATGATAGATTAGTTTTGTCTCTTCTAGATACAGTATGTACTCTTTTGGGGGACAATTGCTTTGACTCAGCATAATGTTTCCGAGATTAATACAGGTTGTTGCCTCTATCATTAGTTTGTTCCTTTTTTTTTTTTTTAACGTTTATTTATTTTTGAGACAGGGAGAGACAGAGCATGAACGGGGGACGGTCAGAGAGAGAGGGAGACACAGAATCGGAAGCAGGCTCCAGGCTCTGACCTGTCAGCACAGAGCCGGACGCGGGGCTCGAACTCACGGACCGCGAGATCATGACCTGAGCCGAAGTCGGACGCTCAACCGACTGAGCCACCCAGGCGCCCCTAGTTTGTTCCTTTTTATTGCTGAGTAAAATTCCATTGTATGAATATGCCACGGTTTGTTTATCCATTTTTCTGGTGTCTTTTCAGTTTGGGGCTATTATGAATAAGGCTGCTATGAACATTCTTGTCGAGTTTTTTTTGTGGACATGTATTTTCATCTCTCTTGGGTTCTTATTGTTTTAATCTGCATGTCTCTGATTACTAGTGAAATTGAACATAATTTCATATGAGACATGTTTTATTGTATATATTATCTACTTCTATCTTTAGTTAATTTTTCTGTTAAGCTGTTTGTCTTTCATCTGCTTTTCTTTAAGAAGCAGCTCTTTTTATTCTGCATGCTCATCGCATATCTCTTACATGATGTAAATATCTTGTCTCTTCTCTTTGTTTATGGTGTTTATTCTTCTGCAGAGGTTTTCATTTTTAACACAGTCAAATTTACTCATTGTTTTGTTTTACAGTCATACTTTATGCACCCTATCCAGGACAGTGATCTTCGGTCTAGGGTACATATTCCCTGAAGGTATGTGAAGACTTTTAAGGTGTTTACAAGTATGGACAGCTTTGAAGATCCTCCATTTTCATATCTATTCTTTCCTGAAAGTGAAATCTTTCTTTTTAAAACATTTTTTAACATTTATTTATTATTGAGACACACAGAGAGACAGAGTGCGAGCAAAGGAGGGGCAGACAGAGAGGGAGACACAGAATCCGAAGCAGGCTCCAGGCTCTGAGCCGTCAGCCCAGAGCCCGAGGCGGGGCTCGAACCCACGGACTGCGAGTTCATTACCTGAGCCGAAGTCGGACGCTCAACCGACTGAGCCACCCAGGTGCCCCAAAAGTGAAATATTTCAGAATGCCTGTGTGGTGGCTTCATTCTGGGTCTCCTTTTCCACCTTTCCTTTCACAAATGCCTGTATCCCTTTTCCCCAGTCTGAATCTTAGTATTGTTCATTCCGCTAAGTATGAAACCTCTGGTGAGCCAAACGAGGGAGCAAATCAAGACATTGGTGTTAGAAGTGTACGTACTGGTAGAACTAGAGTGCGTTATCCAAATGAAATAAGTCAGAGAAAGACAAATATCACATGATTTCACTCCTATGTGGAATTTAAGAAACACAACAGAGGGGCGCCTGGGTGGCACAGTCGGTTAAGCGTCCGACTTCGGCTCAGGTCACGATCTCGCGGTCCGTGAGTTCGAGCCCCGCGTCGGGCTCTGGGCCGACGGCTCGGAGCCTGGAGCCTGCTTCCGATTCTGTGTCTCCCTCTCTCTCGGCCCCTCCCCCGTTCATGCTCTGTCTCTCTCTGTCCCCAAAATAAATAAAAAGCGTTGAAAAAAAAAATTTTTTAAAAAAGAAACACAACAGAGGAACACGGGGGAAAGGAAGGAAGAGTAAGATAAAAATAGGGAGACAAACCATAAGAGAGTCTTAAATACGGAGAACAAGCTGAGGGTTGCTGGAGGGAGGTGGGTGAGGGATGGGATGGGCCACATGGGTGATGGGCATTGAGGAGGGCCCTTGTTGGGATGAGCACCGGCGGTTATCGGTAAGTGATGAATCTCTAAATTCTATTCCTGAAATCATGATTACACTATATGTTAACTAACTTGGATTTAAATAAGAAAAAAGTTTGAAGTGTACATACTGTACATTAAATTATAGAACAGGGAAAATGAATTCCCAGAGAAAACAATCAGAATAGTGGTCGCTTCTGGGGTGAGAATGAAGATTGTTTCAAATGAAAGAAAACGAGAGTAAATAACATGCATGTTAAAGTTTTCGGGAGTGAAGTGTACTAATGTCTGAAACTTACTTTAAGATGCATAAACACATACGATGCGTTGATATGCGTTGGTATAGGGGCCCAGAGCAGGCTGCCCCAAGATGGGCCACTTTGGCATAAAGATTATTTCAAGTTAAAAGTAACCAAAATCCAGGAGAAGCAGGAAAAGCTTCTGCCTCCGCCAAAACTGCCTAATTTTACGTGGGAAAGGGGAGCCTCTACCAGGAAAAGAGCTATCAACAGAGACTCCCCTTTACCTAAGCAACTTACCTGCATAATAGAATGACCTTGTTTTTCCAAACATCTCCTTTCACCTTCCTGCTAATGGCCTTCTCCCCTTTGTATCTTCAGCCCCTACCCTCTCCTTAGTTCATGTAAGCTTCATGTCACCCCACTGTCTTTGGAATCTCTGTCGAGTGTAGATTTACCATATGTACGTCTATTCAGTTTGGTTTTCTCCTGTCAATCTGTCTCATGACAATTTGATTCTAAGTCCACTTAGAAAGACTAGAGGGCAGAGTAAGGTCTTCCTCCCTGACAATGGATAGAGGGACAGGTAGATGGAAAAGGGTATTAAAGGGAACATAGTAAAATACTAATTGTAGAATCCAGGTGTCAAGGATATGGACATGTGTGTACAATTCAATCAATTTCTCTACTTGTTTAAAACCTACTGATGCTGAGGAAGCCTCTGCTGGTCAAACTCTCCCGTCTTTTTGTGCTTCTGAGAGACAGGTCCATGAGAAGAAAGCAATGAGAGCTTTGGTAAGAAATCCTGAAGCTGGCAGTGCCTTATTTCATCCAGGCAGCAATTTCATGGCAAGACTCAGCTTCATCTATCTTAGAATTCGAATTCAGAAATGAGATAGTTGTTACAAGGAATGCATTAACACGTTTATATTTGAATTGAAAAGCAAAAGTCTGACTTTTTAAAACAAAATAAGTATTTGACTTTTGTTGTTGATGAATAGGACTGACTGCCAGTTAGATTATACAGTGGGGCATTTTCCATAAACTGAATAAACTCACATCAGCAGCTCCAAAAACTTTTGATGAAAATATATTCAAGGGACGAGATAAAATAGAAGCATTTATTTTAAAATATTATATTGGCCCAACAAAACTAAAAGGCAACCAACGGAATGGGAAAAGATATTTGCAAATGACATATCGGACAAAGGGCTAGTATCCAAAATCTATAAAGAGCTCACCAAACTGCACACCTGAAAAACAAATAACCCAGTGAAGAAATGGGCAGAGAACATGAATAGACACTTCTCTAAAGAAGACATCCGGATGGCCAACAGGCACATGAAAAGATGCTCAACGTCGCTCCTCATCAGGGAAATACAAATCAAAACCACACTCAGATATCACCTCACGCCCGTCAGAGTGGCCAAAATGAACAAATCGGGAGACTATAGATGCTGGAGAGGATGTGGAGAAACGGGAACCCTCTTGCACTGTTGGTGGGAATGCAAATTGGTGCAGCCGCTCTGGAAAGCAGTGTGGAGGTTCCTCAGAAAATTAAAAATAGACCTACCCTATGACCCGGCAATAGCACTGCTAGGAATTTACCCAAGGGATACAGGAGTACTGATGCATAGGGGCACTTGTACCCCAATGTTTATAGCAGCACTCTCAACAATAGCCAAATTATGGAAGGAGCCTAAATGTCCATCAACTGATGAATGGATAAATTGTGGTTTATATACACAACGGAGTACTACGTGGCAATGAGAAAGAATGAAATATGGCCCTTTGTAGCAACGTGGATGGAACTGGAGAGTGTGATGCTAAGTGAAATAAGCCAGACAGAGAAAGACAGATACCATATGTTTTCACTCTTATGTGGATCCTGAGAAACTTAACAGAAACCCATGGAGGAGGGGAAGGAAAAAAAAAAAAAAAAGAGGTTAGAGTGGGAGAGAGCCAAAGCATAAGAGACTCTTAAAAACTGAGAACAAACTGAGGGTTGATGGGGGGTGGGAGGGAGGGGAGGGTGGGTGATGGGTATTGAGGAGGGCACCTGTTGGGATGAGCACTGGGTGTTGTATGGAAACCAATTTGACAATAAATTTCATATATTGAAAAAAATATATTATATTGGCAAATATTCAAATTAACAGTATTTTTTATTTTCCCAACCCTTTCTGAGTATATCAGATTAAATAAGTTACCCGTTAATGAAAAAGTAAAGAAATATAATTACTAGTCATCTAAAAAGGCTTTTGGGTATCATTCCTAGAAGCTGAGAAAGTGAATGACTCTAGTGAATGAGTAACAAATCCTTTTGCCAGTCAGGTGGTTTCCAATCTTTTGCTTTCAACAAATTTGAAGGAAAATCTAATCCGGTAGCCAGACAATAGATCATAAAATGACATTTCTGATGGATTGCCATGTGAGTTTTGGCAAAGAACTCAGAAAGAGTTCAGATAATTAAATTACAATGTTATTACAATACCATTTATATTTTCATATTCTTATATGTGTGAGCAAATTTCTCGGTGCACATATCCAATCAGATAAAAACAGAAATAGAATTGAACCTAAACTCTCATTCCAGCAACAGGTTGTATCCATCCCTCCATACACGGGAGGGGGAAAATATCCAGCTCATTCAAGGATGCATTTCTAATAACATATGACTTTTTAAGTTTTCCATTCACTTATCAATGTATAAAATATTTATGTTTTGAGCAATTTTATACCAATTTATGAATAACTCAATCTAAAGAAATGTTTTAATAGCTAAAAATATGTCGATAGGACATTTCCTTAAAAAAATGTTTTATATTCACAGTTCTGCTGCAAAGAAATATGATAGGGTGATCAATAAAAGACTTTGAAGTATAAAATATATCACATTAACATAAAATTCTATGGTGGAAGTGGAATGGATAAATGAATTAAAGACAAAAATAGATATAAATTTTCTGGCTCCTACAGAAGAGCTTTTTCCTTTAATTTTCAAGTGGATGACAGTGGGTACCAAACCACTATGGTATTTAAAATTCAGTCAAACTAATGATAGATTTGGTTTTTATGCCAACATTTATAATACATTGGAGGGGCACCTGGCTGGCTCAGTCGGTGGAGTGTGAGGCTCTTGATCTCAGGGATGTGTGAGTTCAAGCCCCACGTTGGGTATAGAAATTCCTTTAAAAAATGCAATCTTTATAATATACTGGAAATTACATCCTTTGTAATTAACTTATAATGAAAACCTTTTTATGTCACATGAAACATATGAAAGTGGATCCATAATTTTTCAAGATTCTTCTAGAGACATTAGAGCAAAAAGCATGAACACCACTAGTCTAAGAAATCATTTTCTACCCTATGATGAAATTGTACTCTCTTGTATTTTCTTTAAAAATGTTGAAGTTTTGCCTTTCACATTTCTATCTGTAATCAACCTGGAATTGATTTCCCCAAAACATAGCCCAGATAGACACAGCACCAGAATCAGCTGGAGACTGTGGGGAAGCTTTACATTTCCCCAAAACATAACCTAGTTTTACTGACTCTGAATCACACAGCCGCCGGGGGCGGGGGGGTGGGGGGGGGAGGGGGAGTGTCCAAGAATGAGTAGCATTACAAAGGTGGTTCTGGTGATTCTGGTGATTCTGGGTCACCATCAGGTTTGGGAACCACTGCCTTATATGATAGAGGCCAAATGATCGAATGTGCCACGCAAGGTTTTATGGACTAGATCGTACCCTCCTCCAAATTCACGTTGAAGTCCCAATCCACAGTACCTCAGAATGTGACTGTAGTTGCAGATAAGGCCTTTGAAGAGGTAATTAAGTTAAAATGAGGTGATGAGGGTGTGCCCTAATCCAATATGACAGCTGTCTTCATCAAGGAGAGGAGATTAGGATAGGGACACAACAAGAGGAAAGACCATGTAAATTTAGACACACAGAGAAGACAGCCATCTGCAAGCCAAGAGGACAGACCTCGAAAGAACGGTGACCCTGCCAACACCTTGATCTCAGACTTGCAGCCTCCAGAACCATGAGAAAATAAATTTCTGCTGTGTGAGTCACCCAGTCTGTGGTATTTTGTTATGGCAGCTAAAGTAGACTAATACACAAGGATTTCATCTGGGCCCTGACTACCTCTCTAGAGCCTCAGCTCTCTGTCAGGCTCCATCCATCCCCATATCACCACCTACCCTCACCTCCGCCTTACTAGTTTTGAGACCTTGGACCGCCTAACCTTTCTGTCCCCAGGTTTCTTACCTGTCAAATGGGGATAATAACATTACCTTCCTAGAGTTGCACGATGATTAAATGTGGTCATCTGTGTAATGCATTTAACACAGTGTGAACATACAAAACACTCAATAAATACTAGCAGGTACGGTCCGGCCATAAGGCGTTAACTGCCATTCTCCAACTACACGCTGTTTTGCTCCACTTCCATGAGTTAGCACATGCTACCATGTCTGATTAGAATGACTTTCTCCCACTGTGTCACCTAGCTAACTCTCGGTTGTCCCTTTCAAGACTGAAGTCCCGTGTAGAGCCAGCTCTCATCCACTCTCCGCCATCTGAAGCTCTTCTCTAGACTCCCACATCTCCCAGTGCTTGCCTCTACCAAATGAGAAGCCATCGCAGGGTTTAAGGTGGAGGAGTGACCTGATCTGGCTCGAGTACCTACCATATACCAGGCACCATCTCAGGTTCTGAGTCAAGACAAGAATAAAAATAACAAAGAACACTTAGCATATAGGGTTACTGAGAGGATTATGAGAGACAAACTATGCCAAGCACTTAAGACAGTGCCTGGCATATGGTAAACACTCAGTAAATGCTAACAATTATTATCTATGTATATTCAGGACACTTCCTTGCATCCTTTGACATCTGTGGCCTTTTGTTCATAGTTTTCCTCCCTAAACACAAATCCCACAACCATCCTGGGCGACGATCCCTCCAACATGCTAGCCTCTCTCCTGGACCTCAACTCCAGTAACATTTATCTCCACCCTACTCCAGACACACCATGACAACATCCTGACCTTGATATTGTTGTTGGGTTTTTGCAGAGCGAATACACTGTGTATAACCATAGGAATAGATTCGTATATAGAAAGCCCAGGTGGAATTTTCCATTAGCTTAAGTTGAGAGCGCACTCTTCTATCTCTACCACAAACAGGCAAGTCACTTCTGAATGACTGAGTCCTGGAAGATAAAGGCAAAGGAAAAAAGGGAGGGCTGGCTGGAGATGCAAGTTTTGCTGGCGCGAGATAAGGCCAGGCGTCTCTATGACTGCTCAAAGACAGGAAATTACAGCCGCAGTCTTTCTGGCAGCAAGGAGGCAGTGAGAGGCTAGCGATCCGGTCACCCGAGCAAAAGTCAGAAGACTGCAGGGCAGGTGCTGCTGATAGACACTGTTCAGCACGACTGACCTTCACAGAGGCTGTTCTGTGATGAGTCAAGGGTAATCCTATGCAGGTGTGTACCCCTGCCTGCCAGAAGAAGGTACATGAAACTGATGGCTCCGAGGGTAACGCCCACACGTCAGGGCTCAGCCTACCTTCCTTCACTCAGAACAACTCTGTTCTTTATTTAGTTGGACTTTGACTTAAACTGCCTTTGCAAAAAAGTGTTATAGTGCTAAACCTTGGCTGTTCTTCTCCGCAGATAACTACACATTTTACTTTCCCCAGAATCCAGCTGCCATTGAGGTGTGTGGTGGCTACCCCCAAAATTTGTCTCTGCTTACCGCGTCTCATTGCTTTCAGCCTCTAAGGACGCATCCTTTTTCCTACTCAGGGCTAATGCCACTACTCATGCTTGATTCCATCTCCTTTTCATTTCTGCTGAGTATTTATGCCAACAATTTTCCTTTCTCCGTATTAAATTGCTGTTTGGGATACTTGGCAATTGTTGAACATTGGCAGTTTCACGTGGTTCATGCTAATATACCTTTGTTCTTTCCCTCTCTAAATGTTCCTTCTTCTCAACCAAAAATAATTACAACAAAACATCAACCTCTCTATAGATTGTGTTTTTCGTTTTTTTTTTAATGTTTTTTAAGGTTTTAATGTTTATTTTATTTTTGAGAGACAGAGACAGAGTGCGAGAGAGAGAGGGACACACAGAATTGGAAACAGTCTCCAGGCTCTGAGCTGTCAGCACAGAGCCTGACACAGGGGGTCGAATTCACACGCCCGAGCCATGAGATCATTACTTGAGCCAAAGTCAGCCCTCAACCAACTGAGCCACCCAGGCACCCCAATGTTTATTTATTTTTGACAGAGAGGGAGAATGAGGGCAAGTGGGGAGGGGCAGAGAGAGAGGGAGACAGGCTCCGAAGTGGGCTCTGTGCTGACAGCAGAGAGCCCAATGTGGGGCTTGAACTCATGAACTGTGAGATCATGATCTGAGCAGAAGTCGGACACTTAACCAACTGAGCCACCCAGGCACCCCTAGATTGTGTTTCTCTAACTTCACACCTCTATGTGTCCCTTTGTATAAAACCTAAATACCATACTCCAGATGTATCTGCCTTTGCTATTCATATCTCCCAACTGACAATTCACCTAAGGGTCTGGCATGTTTATGAAATTTTTATTCACTCATTCAACAAATATCTTCTGAGTACCTAACTGTGCCAGACACTGTTCTAAGTACTTGGGATAGATCAGTGAACAAAATAAAAATTCCTGTCCTCTTGGAGCTTATAGCATAGTAGGGGATGGAAGGAGGAGACATACAATAAATAAACACCATAAAGAAAATAACCATATAGTATGTTAGAAAGTGATAGATGCCATGCAGAAGGGGGGAAGTAGAACAGAGAAAGGACATTGAGAGTGCTATGAGAGAAGTTGTAATTTCAAATATGGTGGTCATGGTAGGCTTTATTGAGAAGGTGACAATTAAGCAAAGGCTTGAAGGAGGTGAAGGACAAGCCATGAAGATATCTGGGGGAAGTGTTCCAGGCAGAGTGAACAAGTGCAAAGGCCCTGAGGCAGGACAACCTAAAGATTAAGGGAAAAGAATAGGAAATGAAGACATAAAGGTAAGAAGGACCGTGATTGTGTAGAGCCTTTGTATTAATTATTTACTGTCGGGTAACAAATTGCTCTAAAATTGAGCTATTGGGGGCACCTGGGTGGCTCAGTTGGTTAAGCGTCCAACTCTTGGTTTCAGCTCAGGTCATGATCTCATAGTTTATGAGTTCGAGCCCCACATCGGGCTCTGTGCTGACAGTTTGTTTCACAAACTTGGGCAAGCCACCTAATCTCTCTAAACCTCAGTGTTTTCATCTGTGAAATGGAAATAATGCTAGATACATATTTCATAAGATTGCTGTGAGAATTAAATGAGATAACTATGGTGCCTGGGTGGCTCAGTCGGTTAAGCTCAGTCGGTTAAGCAGTGGACTCTTGATTTCCACTCAGGACGCAATCTCACGGTTTGTGAATTCCAGTCCCGCACTGGGCTCTGTGATGACTGCAGAGTCTGCTAGGGATTCTGTCTTCCTCTCTCTCTCAAGAATAAATAAACATTAAAAAAAATAAATGAGATAACTATTTTCTTGCAATTGCTATTACACAATATGTCAGATGTGAGATTCCCAGAGCTATGACAGTAAGAGAGGATCAGAGGGGCTAATATTTAGCAAAAGCCTAACAACCAAAAAGAAGTCTCTCCTCTCTTCTCCCTCCAAGTTCCCTTCTCAAGAAGGGCAGCATGATTTCAGGTGGCAGGTGATAATTACAACCTTCCTCTTACAATGAAATATTCTCATTCAGAACCTCTCATCTCACTATGCTAACATATAAGGGAGCCCAAGTTTGTGAAACAAAAAATCATTTGTCTGTTTGACAATCTTACAGCATATCTGAAATAAATCCAAGATAGATCAGCATTTTATGTACCAGATTTCCTGTTTCCCTGCCTTCTGCTTCTTCCCTATTCATTTACTCTTCCTTAATCTCCCATTCCCCTTCCTGTCCCGACTGAGTGTCTTCAATTCTTTTTTCCTTTTACCCTTGCCATCTAGGACGCAAACCATATATTTAAAAGAAAAATCTTTTAACATTTATTTACCCTTGAGAGACAGTGAGAGAGGGCGAGAAGCAGAGAAAGGGAGACCAGAATCTGAAGCAGCCTCCAGGCTCTTCATTTTCATATTTTTGAGAGACAGCGCGCGAGAGACAGAGTGCAAGCAGGAGAGAGAGAGAGAGAGAGAGAGACAAAATCCGAGGCAGGCTCCAGGCTCTGAGCTGTCAGCACAGAGCCCGACGTGAGGCTCAAACTCACAAAACCATGAGATCATGACCTGAGCCGAGGTCGGATGCTTAACCGACTGAACCATGCGCCCTGAACACGGACCGTATTCCAACCTCAGTTCCCTCACTTACTAGCTGCGTGCTAGTGGAAGTAGTTAATTCTCTCTGGATGTCAATTTCGTCTGTAAAATGGATTTAATAAGAGAGTGCCTATCTTACAGGGTTGCCAAAATCACAACAAAGAACACGTCACAAGCCTATCACAGTGCCTGGTCTATAGTAAGAAAACTCGTTCGCTCTCTTTTCATCCTTTTACCCCAATTCCCCTGCTGCTCAACCCTAGAGTCAGGCAGGTAAAAGCCGTGGGAAAAAACACCCCGAGGCTAAAGAGGAAACGCTTGAGCTGGGGGCGGGGACTGCGACGTGCCCACTGCGCAGGCGCGCCGGCCAGGTCAGGTTCGGGCTTCCAGCTGGGGGGGTGGGTGGGGGGGAAGAGGGCCACGATTGTCCTGGCAGCCCCGCTCCGGCCCAGGGAAGTGGCGGGACTTTGGCTGCGCCCCGGGAGGGCTCAGCGCTCTTCGAGGGACTTCGGGGCCCGAAGGGTAAGTTCGAAAATGGCGGAGGGCGAAGAAGGAGGGGCCTTGCAGGGCGGGGGGCTGGCCTCCCAGCGGGGGCAGCAAAAAGAAGCCTGCGAGGGGGCCCAGTGGCGCGGCCGGGGCTGTGAGACCGTCGGACCGTGGCCGGTGTCTCTTTGAGGCCCTGTCGCGGACGCGCCTCGGGTTCCCCGACTCGGGGCTCCTCTGGGAGATGGGCGGGCTGGTGGGTGCGCCTGAGGGAGACGAAGGGACTTCCGTTTCCTTCTAGGCTGGGGCCCGGCCGCCGAGCGGAGTTGGCATTTCCAGATTGGGGCTCGGGCCGCCCCTTCTCCAGGACCCTCCCCTCAGGACCGCGCCGGGCGCCGCGGGCGATCCGGGTTGACTCTCCTGGCGCGGTGGGTACTGCCCGTACGGGTTCCTACTTCTCCTCCTCCTCCTCCCCCTCCCCCTCCCCCTCCCCTCCCCGCGGGCCCCGCGCTGCGGGGGAGGGCGGGAAGGCCGCCCCTGCGCGGCGCGGGTGGCCCAGCCGCGGCTCCTTGCCCAGGTTCCCGGGAGCGCCGAAGGAAGGCGTGGGTGGGTGCGTGGCTTCGGGCGGGCCGGTGCCCTCCCAACCGCTGTGACCCCTAAGGTAAATCGAGTCAAAGAACTTTTTTTTTTTTTTTTTTTTTTTAATTATCAAAAGGGACCGCCCTCTCCCCACCCCCGAATCTGATGCGTGTGGCAGGTACGGAGCTGGGTGGAGTGTGCCTGCCGGGGGCTTATGAAGCAGAAAGAATAGGAACCGGAGAGCTTCCGGGAGAGGAAATTAGCTAGTAATTCTTTCCGATCTTTGCTGCCCTAGTCACCTCCCCAGCATATTCTGTGAGTAAAGCAAAATTCAGTCTAACTTTCAGTTTCATTTTATTAACTCCTTAATACACTTAATTGTTTTCGGGAAGAGGGGGAGTGGTTATTGCTGAAACTAAAACAGCCCCCTCCACCTCCAAAAAAAAAGAAAAATGTCAATCAAAGCTCTGTAAAAACCTGCCTATCCGATTTTAATAATCTACTACTTTGCTTTCAAATCGAATTCTGTCCCTAGGTCTGTCCCACTATGCCTCGGATGGCTAATGACACATAGAAATGTACTCTTGTAAGGAGTTTGCTGGAGGTTGCTATAGTGTTTCTTTCTTCTCTTTTTTTTACTTCACATTTCTTAAAACCAGTTCAATAGAACTGTTACAGACGGCCATCTTAGAACTATAACATTTCAGAGTTGGAAGGGATCTTAGTCCAACACTGATATTTTACAAAAGTAGAAAGTAAGGCACAGGAAGATTTCAAGGCTTGTCTAAGGCTACTCAACTACTTAGATTGGAACCCAGGTTGTCTGGCTCCTTGCTCACCGCTCTTTCTGCGCAACTGCTGCCCAGAGCCTCCAAGGAAGAAAATTAAATATTCAGTTCATTGCACACTTCTGAAGCGTATACACTTGGTACCATACAACTGTGCTACCACTTTCGATGTACGTATTTAACGTTTTATGAAGCCAGTGCTTGAGATATTTTTTCCCCACCATTCAAGAAGTGGCAGCAGTTTGGTTTAAAAAGATTTATACACACACGCATCTACATATTTGAATGGCCTCGGATAACTTCTTGAAGGGTACACAAGAAAAATGTTAACAGTGGCTACTTAAGGGAGGATGGAGAGGGGTGGGACGCTTTTGAATTTGCACGTGGCCTAATGTCCTGTTTGGATTTCTTACCATAAACAAGTATTTTATAATTACATACAATTTTTTAAATTTGCACACATATGTGTATATCAATAAAAATAAGTATTCACCCATTGTATGTATATATAGATATATACGTGTGTGTATTTATGTATCAGTGGTTTGTATTGTAAAATCCACCGTGGTTCCTGTCAGCCCAACTGGCAAAGCAGGCCCGACTATCAGATGCTCACATTTCTTGTTTTCTTCTGTTGCTCCTAATATAAGATGGTAAAAAGAATATATGGTACTAATATTTCTATATTTGTAGGAAATGTGCTAAGTTTTGATTATCGAATAATATGGCAAACTAACATTCAAGATAATTGTATTTGATGCAGTGAAAAAATATCTGAATATAGAATCTTTACGGATAAGAAATCATTTTAAAAAATTAAGATCGGAAGGATCCCTGGTGATTTGTAGTTCAGCTCTTTATTTTTTATGAGTACGTTAACTAGGACTCAAAAGAAGAAAAAGTGAATTGCCCAAGATTATGTATCTGATTATTGGCAGAGCTTGGACTAGGGTCTAGGTTCTAGTCCAGTGCCCCTTGTGCTATATTTGGAACTTTATTGCTTTCTAGTGCATTCAGTGACTCCAACTACACAGAAAAAAAAATGCTGAGTAAAGTTTAGGCCCATTTCAATAGATAAGAATTATTGTAATGTGCAAATTAATTTGTTCAGTGCTTGAAATATTCTACTGACGTGTTCCCCTTACATTTGGTTGTAAACATTAATCTGTTTAATAAATCCTTTATATTGTAAATGCTTACAGACAACAAATATGAAATTATGATATTTTACTGGTTTTGTTCTAATATTTAAAAGTCTGGTAGCTAGTGATAATGTGAGGGGTGGGAAGTTACGCTTTATAAAATAAACATTTATTGAGCACCTACTCTATGCCAGGGATTGCACTATGTGGTGCAGGGTTCCAAAGACAAATATGGCAAAATAGATGTCCTTGTTCTTTTGAGGCTGGGAGATTATCATGAGCTGTCAACTCTCCAGCTTTATCTGTGTGGTCTAATCTGGTAATAGTATTATAAAATGTAATCTGTAGCACAGTTTAAGGTCATTGGCAGTAGATTTGAAGAGACAAAAACAGTATTGGTAAAATAAGTTGATAATTGAATTGAACAAGTGCTCTTTTTCTTTTACTTTTTATTTAAGGGGGAAAAAAGAGCATGTATTGCTCACAAAATTTAAAAGTCCCAGGCTTCCAGCTTTTTACCAGTTCTTCCATTGCAATTACTGGGCAGCAAATATTGTTTTCGTGTCTTAGAGGTCACGTGGTACAATGAGAAGGGCCCTGGATTTGATGCCTGGGTTCTTGTCTTGGCTTTGTTTCCATTTAGCTGTGGGATTGTGAGCAAGTCACTACATATTTCTACATATTTCAGTGCCTACACATTTCTATTTTCTTCATAACTTTTTATGAATTAAATACCCCATTTAATTGGAAACAGAATATTGTGAATATTTTAAATTTTAAAGTAAATAGTTTCTTATAGAAAATTTATGAAATTCAGAATTGTATAAAGAATAAATATAATCCACATTCTTTTATGTTTATTTTTTTCATTTAGGCTCATATTGTGTGTAGATTGTCATAATCCTTTTTTCTCATTCAATATTCTGTATTGAACACTCCTATGTCATGAAAAGTCTTTTAAAATGTAGTGTTTATTTATCCTCCATATTATTCTATGTCCCAGTTTCTTCAGTTTTATAAAGTAACAGATTTGGGCTAGTTGATTTAAAAGATTCAAAACCTGTGATAGTAGTTTTTTTTAAACTGATTATCTCAGATCTTATCAAGGAAAAAAATCCCATGTAACAATTCCAAATCTGTTTGGAATAAATACTTAAAGTGAGAATGAATTAAGAACAAGGTGGAGGGGCGTCAGGGTGGCTCAGTCGGTCGATGGTGGTAGATTGTCGACTCTCGACTCTGGCTCAGGGATCTTGATTCGTGATCCCAGGGTTGTAGGGTCAAGCCCTGTGTCGGACTCTGTGCTGAGCTTGGAGCCTGCTTAGGATTCTCTCTTTACCTCTGCCCCTCTCCCCCACTCCAGTGCTCATACTCTCTCTCTTAAAAGAACAAGGTGGACAGATAAACCTTAATAATTTGTGAATTCTACTTTCATTTATCTTTTTCTGCCTTTCTGATTTGAATATTTTCATTTATTTTAAAATTTCAAGTGCTAAGACTTGAATTTCAATTTGTTGGAGATGTGAATGATATATGGGTCATTACTGTGTTGAAAGATGGCCTATTTTACCAACTTGGATGGGTATAGAATAGGTTGAAGAATAAGTTGGGCTTCTGGGCTTGAGATTCTGGGATTACCATAGTACAGAGGAGGGGAAATTTGCGGAAGCTCAGAAGTGCTCAGTAACTTGCCCAAGGTCCAAATAGCTATTAAGGTGCAGGGGTAGGATTTGGGTTCACATTTCTCTGATTCTAGTAGTGACGCTTTTCTTCCATTGCATGCTGTGTTTCAAAAGATGAAGATCTCTTAGACATTTTTTTTTGAGAGAGTGTGCACATGTGCAAGAGAGTTGGGGAGAGGAGAGGGAGAGGAAGAGAGGATCTCAAGCAGGCTCCAGGCCCCAGCAAGGAGCCTGATGCAGGACTTGATTTGACAACCTGATCCAAGGTCAAGAGTTGGACGCTTAAGTGACTGAGCCACCCAGGTGCCCCTTGGCTACACGTTTTTTGATGGTATCGCTTTGATCAAAATTGACTAATTTGGTATCTTTGGATAAATTGAGCTAAGGTGGGAAATGTTGAACTAGCACTTAGGAAATGGTTTTCAGCTTGAGGCAACCCAAACAGCACACCTTGAGCACCTTCTGCTTTGAGCTGAGCTCCAACATCAGTATGTTAACAGTGGCTGGCATGTAGCAAATGCGGGCCTGGTAAAAAAAATTGTTGACTGAATTCCTCTGCGTTGATAAAGAAATGTATTAGATGAAAAGGGAGAAAACTTCTAAGGCCTTCCAGATAATTTGAAATGAAGGACTTTTCATGCTCTGAGAAATTAACCAAAGCAGTCGTTGATAATTGTATTCGCCATAAGAATTTGAGGCCAAACTTATGAGTTGTGCTTTATGTTGCTGTGATTATACCTAATGGTAGGTTGTCCTTTGTGTGATAAAAGCATACTTTATTTTTCAAAGTTTATTTATTTATTTTGAGAGAGAGTATGAGCGGGAGAGGGGCCGAGGTGGGGGGGAGAGTGTGAATCCCAAGCAGGCATGACACTGTAGCATGGAGCCCAATGTGGGGCTCAAATTCATGAACCGTGAGATCGTGACCTGAGCCGAAATCAAGAGCCAGATGCTTAACCGACTGAGCCACCCAGGTGCCCCTAAAAGCATATTTTAGGTGATTTTGTAGGACTTGGCCTGGGCTTTTATTATTTTTCATTATGGTATAGTTTTAATGCTGCTATATAATGCATTTTGGAGTTTGATTTTTGTATGATTGGTACCCAGTCTTTGTTAAGGATGTGTGTGATTCACTTATCATGATCTGCCTTTATAATGTGTTTTCAAGGATATGGGTCGTGGTGAAAACTGAGGTTTTACCTGTATAGACTGGGAATAGCTTGACCTCAAATGGTCATACGGAGGTTGAACCGAGTGAGTTAAGGCTGATGTTCTAAACTGGGTAAAGCTGCTACCACTGTGCTTTCCTTGGAATCTATAAATACTAACGTGTGGTTTAACTTTTATACTTATTCTTATAATAGTTTTGTTGGCCTCAAAACACAGGCCTCTGCTGTGTATACAATCCTGTATTGCTATACGATTTACCTTTCAATATGATTTACCTGCTGATTTATCAAGCCTTGAAAGGGCAAGGAACTAACATTTTCTGCTACCTCATCAGACTAACCCTTCTGCCAGTAATTCATACAGTAATTTCCTTAGACCTATAATGGTTATAATCACTGGGTTTGGTTTTGACGGTCATTTACTGCATGAACTTTGATGAGTAACAATCAGAAGACCACAGTTTCCCCATATTTCAAATGGGGCTAGGATATGTTGGATAGGTTAAATTAGATACCACAAATGAAAACATTCTCAATGTAAATCACATACATATTTTAGTTATTATCAGAAGTAACATGGTGAAAAAAAGAGGATGGGCTGTGGAATCACACAAGCTCATACTTAGGTTTTGACCTTCTGTTAAATGGAATTAGACGTTTTTTAGTTTCAGCATGTTGTAGGTTAGAAAAAATATTTACACGTAGCTAAAATGATGGCATGGAGGGAAATGAATATAGATAGTTTGGAACACGTGAGCACTCACTAAATATATAGGCGGCTGAGTGGCTTTCAGATAGAACTAAGTATTTTTACTGGAGAAAAAGAAAAGATGTTGGCTTTTATAAAGAATTTGTTTTAGAACTTGCTTCAGATCTTAACATGATCAGGAAAGAGAGTACTTAATTCTGAGAAATATCTAGGGTAAGTGTTAGGCTCTCACCAAGTCATCTGTTAAAAGAACCTCGCTTGGTATGGCACTTGTATCACCATCAGATTTTTAAGTACTGCGTCCTAATCACTCTGTCAGGATAAGTTCATCTTGATCTTAATAAATATCAAATAGAATAAGTTCCAGTTCTGTGCCACTAATCAGCTCTATGGCCTTAGCCAAATCATTTAACTTCCTTATGCTTTCGTTTCCATATCTTTAAAATGAAAGAGTGATTTCTATTATTATGTCAGCACAAATGCATTCAGTGATAGTGAACAAGTTTTGCTTGTGGGTAAGATGATTTTAATTTACAGTGTACTTGATTCAGAGCTGCCCTTTAGTAAAAATTAGGGAAATTTTGGGGCAAAGATTACAGGAAACTCTTCACTTCTTACCAGGCCCCAAATTAATTGATTATGTTTACAAGGAAGTGAGTTAAACAGTTCAGAACTCCAGCCGTAGGCATCATTTTCAACAAAGTCCTGTTGTTTTCAACTCAAGTTAACAATAAGTAGCAATCAGGCATTACACCTGTGTTTCTCAGCCCTCTCTTACTGGCGACTTACTGCCACCCAAGCAGAGGACCAAAAGACATTTGTTCATGGCCAACCACTGTGGACATGACCTGATGACTGCTTTCATCACTGGGAGATGACCTGTATCCCTCTTTTTTTTTAACCTGGTGATTAACAGTGTCGACATCAATTTACGATTTGTTCTTTCTCATTGGGGTGGCTCAGAGTTAGTAAATCTAACGGTAACATTACAAAGTAGAAGGCTGGCACAAATTCTCAGGATAGGCAAAAAGAGAAGGGCCAAGAATATATCCTTCCCTCTCCTTGTTATAAGTTATAAAAATTATCTTTTGAGAATGAAAAGGCAAAACCTTGCAATACCAGGCCCTGCTATTGATAGTTTGCTGGGCTGTGTTCACAGATGAAGGAAGTGTTGTCACCTGGCACATAGCCAGCATGGACTCTTGATTTCTGAGTCATGAGTACAAGCCCCACACTGGGTCTAGAAATTATGATCAATTAATAATAATAAATTTTTAAGAAGTAACCCTTATGCCAAAGTGGTACATTTGGGAAGGCTTGTTCTGAAACCCTTCAGACCTGCCTCTGAAACTTGCTCAAGAAGTTTCACAGCCCAGAAGTTGAGTTGGTACATTTCTCCATCTCAGTGAACTGATTGGTCTCTTAGTCCTGAGAATACATCAGTTCAGTTAAAGAGTGGTGTCTCATTTCAGGAGATGGTGATGCAGGTGGGCTTCCAAAGTTAGGGCTATTGTACAAACAATCTGGGATTTTATAAGAGCAATTTCTGTGGAAATGAAAGAAAAACAAAGGTTAATAATTAGAGCAGATTATAGTCCCAGTTTCTGAGTTCTGAAGGCAGCCAGTTGAGAGGATTTGTAGATGTCCAGCTCAAAGCATCTTCAGATGGAGTGAGGGCAGGCACTGGCATTCTAAAAGATTTTCCTGGTCTGTAATTTGAATGTCTCTGGTGATCTGAGTGGTCCACATAGCGACAGGCATGAAAATTGTTTATATGTGAGCTGTTGTGATTTCTCCGAAAGTTTATATCAAGTTGTCCAGCTTTAAATCGCATGGCTTTGGAAAAGGGACAATATTAGTTCTCGATGATTCCAAATCAGAAAGGTTGGGGGGGGGGATGGTTCTTGGGTGGCTCAGTTGATTAAGTGTTTGACTCTTGATTTTGGCTCAGGTCATGGTCTCAGGGTTCATGGGTTTGAGCCCTGCGTTGGGCTCAGAGCTGACAGTGTGGAGCCTTCTTGGGATTCTCTCTCTCCCTCTCTCTCCCTGCCCCTCCCCCACTCACTCTCTCAAAATAAACAAACATATTAAGAAATTAAAAAAGAAGGGTGGGAAAAATTTGGAAATGTTAGTTTGGTGGGGTGCCTGGGTGGCTTGATGGGGCATCCAACTCTTGATTTCAGCTCAGGTCATGGTCTTACAGTTCGCAGGATTGAGCCTTGAATTGGCCTCTGTGCTGACAGCACGGAAATTGCTTAGGATTTTCTCTCCCTCTCTCTCTCTTTGCCCCTCCCCCACTCCTTCTCTCTTGCACGTGCATTCATTAATATTAATGAATAAACATTAAAAAAAATGTTCGTTTGGAGAGTTGCAGCCAAATATTGGAGAAGACTTCTGAATTCAAGATCCAGTCCAGTTTATAGGTAGAACCTAAAAGATAATTAATAGGGGCTCCTGGGTGGCTCAGTTGGTTAGACATCTGACATTGGCTCAGGTCATGATCTCATGGCTTCTGAGTTTGAGCCCCACGTCGGGCGGGCTCTGTGCTGACAGCTCAGAGCCTGAAGCCTGCTTAGGATTCTGTGTCTCCCTCTGTCTCTGCCCCTGCTTGCACACTCTCTTTCTCAAAAATAAATAAACATTAAAAAAAATTTTTAGGGGCGCCTGGGTGGCGCAGTCGGTTAAGCGTCCGACTTCAGCCAGGTCATGATCTCGCGGTCCGTGAGTTCGAGCCCCGCGTCGGGCTCTGGGCTGATGGCTCGGAGCCTGGAGCCTGTTTCCGATTCTGTGTCTCCCTCTCTCTCTGCGCCTCCCCCGTTCATGCTCTGTCTCTCTCTGTCCCGAAAAAATAAATTAAAAACGTTTAAAAAAAAAAAAATTTTTTAAAGAGACAATGGCACTAGAATTTGATATTCATAATGGTGTATTACTGTCTCTCTGCAATCATCCCCATTTTTATCAAAGATAATCACAGTAAGATCAGTTTAATTGCAAATTCAGTCTAGTCTCAATAAACCTGGCCTGATTATTTACATAAGTGCAGCAAGAATAGTGATTTATCATATAGGCTCCTTTTTTAATTTAAATCCAAGTTAGTTAACATATAATGTAATAATTTTAGGAATAGAATTTCGTGATGTATCATGAGTAACATCCAGTGCTCATCTCAACAAGTATCCTCCTTAATGCCCCTCTCTCCTTTAGCCCTTCCCCCCACCCAACACCCCACCAGCAACCCTGTTTGTTTTCTGTATTTAAGAGTCTCTTATGGTTTGTCTCCCTCTCTGTTTTTATATTATTTCTGCTTCCCTTATGTTCATCTGTTTTGTATCTTATATTCCACATATGAGTGAAATCATACATTTGTCTTTTTCTTATTTCCCTTAGCATAATACACTCTAGTTCCATCCATGTTGTTGCAAATGGCAAGATTTCATTCTTTTTGATTGTCAAGTAATATTCCATTGTATGTATGTGTGTACATACACATCTTCTTTATCTGTTCATCAGTTGATGAACATCTGGGTACTTTGGCTATTGTCGATAGTGCTGCTATAAACATTGGGGGGCATGTGCCCCTTCAAATCAGCACTCCTGAATCCTTTGGATAAATACCTAGTAGTGCAATTGCTGGCTTGTAGGGTAGTTTTATTTTTAATTTTTTGAGGAACCTACATACTGTTTTCCAGAGTGGCTGCACCAGTTTGCATCCCCATCAGCAGTGCAAAAGAGATCTCTTTCTCCACATCCTCGCCAACATCTTTTGTTGCCTGAGTTGTTAATGTTAGCCATTCTGACGGGTGAGGTGGTATCTCATTGTGGTTTTGATTG
Organism: Neofelis nebulosa; assembly: GCF_028018385.1. Lineage (NCBI taxonomy): Eukaryota > Metazoa > Chordata > Mammalia > Carnivora > Felidae > Neofelis > Neofelis nebulosa. Next base: position 101,683,780 of record NC_080800.1, read on the forward strand.
TATTTCCCTGGTGATGAGTGATGTTGAGCATTTTTTCATGTGTCAGCTGGCCATCTGGATGCCTTCTCTGGAAAAGTGTCTGTGTCTTCTGCCCATTTCTTCACTGGATTATTTGTTTTTGGGGTGTTGAGTTTGATAAGTTTTTTGTTTTTGTTTTTGTTTTTACAGATTTTGGATACTAACCCTTTATCTGATATGTCATTTGTAAATATCTTCTCCCATTCCATCAGTTGCCTTTTAGTTTTGCTGATTGTTTCCTTTGCTGTGCAGAAGCTTTTTATCTTTTTTACTTTTTCGATGTTTATTTAGTTTTGAGACAGAGAGCATGAGCAGGGTAGGGGGCAGAGAGAGAGGGAGACAAAGAATCTGAAGCAGGCTTCAGTCTCTGAGCTGTCAGCACAGAGCCTGACGTGGGGCTCGAACCACAAACGGTGAGATCATGACCTGAGCTGAAGTCAGATGTTTAACCAACTGAGCCACCCAGGCCCCCAGAAGCTTTTTATCTTAATGGTGTCCCAATAGTTCAGTTTTGCTTTTGCTTCCCTTGTCTCCAGAGACATGTCAAGTAAGAAGTTGCTGTGGCTGAAGTCAGAGAGGTTTTTGCTTGTTTTATCCTCTAGGATTTTGATGGGTTCATGCCTTATGTTTAGGTCTTTCATCCATTTTGAGTTTATTTTTGTGTATGGTGTAAGAAAGTGGTCCAGGTTCATTCTTCTGCATGTCGCTGTCCAGTTTTCCCAGCACCATTTGCTGAAGAGACTTTTTTTCCATTGGATACTCTTTCCTGCTTTGTCAAAGATTAGTTGGCCATACATTTATGGGTCCATTTCTGGGTTCTCTATTCTGTTCCATTTATCTGTGTGTGTTGTTGTGCCAATACCGTACTGTCTTGATAATTACAGCTTTGTAATATAGCTTGAAGTCCGGAAATGTGATGCCTCCAGCTTTGGTTTTCTTTTTCAGGATTGCTTTCGCTACTCAGGGTTTTTATCATATAGGTTCTTTTAATCTGCTTTGCTAAAACTTTTCGTAAGGAATCTCAGATTGGACGTTTTAAAAGCTTCTTGAGGGTAGAAAGCCAAGCCAAACACCTGCCATCTGATTTAACCTGTAATACTTACAGTTTTGGGTTAATTCCTCTCATCCTGGTTCCTAGGATGTCCTTAGGTTCCTGTACCTGCCAGAAAGTGACCTTCCTTCCTTACCTCATAAGGCTACCAGGGACCCTGTAAATAAAGTACCAGGCTGATTTTTCCAAGGGGCTTTATTAGCTCCTTAAAGTCAACCTTAGCTCCTTAAAGCTGTCTGGTCCTATGTCTATGCATGTCTCTCTCAAACGTAGCATTCCAGTCAAAGCCTTGGTACTATAAACAGTGTTTCCAATTGTGTCCTGTTATCAGCAGAACAGATTCTTCTTGAACCTATGCAAGTAACTATATTGCCGTGGAAATAAGAATACTCCCTAAGTTTACAAATTCTGGATGGATCAGGTAGAGAGAAAAAGATGTATTTATGTTTAGTTTATCTGTAATAGGAGCCAAAAGTAGATAGAAACCTGTTTTCAGTAATTAATGTTTCATTATTTTATCTTATTTGGAAATGATCTAGATATTCAATAAATTTCTATCATTTGACTTAGCCAAACTCTAAACTTGAAAGTTATTGAAAAGATTTTAGAAGCTAGTTTTAAGTACATATACCATAAAATAATTATTACTCAGAAGTTCACCTGAAAACTCTTATCCCACTTAAATCTCACAGATATCTAAATCACTTGCTCCCAAAAGTTATCTTTAGACTACTCAGAAAAATTTCATGAGATATTAGACAGTCAGCCATTATCCCAAGCTATTTTTCTTGCTGACATATTTTGTAAGAGCTATAACATGAACTTATTTGAGTAGTAAACCTAAGCAGAATAAAATTTGAATGTCTGCATTATATTCAGTGTTGATAACTCTAAAGACATGCCTGTTTTGTTTTTTTTTTTGTTGTTTAGTTTTTATTTATTTTTGAGGGAGACAGCGTGAGTGGGGGAAGGACAGAGGGAGAGAGGGAGACACAGAATCCGAAGCAGGCTCCAGACTAAGTTGTCAGCACAGAGCCTGATGCAGGGCTCAAACTCACAAAGCGCGAGATCATGACCTGAGCCAAAGTTGGACACTTAACCAACTGAGCCACCGAGGCGCCCCGAGACTAATGAACTTCAACTGGCTTCAGTACTGAGTATTTTTCCAGATCACATGAACCTGAGAGGCATTTGGGTTACCTTCTGTTATATTTCTGAGAACCTAAGTAGTATTTTGTTTATAAGCACTGAATTTTAAGCCAATGAAATAGAACTCTTGTACACATTAACTTTAGTAATATCATCCGGACGTAGAAGATGCCTCCCATCTACAACACACAAACATACAGACAGACGCAAGTATAGACCTTAGAGTTTTTGTTTTAAAATTTTTAGCAGTTGTGCCTTTTTAGTGCCTTTTTAGCAGTTGTATTTTGAAAAGTTCTCTTTCTCCTTTTTTTTTTTTTCATGTGAAATTGGGGATAGTCTAGATAAGAATTTACCCTTAAATCTCAAAGGCACTGGGAAAGAGTACAAGTTCCTCCGAGAAAGAGTTCAGTTTCCTAAGGCCAATATTTACAAGCCTTGTGAGATAAATAGGGGAGGATTTGGGATGGGTTAAAAGGAATAAGCAGAACTTTGAATTGCCTCTAGAGTTGCATTTCTAGTTCTGCGAAGATTTGTAAGATAAGGACAATTGCTCTCAATCCCTCAAAGAATTGGGTTGCAATTTAAATGGCCTTGTAGGTTGAACCACACATAAATCCTTTTATAAGGGCTTTAGAAGATTTTTCTTTCCCTCTGGGTACATAGTTTTACTTTTACTTAGGGGAGGAGACCAAAAAAAAAAAAAAAAAGTTCTTGTCAGGCTCTGAATATTAGCTTCCAGTCTGGCTAGTCTCCAACCACAGAGCTGTGTGTTGTCTCTCTCTGTCTCAATGTCTCTCCCTGTCTCCATGTCTCTCCCTCCCTCCCTGTCCCTCCCCGTCCCTCCCCCATATATGTAACTTTTGTAAAAGTGAGCTCTGTGCCCAACATGTGGCTTGAACTCACAACCCTGAGATCAAGAGTCACATGCTCTAGTGACTTAGCCAGCCAGGTGCCCCTGAAAAAATCTTTTAAATATCTTGTCAGTTTTTAGGCAGATAAACAGCAAGCATTTTCAGGGTTTAATGCAATATGCCTTTGTAAAGTCTACATAAAGGCCTTCTTTCTGAGTGTACAGTTGAACCTCAGACTCACCTTAAGGGGAAAAGCCTCCCTTTCTGTCCCTGAACTTCGCCTTTAGTTGATATTTGTAGGAGGGCCTAAGTAGAAATCCAAAGTGGGGAGGTTTTCAGGGGGATGGTCTGGCTTGTCTGCATAATCATTGGTGGGAAGAACACCCCTTAGCGGCCAAACAGGGTCCCCACGTGTGGGATTGTAAATGGCCATTAGTCTTTTTAATTCCTCTGTAAATGAGGTAGGCTCCTCTGAAAGTAGAGGTAAAAGGACTTTATAATTGAAAAGATCTGCTCCTGTCTGGGGGACATGACTTCTTTGGGACTGCACAGGAAGGCAGGAAGCTGGAGGAGCCTGATTATAGAACCCAGCCAAATAAGCCTTATGTCTGAGCCATATTGTCCATCCTGGGTGTTTCTGTGAAATTTATTTTCTGACTTTTAGTATTTACATGAGTAACCTGTCTACCCTGGGCTTAGAGATCATGCTGGAGTGCTCCCTGCAAATCTTGTGGGGAAAGGGAAGCTGAAGCAAGCAGCTAGGTGTTTTAAGGGATTTTCTGGGGAAAGTGAAGGAGCTTTGGGGGCTAAAGGAATTTGCTGAGGAGATGGGCCAGATTTTATGAAATGGAGTTTATGTTAGGGACTTTAATTTTTGTACGAAGTCTAATTTCCATTCTTTTCATTTTGTTAAGGGAGTCTCTTAAGGCTAGCTCTTCTGTTTCTTTGTATCTACTTAAAAAATTTTTTTTTTAATGTTTATTTATTTTTGAGAGAGAGAGAGAGACAGAATGCAAGTGGGTTGGGGCAGAGAGAGAGGGAGGCACAGAATCTGAAGCAGGCTCCAGGCTCCGAGCTGTCAGCACAGAGCCTGACGCGGGGCTTGAACTCACGAGCTGTGAGATCCTGACCTGAGCCGAAGTCGGACACTCAACCGACTGAGCCACCCAGGTGCCCCATCTTTGTATCTACTTTTTAATTTGGTCTTCCCATAGGTACCATTAAGACAATTGTTTAGGATGAGAGCTCTCTAAGAATTCTTTTTTCAACTATAGAACCTTTTCATTTCAGAAGATCCATCATCTAGCCATTGACAAGTAGCATCTATTAATGTCCACAGCCATTCAAATCAGGAAGCCTTTTTATGGCTTAACCAAGGATGCAAGAGGCATCCCACGAGAGAGTAAAAGATTCAGGCCATACAAAATCCAGAAAGTTCACTCCCAAAGATTGTTTGAGAAAGTAAAGCCCTTTGTTGTTACAGACTGTAAGAATGGTGTGGTGAAAACAGCATCTCTGTTTTCCCACAAGAACACGAGACACCTCCAGTCCCAGACCCACTAATCTGACACCTGGCAGGCACTACTAGAATGGGGCTTTTCCAGCACTAACAAAACAGCAAAGGTTGAGATGACAAAATCCCCTTATGGACTGGGACCCCTCATAACAGACTCCCCTGAGAGCTGGCACAGTCAGATGAAAAGAATGCTGCTTGTGACTCAGAACCCTGTCTATTTGGTCACCAAGATGCATACTGGAACATGCATCTTCTGGCTGGCAGAGACAAGAGAGCATGTTCTCAACCTCTCAAGACATAGAACAAGACAAAAGGAAAACCTCATCTAGCTTTTTGTATATGTATTTAACAGCTTTAGCTAAGCCTTGGGTCTCTTGGAGCCAAACTAATACTTAAGAGGGGTGTGCCACTGGGTTGGGGATCGTGTGATTTACAGAGTACCTGGCATGGAATTTTTTTTGAGGTTGGCGAGTGACCTAGTGTAAATCTAACCTGTTCCGTGACCAACTTATCCTAACACAGGAGACTTTGGATTAGGTGGCCAGTGCTGTAACAGTTCTTAAATACTTGACCCATGCCCTCCAATTTTGTGGCTTTGGCTTCCAAGATGTTTCTTAGCAACAGCGTTTACCTCATGTGTTCATTAACCCACAGCAAAGTTTGTCTAAACAGACACTGGTCTGGTGAGAACCATGAACTCACCAATCAGTGAGGCCGGCTCAAACAGCAGGCTTCTAGGGCCTATGCCTGCGTTCTACCCCATGGCCTTCCTTCTTATGACAAACAACACAACAGAGACAAAAACAGTGACCGTCTCTGGGAGGAAAAAGACCAATAAAAATCAGGAGTGCTCAGACCTTTACCAGAGTTGCTGCACCCAAGGGACTAGTTCCACAGATATTTTTTCCTACTGATCTAAATTTAGAAAAGGAAAGAAAGGACTCTCACTACTCTCATTTCCACTGGGCCCTGCAGGCAGAGATTAAGAAGACTGACATGGTAAGAATTCCTACCTTCTGCCACATTTATCAGAGGTGCCAGAATTTCTCAGCTGCCGCAGCCGCGGAGCAAGCAGTAATCAGCCAGTACAGTTGCTCCTGCCTGGCTCACCCAACTGTTTGGGAGGAAATTTGTTTCTTCTACTTTTCTAGGTGCTTTGGCTGGGAAATTGATATAAGACAGACTAACAGGAGACGAGCAAATCTGAGTCCATACAGAAGCCACATAAGAATATGAGATCCACAGGCAGTCAGGTGGTTGACGCTTACATGCCATCTTGAGATAAGGGAAAGGGGTAGGGGTCTGGGACTTCAAAGGGGAGGAAGACAGTTTACAAGAAGATGAGAAGAACAAATGTTTGATAAACAAATATTTGCCTGGCCTCCAGAGACAGGGAGACCCAGAGGAATTTGATCTACGGGCCCTGCAGAACCTCCCCCAGCGTAACCACACCTAGCCCATATTCTTTGTAGTGATCTCTCATGGTAGTTCTCTTCCTGGACCAAGCCCTCTATCTAAATTCCTTCAGGCAGTTAAGGGGGAGGTAAAAGCTTTTCCTGGGTCTTTGGGCCTTGATTGACTTCAGCTTAAAGTAATCCACATGCCAAAGTGGCACATTTTGGGAAGGCTTGTTCTGAAACCCTTCAAGGGGAACCAGAGGTTTAAGGTAAGGGGTGGCATGAATGAGATGACTTCTTGCATTGTTTGATCATGTTGTGTATTGTCTCTCTTTTAAAATATGCATGTAAACGTAATGTTCAGAAATAGGGATTTGTACTGGTCATCCATTTAAAATAGTGTTCTAATCAAGATAAAGATTGATGTAGGAAGATGCTTAGGATATATTATTAAATGGAAAAAGAAGCAAGTTGTAAAATACCATGTATAATAAATTTCCTCTAGAAATATTTATAATGTGCATATGCCAATGCATACAGAAAAGGTTCTGAAAGGATAGATATACTAAAAGCCACAGCCTGGGTAGTAAGATTCTTTTTTATTTTTATTTTACTTATTTCTTTTTTTAAATGTTTATTTTTGAGAGAGAGTGAGCAGGGGAGGGGCAGAGAGAGGGTGACAGAGGATCCAAAGTGGACTCCGCGCTGACAGCAGCGAGTCAGTCCAGTGTGGGGCTTGAACTCACAAATCACGAGATTGTGACCTGAGCCAAAGTCAGATGCTCAACTGACTGAGCCACCCGGGTACCCCAGTAAGATTCTTTCTTAATTCCTCTCTTTGAAAAAGGAAAACATGTGTTTGTATTAAAGACTGAATGAATATCCATCTTGAAATTTTTTTTCTGCCTGTTCTGATTTTAACAAAGGGTTTGATCTGGGCTCTGAATAAGCATAAATAGTATTCATCTGTGTCATGGATCTATAGTTTGGACTGTAGATGGTTTGTTTTTTAATCAAAGGCTACTGTTTAGCAAGCACTGTAAATCGTCTTATGGTCTGAACAGTTTTCAGTGAAATGGAAGAGGCAGTAATAGTAATAATAGTGATCTTGAGCCTTTTTATGATCTTAAGTGAATTTTTGAGCCCCAAACCTGTGTATTCTTCATGCAGAACATTTTGGGGAGCACAGTTGCATAATTTGTTTAAAAAAAATGAGGGAATACCTTACTGTGTGTCCATTTTGAGCAAACTGTACCTGTGGAGTAAATTATTATCAATAATCAGGCAAAGATTGGAGGTCTTTGCTCAAATTTGAGTATTACTATGACTTTGTAAATTAAGTATGGAACATGTAATTGATATTCTCTATATTGGTTCTCAGCATGCCCTTGTGGATGTTTACAGAAGTAGGTTTCATGATCAAGAATTGTATATAGCAGTATTCATAAGTTTATCTTATTAACTGAGCTTATGAGCCAAGTGCTCATTAATGCCATTTAGTTATTTCAATGGCTCTAGTACTTAATTTTAGGGAATGAACTTTTGATTTGCTTGAATGTAATCTCCAAAATATTTTATGGCCCATTTAAAGTTAAAAGAAAATATGCTTGTGGTTAGAAGAACTTCACTACTATAATCTCTTTAATGTTTATTATTTTTGAGAGAGAGGACAGAGTGTGAGCGGGCGAGGGGCAGAGAGAGAGGGAGACACAGAACGTGAAGCAAGCTCCAGCCTCTGAGGTGTCAACACAGAGCCTGATGTGGCCCTTGAACTCATGAACTGTGAGATAATGACTTGAGCCAAAGTCAGACACTTAACCAACTGAGCCACCCAGGTGCCCCTGAACCTCACTACTGTAAATGAACAATTTGACTGAAATTTGAATTTGTATGTAAATATAGGATAAAAGCTGAATTAAAAAAAATGATACACCCTTTTTGTTCAGGGTGTATCATTTTTTAAAATTCAGCTTCTTGGGGCACCTGGGTGGCTCAGTCCAGTTGAGCGTCTGACTCTTGATTTCTGCTCAGATCATAATTCCAGGGTCATTGGATCAAGCTCTGCCTTGGGCTCTGTGCTGAGCCTGGAGCCTGCTTGAGATTCTTTCTCCTCTGCCCCTTTCCCCTGCTCATGGTCGGTCTCTCTCTCTCTCTCAAATTAAAAAAAAAAAAAAAATATATATATATATATATATATATATATATATATATATATATATATATATATATACACGCACATACATACATACATATATACACACATACATACATACCGGGTTTTTTTAATTAAATGTTTTTATGTATTTATTTTGAGAGAGTGCAAGCAGGGGAGGGGCAGAGAGAGAAGGAGAGAGAATCTCAAGTAGGCTCATGTAGAGCCTGACATGGGACTTGATCCCACGAATTGTGAGATTGTGACCTGAGCCCAAATCAAGAGTCCAACACTTAACCAACTGAGCCACCCAGGTGCCCCTCAGCTTCTTAATATTATGCTATGTTTACATAAATACTACAACTTTGTAAGTCAAAATGCTAATTCTAAGCATGGAAATAACTGGCTAATGCTTAAGGTGATTAAAAGATGGATTGACCTCAGTTGGGTCAGGGAGAATGTTGCTTATTTGACAAGATCCCTATGGGGAGAGGCAACTGATGAGAAAAATTTGTAATATTTCTGCATGTAATGGGAAAGAATCTTAAGATAAAATTATAATGATGTCTGATCTCATGGTTTGTGAGTTTGAGCCCCACAAAGGGCTCTGTGCTGACAGCTTGGAGTCTGGAGCCTGCTTCAGACTCTGTGTCTCCTCTCTCTCTGCACCTCCACCACTTGTGTGCTCTCTCTCTCTCTCTCTCAAAAATAAATAAATGTAAAACAAATTTAAAAAAATAAAATTATGTCTTATGATTAGCACATACAAAATTTTGATTGTGTTGCTATGAAAATGCTTGTGAATCCTATAATATTTTTGAAATGTGGGTTTTTTTAAGTTTTTATTTAAGTCATCTCTACACCCAAGGTGGGGCTCAAACTCATGCCCGGAGATCAGGATTCACATGCTCCTTTTACTGAGCCAGCCTGGTGCCCCTAAAATGTGATTTTAGGATAGGTTTTTTATTACTGAAGAATGATACCGTTTGCATGGTATACACGTATTGACTATTTTGGTCACATTTCCTAGGCATATATTAACAATTTCCGAGGCAAATGCTAACAGTTTTTAGTGCTCACGGTGATCTCAAGTGTCCAGGGCAGTGCAGCACAATGACAGCAGTAGTGTGATAGAAGTGGTGCAGCATTCATTCTTTTGCCCAACATTTATTAAGTACTACTGCATATTGTGCGTTGTTTTAGGCATTGAGAATACAGACGTGATAAGACACGGTCCTTGCCCAAGAGGACCTTCATGCTGACAACATACAAACACACACATCCAAACACGCGTGCATGGGTGCCTGGGTGGCTCAGTTGGTTAAGTGACTCTTGGTTTTGGATTAGTTCATGATCTCATAGTTCATGAGTTCAAGGTCCCTGCCGCGCCGTGTCAGGCTCTGCTCTGGCGGCTCAGCGCCTGCTTGGGATCCTCTCTCTCCACCCCTCTCCTGCTTGCTCGCTCTCTCTCTCTCTCTCTCTCTCAAAATAAATCGATAAACTTTTAAAAGAAGGTTGGACAAACATGCAGAAATTACTAAATCTTGTTCTAGTACAACTTGGATCATCAGCAAATTACGTAGAGGGATTTGGAGTGGGAGAATCAGTAAAGATGTCATAGACGAGATTCTAGAAACATGCGTGTTCTGAGTTTTAAACAGATGCCTTTATTTAATTACATAATGTGTTTCAGCCAGCATGATAGTACTGCAGTGGGAACTAATAGGATTATGTTGCTTACATAATTCTGGTTCGTATTTTTAACATCATCCTATTAGCTTTTCTTAGGGCTGCCATAACAAGGTACCACAAACCGAGTGGCTTAAAACAAGAGACATTTATTTTCTCACGGTTCTGGACGCTACAAGTTGGAAATGAGGGTGTTGCCAGGGCCATGTTCTCTCTGAAGGCTCTAGGGAGAATCTGTTCCATGCCTTTGTTGTAGCTCTTGGAGTTGCCACTCCTCCTTGGTGCTCCTTGCCTTACAGGTGCATTAGCACTCCGGCCTCAGCCTCCATCTTTGCGTGGCCGGCTTCCCCACGTGCCTCTGTGGCCGTGTTTCTTCCCTTCTTGAAAAGACTTCAGTCATATTGGATGAGGGCCCACCCTAATGAGCCTGTCTTCACTCAATTACATCTGCAAAGATCCTATTTCCAAATACATTCACATTCTTAACCAGTGGGTAGGACTTAAAAGTATCTTTCCTGGGGGCGGGATTCAACTTGTAACAGTCACTCAGCTCCCTTTGTACTGTGCCACAGTATAGTTACTTAGATGCTTCTTCATGATGAGAAGTTAACAAAGCCCTTGGTTGCAGGAATAATGTTAAGAAGTTATATAGTTTATAGGGGCACCTGGGTGGCTCAGTCGGTTGAGCATCCAACTTGGGCTCAGGTCATGATCTCACAGTTTGTGAGTTCGAGCCCCACTTCAGGCTCTGTGCTGACAGCTCAGAGCCTGGAGCCTGCTTCAGATTCTGTGTCTCCCCCTCTCTCTGTCCCTCCCCTGCTCATGCTCTGCCTCTGTCTCTCAGTAATAAATAAACATTAAAAAATTTTTTTTATTAAAAAAAAAAAAAGATGTAGTTCATTAAGTGAGCCAGTAGTGACTGGATAAATTTCTTACAGACACCGGAAGAGTGAAACATAGATCGTAGAGATCTATGAGCTTGGTAAAAACAAAAATAAAACCATGAAGGGTTTTGCTACTTATTTGTTAAGAATGGTGATTTGTCATTCAGGTACCATTTTGACTTAAAAAGTTCTAATGGGGGCCGGGGGTGGGGGCGTTTGGGTGGCTCAGTCAGTTAAGTGTCTGACTCTTGGTTTCAGCTCAGGCCATGATCCAGAGGTTGTGGGATTGAGCTCCATGTTGGGCTTCATGCTGAGTGTGGAGCCTGCTTGGGATTCATTCATATTCTCTCTCTCTCTCTCTCTCTCTCTCTCTCTCTCTCTCTCTCTCTCCCTCTCTCCCTCCCTCCCTCCCTCCCTCCCCCTCTCTCCCTCCCTCCCTCCCCCCCTCCTTACCTCTCCCTCCCTCCCTCCCCCCTCCTTACCTCTCCCTCCCTCCCTCAGCCTCCCTCCCTCCCTCTCCCTCCCTCCCTTCCTCTCCCTCCCTCTTTCCCTCCCTCTCTCTCCCTCCCTCCCTCTCTCCCCCCCCTTCCCCTTCTGCCTCTCCCCTGCCGTTTTCTCTTCTCTCTAAAATAAAATTAAAACTAACAAAAAATTGTAATGGATATTTATAGTAGTTAATTTTCAGCCATCAGAGACCATTTCCTAGTTAGCCATCTTAAATAAATTTGTGCAGAGTCAAAATTACTTTCATCAGTGTCTGGTACACATATGAAACTGCTTACTTACGTTTTCTAAGATGCTGTGATAACTGAAACTCATGATATTATGGAGTACATTTTTAAAACATTGCCTAAGCAGGGGGCGCCTGCGTGGCTCAGTCGGTTGAGTGTCCCACTTCAGCTCAGGTCATGAGCTCACGGTTCCGGTTCCGGAATTTGAGCCCCGCATCAGTCTCTGTGCTGGCAGCTCAGAGCCCGGAGCCTGCTTCGGGTTCTGTGTCTCCCTCTCTCTCTGCTCGCACCCCACTCATGCTCTGTCTGTCTCTCTCAAAAATAAATAAACATTAAAACGGGCCAACAAAAAAACCTATTATTTATTAAAAAATTGCCTAAGCAGTAATAATTGACTACCAAACAACTTTTTTTTAACTTCATTTTGACAGAGTGAGAGAGCATGAGTGGGGGAGGGGCAGAGAGAAAGGGAGAGCGAGAATCCCAAGCAGGCTCTGCACTGTCAGCACACAAAGCCCAATGCAGGATTCAGTCCCATGAACTGCAAGATCATGACCTAGGCAGAAATCAAGAGATGGCTGCATAATGGACTGTGCCACCCAGGTATCCCCCAAACAGCTTTTTAAAAAAATTACTGTTAATTTTTGTTTCAAGTAAGGCAATAGAAAGCTCAATACTTAGGAGCTCTGGGTGGCTCAGTTGGTTAAGTGTCTGACTCTTGATTACGGCTCAGGTCTTGGTCTCATGATTCGTGAGATTGAGCCCCATATTGGGCTCTGCACTGACAGTGTGGAGCCTGCTTGGGATTCTTTCTATGTCTATGTCTATGTCTATGTCTATGTCTCTGACCTTCCCCCATTCATTGAGTTCTCTGTCTCTGTCGAAATAAGTAAATAAACTTTAAAAATAAAAGCATTTTTTAGTAAAAAAAATAAAAAGAAAGTTTAATACTTAAATACATTTCTGAGTAGTGTTCTGATATTAAATCTCACAAAAAATACTTCTGCATAGGATTTTTTTTCTATTGCTTGAACATTAGAGGTTTTTTTCCCCCCAATTAATCAGGACTTTATTTCATCTTTTTTTTTTTTTTAACCATCTAGAGACTCTGTCCCTCAGAATGAGTCATTTGATTCTTCCATTGTTTTAATAGCACACAAACGTTCTAAAGGCATCCATAGTAGCCCTACCATAGAATTAATAGGGGTTCCTGGATGGCTCAGCCAGTAGAGCACGTGACTCTCGTGATCTCGGGGTCATGAGTTCAAGCCCCACATTGGGCACAGAGATGACTTAATTTAAAAAATAAAAAAATAATAAATAGCTTTTGGGGGAATTATCCGTAAAGTATAGGGGAGTTATGTACTTCATAATATTCTTAGTTTCTATATACATGCATACTGTAGTGCTTGTGCACATTGTACAATGGTAAATACCAAAGAATTCAGGCAGAGAATGAAAGTTGGCAGCCTTACTCTTAACTGGTCTAAGTGGACGTGTGAGAAATAAATAGCCTAATGAAAATAATATGGATAAACTCTACCTGTCCATGATAAATACAACTTTCTCCCAAAGTGTAGCCAGTGTTCCTGGAACAATCCCACTTAAGAAGATCCAAAATCTTTGTATAAAAAGTGCACAAGTCTGTCCTGTGTATAAAAATCTTTTAACCTATGTGTGTGTATCTTATATTCAAAAGAATTCACACTACTTGAATACATTAAAAGAGTTCAAAAGCACACACCGTGTGTGTGTGTGTGTGTGTGTGTGTGTGTGTGTGTGTGTGTGTGTGTACAACAAAAGGAATGTTTTGCAATGTGAAGAAATGAAGAATTAGAGTCTTCTGTATTACCAGAGTCAATGCAGTTATACCTATTTGGAATTAGTTTATAAATAAATAAACTGTAAGATGAATAAACCCAGTGTTAAAAAAACACAGAATTTCATAATTCAGGAACATAGCTTCAGTGCTTCACAATGTGGAAAGAAGCTAATTGGCTCCTAAAAACAGCCAATTGGTTTGATTTCCTAGAAGTTAGAAAAAAATGCACTTCAGAAGATGATTTACAACAATTCGCAACAGAAGAACGACATTAAGAAAATATTGTGAACATAAGAATTGAGGTCCTCAGAGTATCAAAAGAGGTAGGAATCAGACTTCACGTTAGAATTTAAAGAATGTAATTGAAAGAAAAATTAACTGGGATCTTTGTAACAGGTTAAATATGTAACCACTTCAAATAGAAGTGATTTAGGCCTCTGCCTAGTTCCGAAAATGTATTGTAACATCTAGGTTTCCATATAAAAAAGTAATTTCGTTAGCAAGGGTCCCTTTGTTTTAGCCTGAAAATCACCTCTGATGCTCCAAAGTGTATACTATTACCAAACTAGCATTTAAACAGCATTATCAGGATACATCTCACCTACCATAAACTTAATTTTAAAGTGTACAGTTCAGTGGGTTTTAGTGTATTCACAGAGTTGTGCAACCGTCACTACAGTCTAATTCAGACTATTTCATTACTCCAAAAAGAAACCCAGTAACCACGTGTATTTACTCCTCATTCCCCTCCTCCCCCAGCTCTAGCAACCACTAATCTACTTCCTGTTGCTATTTATTTCAGTAACTTTTTTGTTTGAGAAAGTATGTGAGCAGGGGAGGGGCAGAGCCAGAGACAGAGAATCTTTAGCAGGCTCCATGCTCAGCGTGGAGCTCAACACGGGGCTGGATCTCTTGACCATGAGATCATGACCTGAGCTGAAATCCAGAGTTGGGCGTTTAATAACATTATAACATTGTAAACTTGCAACACTGTTCTCATGCCTATTCCAGGTCATTGACTCAGAGGTTTAGAAGTTCTTAAACTAGACAAATTTGCGAGTCCTGTGACAGCTTTCTTTCACATCTTTCCCTCTGTGCCTTGTTACCTTTCTGCTTCCCTAATACAAAGCCTAAGCACGCTTTCACAAAGAAGCCTTAAATTATCTCCGCATACTTTATTGTATTAAGACCTGTTTACATCCAAAGCCTTTTGGTCACCCTTCTCCAGTATTCATACCCCGTTTTCTTCTCTATTCACAATTCCTGTGCTATATATACTCATTTTCTAAATATCATCTCTCCCACCTTCATTCCGTTTAAATCCTTCTTTAAAAAAAAAAAAATCCTCTCTCATCCTTTTCGTTTGGTGCCTTCCTCCAAACCCAAGGTTTCTGTCTTGTCAGTCATTTTTCTCCCTTTCACTCTTAACCTCTCTAGTAATTCTGCTTTCTCACCCTGCAACAAAAGCTCACACTCTGATAATGTATATGTAGTGCTCAATTGGGTGTTTCTGAATAAATATCAGCTTTTCAAAACAGTGAAATCTAAACTATTAGCATGGAAATGACCCCTGGTAAGATGAGGTCTCCACTTGAAAGCTTCAAACAGAGATTCTCCTGCTAGTATTGAACGGTGGAGTTTTATCTAATATTATCTGAAATGGGGTGACTACTTGAACCATACAAGATGTCCACTATCTCGAAATGAGAATAGATCCTTGATTTTACATTTTCTGTCTGTTTTGATTGACCTGAGAAATAAAACTTACCACCTCAGAGAAGGTAATTTTCCTATGTTTTGGATTATATTGAGCATTAATTCTTCAGGGTCATTATAGACTTAGAAATGTTTTGTCCTGCCTCTTAGTCTATGCCGTTGTGCCTTCCAGTAATGGGAGGAATCTACAAGGCAACCCAATCCATTCTGTACTGCTGTTGATTGTTATAACCCTTCATCCTTGTGTTGATGTTGCACTTCTGGACATTAATGCAGCCTGGAGTTACTTTAAGTTTTGTTTTGTTTTTGGGTTTTTTTTTTTTTTTTTTTTTAGCAACCATGTAATGTTGGCTCATATAATGAATTTTTATATTCTGACATAAGCTCTGTGCCCAACATGGGGCTTGAACTCACGACCCTGAGATCAAGAGTCACATGCTGTACTGACTGAGCCAAACAGGCACCCCTCAAAATGAATTTTTAATTAACTAAAATCCCAAGATATTAATCTAGAGAGTTGCTTTCACGTGACTTCTTTCCAAACCAAGTTTCCATTTTCCTTTAGCTGTGCAACAGATTTTTAAAGTCAGAATGTAATGTTTAATATCCCTGTTAAATTTCATCTCAGCATATCAGCCAGCTTTGGTTTCTTTGAATCTTGATTTTTGTCATCCAGCTTATTCTGATTCAACGAGGGGTCTTAAAGCTAGTGTCAAAATGCGTTCAGACATCTGGGAAACAATGATGAAAAATCATGGAGACTATCTTCCAAAAATTGTTCCCTGCAGATATATCTGAGCTCTTGCATATGTAGGAGTTAATACCATTGTAAATTGACAAGGCCAAGAGAAACTGAAGTTTATTGCCAGCCTGCAAGACAGAAGCCTTGTGTTCAGCATGACTCTGAGATGATGTTCCGAGACATGTAGTGCCAACATAATGCCAGGGCTATTAATTCTTCCCAAGAAATCCATTAATGCACATAACGTGGTAGAGACAGAATTACCGTGTCCCAGGGCGCCTGGGTGGCTCGGGCAGTTAAATGTCCGACCCTGGATTTCGGCTCAGGTCATGATCTCATGGTTCCGTGAGTTTGAGCCCCGTGTCAGGCTCTGTGCTGACAGCATGGAGCCTGCTTGGGTTTCTCCTTCTCTTTCCTCTCTCTGCCCGCTGCCTTGCACGCGTATGCTCTCTTGCTGTCTGTCAAAATAAATAAACTTAAAAAAAATTACTGTGTCCTTTTTTAAATTTTTTTTGCCAAGCATATACTGAGCACAGTATTAGGAAGGGTGCAAGATTCCGGAGAACCAGGTTTGCTTGGGGCAACCCTGATTTATGCCTGTTGTCCCAGTGTAATTATTAGTAACATCATTTTTCAGTTTCAGAGTGTCCAGGTTTGGAGGCTAAATTATCTGGCCACCCTTCTCATAACCCAGCTAGTTCTTTTTTAGAATTTTTTCTGGGTTAAATGTTACACAGCTATAATTTGGCAACTTTAATGAGGCTACACTAGTACTTCTCTTCCATTTGAACAGATTGTTTCTTGACCATGGGAAGTTGATAGCAAAAGTAACTGCAGTTAAGGTCTACGCATACTCAGAATCTCTCTGGAGCTGCCCTCTAGAGGGCAGTAATACATATATCTGAAATGATCCAATTCCAACAAAAAATGGACTACGAGAGTCCATTTTCATATGCATGAAAATCAGAAACATTTGATATTCCTTTCTTTAAACTTTTTTTAATATTTTATTTTTGAGACAGAGCATGAGCGGGGGGGGGCAGAGAGAGAGGGAGACACAGAATCCGAAGCAGGCTCCAGGCTCCGAGCTGTCAGCACAGAGCCTGACGGAGGGCTCGAACTCATGATCTGTGAGATTATGTCCTGAGCTGGAGTCGGACGCTTAAGTGACTAAGTCACCCAGGCGCCCCTAGAAACATTTGATGCTCCTGAAGGACATATTAGAACCAATACCGTGCATAAAACTCAGGTATCTTTTGCTCTGCAGGGAAGTAAAGAAATATTAAAAATTAGTTCATTAACATTCTGAACATACACAGTTTTTTTTAATTGTTAAAGCTGAACTTTGATGCCTTGACTATACAATGATCCATTATAACAATTATGCAGGGAGTTTAAGAATCTGCATATTTTATGCTTTTCTGTTTTTCCTAATTAATGGTTTTACATGGTTAATAATGTTAATATATTCTGCATCACATAGTTTCCATATTTATGCAAAATAAGCAATTAAAAATGAATAGTTCTACCTACTTAAATATTACTTTCCTCTAAAAAACAAAAAATGCAGGTTTTTACTTTGTAACTTGAATCACGTGGTAACGTAGAACTCTAATATTTAGAATTAGAATATTTCTTAGAGATTGTATGATTACTTTTATGTCATCAGTAGTTAGTTTATTAGCTTCTGATATCAAAATTATATTGGCTGCGTCTCACACTTTGGATTTCTTCATGTAATGTTCTCTTTTTAGGAAGGGTGGACAAGTCCTGTTTTCAGGAGAAGATGACTTTTAACAGTTTTGAAGCATCTAAACCTTGTGTACCTGCAGATCTCAGTAAGGATGAAGACTTTGTAGAAGAGTTTAATAGATTAAAGACTTTCACTAATTTTCCAAGTAATAGTCCTGTCTCGGCATCAACGCTGGCACGAGCGGGTTTTCTGTATACCGGCGAAGGAGACACTGTGCGCTGCTTCAGCTGCCACGCAGCAGTAGATAGATGGCAATATGGAGACTCAGCGGTTGGACGACACAGGAAAGTATCCCCAAATTGCAGATTTATCAATGGCTTTTATTTTGAAAGTCATGCTGCGCAACCTACAAACCCTGGTATCCAAAATGGTCAGTATAAAGCTGAAAACTATCTGGGAAACAGAAATCATTTTGTTGTAGACAGGCCATCTGAGACTCACGCAGACTATCTTTTGAGAACTGGACAGGTTGTAGATATATCAGACACCATATACCCGAGGAACCCCGCCATGTATAGTGAAGAAGCTAGATTAAAGTCGTTTCAGAACTGGCCAGACTATGCCCACCTGACCCCACGAGAGTTAGCTAGCGCTGGACTCTACTACACAGGTATTGAGGATCAAGTGCAGTGCTTTTGTTGTGGCGGAAAACTGAAAAATTGGGAACCTTGCGATCGTGCATGGTCAGAACACAGGCGGCACTTTCCTAATTGCTTCTTTGTTTTGGGCCGGAATGTGAATGTTCGAAGTGAATCTGATGTTGTGAGTTCTGATAGGAATTTCCCAAACTCGACAAATGCTCCAAGAAATCCAGCCATGGCAGATTATGAAGCACGGATCGTTACTTTTGGGACGTGGATGTACTCCGTTAACAAGGAGCAGCTTGCCAGAGCTGGATTTTATGCTTTAGGTAAACGTTATTATAAAATCAGGCTGTTAAATAACTTTCCAACTATCTCAGGGTTCCTAAAAAAGTAAATCGATTGCTGTAGCCCCCTGAACTGGTAAATATTTAGGTGCAGGCTGGCCTGATGGTTTGTATCACTATTAAATCTGTGAACCCTTATGTTGAATCTGCAATGTAAGCACTCCATTTCTGTGAAAGCGACCGCCATATTGTGAGTTCTCTTCCCCTTCGTGTGGTTGTTGTTTGGAGAAGGGTGACCTGCAAAAGATGGTACAAGAATGGGTCTGACAGCAAGGCTGACTATAACGGAGCGAGCACCTACTCTGTGTGCTCAGTGCATAGCCTACGTGCATGCTTTCTACACCCCACAAAAGAGTTAACGTCGAGAGTTTAGTGTGGCCGATATTAAAATTGATATCTGCCTTTTATGTATAGACGATATGTTTGAAAGCTGCCCTGTATGATGCCTTATTGCTTCAAATAAGCACTTCTCAAATGGACTAGTGTAAACTTGTCAGGAAGGGCCATTAGTGTGATGCCTTCCAGGAATATTCAGTTATACCACGATATATCTGACCCATTTACTTTAGGATTGAACAGTGCCAAAATACAAACTCGCAGTTATTTCGATATTTTATTTACATAGTATCCTACAGAAACCATGAAGGTTTATTTAGTGTCACGTAGCTATAACCCGTAGAGAAACTTACTAGTAATTTCATTATGCTGAGCTTTACTGTTAAAGTTTCAGTTTGAAGGAGTGTAGTATGGATGGCCCCAAATGACATGTTAGAAGGTAACAGTTGTAATTTTTCACATAAAAATTGGACAGTTTTATTTTTGTCTTCTGTAAAATACCTCAGATTAATTCAGTGAATTTAGTGTCTGTTTCCTCCTCAAACAATCATGTCTGTTACTTAGATGTGAATTTGAATGTCTTCTTTGAAGCCGTGAGGCTTTCGTGTATTTAGAAATGGTTAATTTCAGTGTTAAAAGGAGTAGTTTTGCGTAAGCTTTTAATTGCACAAACACATGTATTTTTTTTACTTGTGTCTTTTCTTAGGGGAAGGTGATAAAGTAAAATGCTTTCACTGTGGAGGAGGGCTAACTGATTGGAAGCCCAGTGAAGACCCTTGGGAACAACATGCTAAGTGGTATCCAGGGTAAGGTATTTAAATGCTTATTCAAGAACAGGCAAGTTAGACACTTTGCAGTAGGAAAATCTTGAATAACTTTTCACCTCAACTATTTTTGCCCTCACTATGGCTTGAAATTCACACCAGGTTTATAAAAATGGGGTCACCTACTTTATAGGGGAAAAAAAAGTCCTAAGCCTTCTCTGGTGACCAGAGAAAGCACTCATTGCTTGTATATTGTATCTCTGGCATTCAGATAATTCTGTTTCTAAATGCCAGATTAGGAATATATGGTTCTGTTGTTGTTGGAGGTAGGCTCTTTCATGATGGGCAGTAGAGCCCTTGCTGTCGAGGAGTTTCCTTAAGAACCCATGACATCCCCTAGCCAATTTTACTCTATCTCAGTGATTCTAACACACACAGTAGTTCACATTTGCAGATTTCTGAAATGAGGACACATCTGGAGGTGGGTCATAATTGAATTGGCAGTGGTGGTACTTAAAATAATCGTGCTTCATATAATCAATGGCATCTTAGAATGATAGCGACATACGCTAAACGTCTCTTTTCCATCTTCTTTAAAAATCAAGTACACACGTATGTAAATGATGTGAATTTGTGGCCTGCAAAGTAGTACAACGTAAAACTTCAGAGCAGTTGTTTGAAAATAAATCTTAACTTGAAAAAGCCTTAGAAGGAAAGGTTAGAAGCCTAAAGAATTCCTTCAAAATGTACAGTTGGTTAATCCTCTAAATAAAATTTAAGATTAACTGTTTGAAGAAAATTTTTTAAATGTTAAGGTGATAATTTAATAGGTGATATTTTTTGCCTCACTAAGATTAACAAAGTAGCATAACAAAGGGAACACATTTTTTGACCTTAAAATGACAGTTGATAGGGAATTGAATAACATTTTATTTTGCCACTTCTTAGAAATACCAAAAAGCAAGTTAATGGAATTAAGATAATGGAGATTATATCTTTACTTCTACCTTACTAATTTATCAGCTACCAAAGTTTAACCTTCTTTTAATTGTTTAGGTGTAAATATCTGTTAGAAGAGAAGGGACAAGACTATGTAACCAATATTCATTTAACCCATTCACTTGAGGACTCTATGGTAAGTCACATATTGTAGAATATATATTTTTAAATACGTAATTTCTTTTGCAATGATTTCTTGGTGTAAAATTCACAGTATAGTATTTTAAATTAATAGTGTATGGTGAGCTTTAAAGGGGAGATCTTGAAGAATGGCTTGTTATTCTTACTCTGAAGCCGATTTGTGAAGAGACTCCCTGTGAGCTGATTGAACTATCACTGTAAGCAGAACTGGGCTTTAAGAACTAAAATACTTAATCCCTCAGCTTTCTGAAATTAGACTTTTGTGTAATGTGTTTTATACTCATAAATAGTTTTAAACTTTTCATAGATGATATTTTAAGTCTCAAAAATGTGTCTAAGTGGATGGTGCGGCCTGGGGTGGCCAAGGTATTGGCACCATGAGGGAACGGCCGTGGACTAGAACAGGGGGCTAGAGTTGCCGTTATGGCTCCACCATGAACTCTGTTGCCTCCATCAAGTTGTTTAATCTCCTTGAGTCTCAGCTTCTTGTCTGTAAAGTGAATGGATTGGGTTAAATGATCTTTTAACTTCTAGCTTCATCAGTTTATGCCTCTTGTGAACATTGGAATAAAGCCAATTTATAAATTCATGATTAATGTAACTTTTCAAATTGAGGTAATTGCCTCTACCAAAAAGAATTCTAACTTAAAATCCGTATTTCTGTTTTAGGTAAGAGCTGCTGAAAAAATGCCATCATTAACCAAAAGAATTGGTAAATATGCCTATTAAATATACTTTTAATTTCATTACTGATTTATTTTTTTAACATTGATTTTTGAGAGAGAGGGAGAGAGCGAGCGAGAGTGAGTGGGGGAAGGGGGAAGAGAGGGAGACACAGAATTCGAAGCAGGCTCCAGGCTCTAAGCATCTGTGCAGAGCTCGATCGACACAGGGCTTGAACTCATGAACCTCGAGATCATGACATGAGCTAAACTCGGACACTTAACCGACTGAGCCACCCAGGAGCCCTATCATTGCCAATTTATTATAGTTGTTATTTATAGGTTGGAAATACAAGCTTATTCTTTCAAGGTAATCAGGGTGTGTTTATTTGAGATGACATTGCTATGAATTAAGAATTAGTCAAGTGCCTGTAAATTTAAGTCCGATGTTTAACTGTTAAGAACATTCGTGTGATTGATATAACACTATATTAATTCTACTGGAAAATTAAAAATTATACTAAACCATAAGTTATATAATTATATATTTTGTTACATTAATTATACTAAAAAATTAAAAATAAAATAAGACTTTAAAAAAGAATATTCATATGGAAGTTGGACAGTTAGCTTTTCCTATTTCAGGAGAAGCAGCTATAGGCTGTCCATTGCCATTTCTGTTAAAATTGCGAAAGGAAGAGTTAAGTGTATTTTTGTCCCTGGTGCTTCTTCAGTTAGCCAGGATCATGAATCCAGTGCTCTGCTAATGTGCCATCACCACGATCGGCCCTACCTGCTTCCTTATCCCATGCCATCTTTCTGCCTTCCCCAGTTTCTTCACAGAGGGGCACGGTTCGGTTTATCTCCTGTTACCTTATAGAGAGGTAGAGGTTTTTTTTTTTTTTTTTTTTTTTTTTTTAATTTATTTTTGGGACAGAGAGAGACATAGCATGAACGGGGGAGGGGCAGAGAGAGAGGGAGACACAGAATCGGAAACAGGCTCCAGGCTCCGAGCCATCAGCCCAGAGCCTGACGCGGGGCTCGAACTCACGGACCGTGAGATCGTGACCTGGCTGAAGTCGGACGCTTAACCGACTGCGCCACCCAGGCGCCCCGAGGTTTTTATCTCAGAGATTAGTTACTCATCATAAGCATCTTTGAAAACCAGAAAAATGCTATGTTAAGAAAATATGATATTGTTATCCCCACTTTTCAGATGAAGAAACAGAGTCAAGGAGGTTAAGTGTCTTGCCCACAGTTACCTTACAAATCGTCAGTGGAACTAGGGCTGTAAACGAGGTCTTCTGAAACCTACATCACACCGTAGATCTCATTCTCAATTTAGGCATCATGTTTCGAGAATAGTAGAAAGTTTATTGAGAATGCCTGCTGATTCCCCACTCCTTATAGCATCATCTGTTTAGTATCCTAAGGGTTACAAGGCAAGAGAAAACTATATATACTCATGAATATGCTTAAGAAAGAGAGCCATTTTGATAATGTTTGATACAGGTTTTGTAATGAGCATAAAAAATACAGTTTAAGAAATCATTTATCCCAGCCTGTATTTTTCAGATTATCCAGAAACAAAGATTCTATAGTATTTCTTGATAATAATCACCTTTACAATGCACACTGTGTTTTTTATGACTAAATGAGACTCTTGCTCTGGTTTAGGGTTAATGTTTTTAAATAGAAATGTAATTCATATAGCAAAAATTTCACCCTTATAAACTGTACACTTTAGTGGTTTTTAGTGTATTCACAAGGTTGTGGAACCATCACAACCTATTTAATTGCTGCAGGGAATTATCGTAACCCCCAAAAGAAACCCTATACCCATTAGCAGTCACTCTCCATTGCTGCCCCTTCACCCTCAAACCCAAACAACTACTAATTTATTTCCATCTCTCTGGATTTACCTATTCTGGACATTTCATATGAATGGAATCATAATATATGGCTTTGAGGTTCATCCACATTTTGGTACTCCTATATGAGTACTTCATTCTTTTTTTATGGTGGAAAAATATTCCTTTGTATGGATAATACCATGAATGTTTACCCATTCATCAGTTGGTAGACATTTGGGTTTCCACTCCTTGGCTTTTAAGAATGATGCTAGGGGCGCCTGGGTGGCTCAGTCGGTTAAGCGTCCGACTTCAGCTCAGGTCACGATCTTGCGGTCCGCGAGTTCGAGCCCCGCGTCGGGCTCTGGGCTGATGGCTCAGAGCCTGGAGCTTGCTTCCGATTCTGTGTCTCCCTCTCTCTCTGCCCCTCCCCCGTTCATGCTGTGTCTCTCTCTGTCTCAAAAATAAATAAACGTTATGGGGCGCCTGGGTGGCTTGGTCGGTTGGGCGTCCGACTTCGGCTCAGGTCATGATCTCATGGTCCGTGAGTTCGAGCCCCGCGTCGGGCTCTGTGCTGACAGCTCAGAGCCTGGAGCCTGTTTCAGATTCTGTGTCTCCCTCTCTCTGACCCTCCCCCGTTCATGCTCTGTCTCTCTCTGTCTCAAAAATAAATAAATGTTAAAAAAAAAAAATTTAAAAAAAAAAATAAAAAAAATAAAAAATAAAAAAATAAATAAATAAATAAACGTTAAAGAAAAATTGAAAAAAAAAAAAAGAATGATGCTGATGCTGCTATGAACATCTGTGTGCAAATTTCTGTGTAGAAACAGGTTTTGAATTCTCTTGAGTATATATTTAGGGATGGAATTGCTGGGTCACGTAGTAACTCTACATTTAACCTTTTGAGAAATGGCCAGTTTTCCAAGGTGGCTGCATCATTTTACATTCCCGCTGGCAGTGCATAAGGGTTCTGGTTTATTTCTCCACATCCTTGTTAATGCTTGTTATTGTATGTTCTTTTATTACAGCCATCCTAGTGGGTTTGTGAAGTGGTATCTTATTGTGCTTTTGATTTGCATCTCCCTGATGGCTAATGATGTTGGGAATCCTTTCATGTGCTTATGGGCCATTTGTAGGTCTTCTTTGAAGAATGTCTGTTCATTGCCTTTGTCCATTTTTTAAGTTGTTGTATTTATCTTTCTGTTACTGAGTTGTAAGAGTTCTTTACATATTCTAGTTTGTTATATGTAAGCCCCCTGTCAGATATATGATTTGCAAATATTTTCTCTCGTTCAGTGGGTTATCTTTTCACTTTCTAGCTGGTGTCCTTTGAAGCATATACGTTTTTAATTGTGATGAAATCCAGTTGATCTGTTTTTGTTGCTTATGCTTTTATAGTGTTATATCTAAGAAACCATTGCCTAATCCAAGGTCATCTATGTTTTCTTTTAAGAATTTTATGGTTTTAGGGGCATCTGGGGGGTTCAGTGGGTTAAAAAAAGTCTGACTTCAGCTCATGTCATGATTTCATGGTCTGTGGGTTTGAGCCCCGCATTGGGCTCTGTGCTGACAGCTCAGAGCCTGGAGCCTGCTTCAGATTCTGTGTTTCCCTTTCTCTCTGCCCCTTCCTGCTCGTGTTGTCTGTCTGTCTGTCTGTCTGTCTCTCTCTCAAAAATAAACATTAAAAAACTTTTTATTAAAAAATAAAAAGAATTTTATGGTTTTAGCTCTTACATTCAGGTCTTTGATCCATTTTGAGTTAATTTTTATGTATGTGTAAGGTAAGGGTCCTTTCAATTGTTTCTCATATCCTGTTGTCTCTGCCTTTAGTTTTTAGCAAGGTGACCTTGAGATACCTACAGGATATCCAAGTACATGGATATTAAAACCTGGAACTCACCTAAATAAGTAAAATTGTGGTAGGGGGGAAGCATCCAGAGAGATCATTAAAAAGGGTGCATCGATGAGGGAAGCGGAAGGTGAGCAGAAGGAGCCAACAAAACAAGCTGGAAAAAAAAAACAACAAAACGCGGACAGTAGAACCAGGAAAGAGCGATGTCCAGCTGATCTCTGGACATCTCCACTTAAAAATCTCAAAAGCAGCTCAAATTCCGCATTTCTAAAAACCACCCTGACTGAATCCAGTCCTGCTCTCCACCCCCCCAAGTTGGTTAATAGTTCCACAGTTCACAGAGTTGCCCAGTAATTTGAGTCATTTTAAGCTCTTTGCTTTCCTTAATCCCTCTACATTTAATTAACCACCAGGTCTGATGAATTCAACCTTTTTAATATTGTCTAAAATCCACTGATTCTGCCCTAGTTTCTGCCCTTATTTCTCATCCAGATGCATTAGTATTCTCATAAATGGTCTTTTGTCTGCATTATAACCTCCCAACAGAATTTTTCTTTATCAAACAGAAATCTTAAGTTAGTTTCTTACTTCTTTTGTTACTTACCATATAATAGTTCTCATGGTCAAATCCTTTTCCAGTTTCTCTTTTTAAAAAACATTTATTGAGGGGCGCCTGGGTGGCTCAGTTGGTGAAGCAGCCGAGTCTTGATTTCGGCTGGGATCATAATCTCACAGTTCATGGGTTCGAGCCCCACCTTGGGCTCTGTGCTGACAATGCAGAGCCTGCTTGGGATTCTCTATCTCCCTCTCTCTCTGCCCCTCCCCTGCTCGCTTGCACACATGCTGACTCTCAATATAAATAAACTTAAAAAATTTAAAAATTAAAAACATTTATTGAAGTATAATCTGCATACAATAAAATGCATAAAATAGACCAATCTTAAGTATTCAACTCAGTGAATTTTAATATGCATTTATGTGTCGTCATCAGCCAAATCAAGATAATAAAACATTTCCACCATGCCCGAAACTCATTCAGGCCCCTTCCCAATCAGTATCTACCCCCAAGTTCCGTTCTGACTTCTATTACCATAGGTTAGATTTGAACATCTTACAAATGTAATCATACAGTGTATTCCTTTGTTACTAGTTCATCATTATGATGACGTTTTGTTCATCTTATCTGTGAGATTCGTCCATATTGTCTGTGGCAGTGGTTTGTTTTTCCTTCTTGCTGTGTAGTATTGGAATATACCACAATTTACTTATCCATTCACCTGATGATAGACATTTGAGTTGTTTCCAGTTTGAGGCTGTTATAAATGACACTGCTGTGAATATTCTTGTGGATGTCTTTGGTGGACCTTTGTACTTATTTTTAATACTCGAGTAGAATTGATGAATCAGAGGGTGTAAGTCTCTCTTTTTTTTTTTTTTTTTTTTTTAGCAGTTCCCTATATAACCTGTATTTTACTTTGAGTACCATTAAAGCGAATTTCTGTTCATTTTGTTGCCTTATCTAGTTCACCCCCCTTGGCTACAGAAACTAAGTCTCAGAGATAGGAAACACACACATTCAAAGTCACAGACTGGGACTTCCCCGTATTCCCCACAATTTTTCCAAAATAATTGCTAGTGACAAGGGAAAGACATCCACTCTTTAAGTACTTAGGTTAGTTGTTAATGAGTTCAGCTGATTTGATAAAGTTCTGATTTTCAAAGCACTCAACTTTTTCTTCTCAGTTTTACCTAATTGTTCACTGTTTTAGTCTTTAAAGCACCTAATCTCAATTCATAGTGCTACAAAATACATACTGCATTTTCAATTTTAACATTCTGAAAGATTCTTCAGTGCTTAAATATTTTAAAATCTTCTTCCCAAAGTAGCTTTGATTTGCTGGTTAGCATTTTGGGTTTTTTTGGTTTTTTTGAGGAGCGGGGCTTTGCTTGCTGCTTATATGTTCCTTTATAACTATACTTTGCTGTTGAGTTGTGCTAATGAAAATAATTATTTAAATTCCACGTTCCTTTTTCTCACCAATTTTTATTTCAGATGATGCCATCTTCCAAGATCCTATGGTACAGCAAGCTATACGAATGGGATTCAATTTCAGAGACATTAAGAAAGTAATGGAAGAAAAAATTCAGACATCTGGGAGCAACTATAAATCACTTGAGATTCTGGTTACAGACCTAGTGAGTGCTCAGAAAGACAATACACAGGATGAACCAAGCCAGACCTCATTGCAGAAAGGTATGCGTGACTGTTTTTAAAAGGCAAGAAACACCTAACAGCACTTCCTTATGGCCAGCATCTTACATGACTTTGTGGCCCATTCATTTTCTTCCTTCTCACATCCCCCTTAGGATAAACATTTTAAAAGACTTTTTGACAATAAAAAATTCAAAAATACCCAAAAGTGGAGAAAGCCATATAATGAACCCTGACATACCCATCGATCAGATTCAATAATTGCCAACAGTTTTCCAATCTTGTTTGATTTCTTCCCCAACTTTTTTTGTTATGTATTTCAAAGAAAATTCCAGGCATCCCATACACCATTTACCTGTAAATAATATATATCTAACAGATAAGGATTTTTTTTAACATAATCTTAATACCATGTGTTAAGCAGTAACTTAAACTGTGCTCAGGTTAGGCTTGTAGATGGCTGCCTTCTCTGCGTGTCCTCACATGGCCGAGAAAGAGCACTCTGGTCTCTCTTCCTCTTATAGATACACTGAGTCCATGGGATGTCTGGCTGGCTCAGTCAGTAGAGCATGTGACTCTTGATCTCCAAGTTGTGACTTTGAGCCCCAGGTTGGGCATAGAGTTTACTTTAAGAATAAATACATACAGGGGCGCCTGGGCAGATCAGTCAGTTAAGCATCTAACTCTTGATTTCAGCTCAGGTCATGATCTCATGGTTTGTGAGACCGAGCTGTGTCTTGGGATTCTCTCTCTCCCACCCTTTTCTGCCCCTACACTGTTTGTGCGCTCTCACTCTCTCTCTCTCTCTTAAAATATATGAATAAAACTTAAAAAAATACATAGAAAGAAAGGAAGGAAAGAAGGAGAGAGAAAGCAAACCGATTCCATGAGGGGGTCCCACCCTTATGACCTCATCTAAATGTAATTACCTCCCTAAGGGCCAATCTGTGAGTACCATCACGTTGGGAGTTTGGGGCTTCAAAATACGAATTTTGGGGAGATACATTATTCCATAACATACTGTTACCCCATTTAAAAAATTACCAGTACTTCTATAATACCATCTGAAAATCAGTTGGTTTTAATTTTCCCCCTTGTCTTAAAACATTTTTAACAGTTGATTTCTTCTAATCGGGATCCAAGTAAGAGCCACTGATTTATTCATTTTAAGTGTGGGGGCACCTGGGTGACTCAGTTGATTAAATGCCCGACTCTTGATTTTGGTTCAGATAATGATCTCACGGTTCATGAGATCGAGCCCTGCTGACAGCATGGAGCCTACTTGGGATTCCCTCTCGTGTGCTGTCTCTTGCGCACTCTTTCAAAATAAATACTTAAAAAAAATTTTAGAATGTGGGTTTGTGTTTTAGTTCAGATAAAGAACAAGAAAGAAAGGCTTTTATTGGGGCGCCTGGGTGGCTCAGTCGGTTAAGCGTCCGGCTTCGGCTCAGGTCATGATCTCGCAGTTCATGAGTTTGAGCCCCGCGTCAGGCTCTGTGCTGACAGCTTGGAGCCTGGAACCTGCTTCGGGTTCCGTGTCTCCCCCTGTCTGTGCCCCTCCCATGCTCATGCTCTGTCTCTGTATCTCTCAATAACGAGTAAATGTTGAAAATAAATTTTTTAAAAAAGGCTTTTATCACTGTGTATAGAATCTGTAAGTTTTGTAGTTGAAACGGATTTTGAATGTCCTGCAACTTTTCATGTGGTGTGAACATATAAAAAGTGCTATATTACTAAATAGAGCTTGAATGAGTGGCACTCTAACACTGTAAATCATATATTGGGGCGCCTGGGTGGCTCAGTCAGTTAAGCATCTGACTTTGGCTCAGGTCATGATCTCACTGTTTGTGGGTTCAAGCCCCACATCGGGCTCTGAGCTTTCAGCTGGAGCCTACTTTAGATTCTGTCTCCCTCTCTCTGTCCCTCCCCAACTCACACTCTGTTTCTCACAAGTAAATAAAAACATGAATTAAAGTAGGCTCCACACCCATCATGGGGCTTAGACTCAAGAACCCTGACGTCAAGAGTCACATTGTCTACCAACTGAGCCAGCCAGGCATCCCTAGAAAGTGTATTAAATAATGTGCAAGAGAATCATATAAACTCCCTTTAGGAAAAAAAATTAAAAATACAGGTTCCTTCTTTAAGGATGATAGCTACTCTAATGTTTGACAGCAACAT